>NC_090823.1:22304132-22620851 GCF_000390325.3 Nicotiana tomentosiformis | reverse complement strand
TATTGTATTTTTTTCCCAAAACTATTGTGATTATGCTATAATTTTCTTGAGTTGTAGGTCTATCAGAAACAACTTCTCTACTTTCACAGAGTAGGGGTAAGGTCTGTGTACATACTAACCTCCCCAGATTCATTTGTTGATTACACTGGGTATATTGTTATTGTTGTTGTTAGCGTATAGAAATTTAAACTCTAAGAGGTTGTTTGGTTCACAAACAAGTTATACAGGGATTATCACGTGGAAATTAATAATCATTAAATTATATAGTGTATATTCATTTCTTGTTGCATGTTTGGTTTGTCATATTTCAAACTAGATATTGTTTACCCTAAAAAATGGATAACAATTGAATTTATATGTGATTTTAAGGATATGTGGATTAATTCAATATAAGTGATTAATGACGTTAGATTAAAAAAATGAAAGACATAATAAATGACAAAATCAATGATAAGGGTGATTCCGAGCTCGGTTAATGGCTCAATGAGGAACCTACCTTCGATTCCAAGCTTGCACTTATGAAGAACTTAAGAACAAAAAATAAGAACTTTGAACAACAAAGAGATTGAAATAAACTACCTTGATATGCATGTTATCATGAATAATAAGCTCCTCCTTTATATAGTAGGGAAGTTTTGCCCCAAGTACAATTCTAAGAAAGGTAAAAATCTTCTATTTTGCTAATCACTGATTTTCTGCCGATACAGGCCGAGATTCATGTCGTGATATCCGGTTGGGCACGGACATCACGCCTCTTTGTTAGTAGTGTGTAGTTGTTTGATAATGCTCTCCGAAGTCGCGATCCTCGAACCGGACCCGGAGGACATGGCCCCGATACCCCCGATACCCCCGAGGGCAGGTGTTTTGCCCGAGCCCCGATACGAGAGGCTCCTCGCTCTGACTCTGATTCATTACGGTCACGTTCCTGCTCCGTGTGCCTCATAGAGAAATCGGGGTGTTCAGTGGGCTCGGTTTTACCCATATACAGATAGTCCCCTTGTCTCTCAGAGTAGGCTTTCTGAAACGATGGAAAACGACAGATGACTCCAGTTCCTTCCTTCGTAAGTTACGACGAGGAAGTCAAAACATCCCATTAGTCGCGTCGTTCTGACTTCGGACACGTGTCGCTCACCGATAGGTTACCCCCGAATGTGAAGCGTCGACTGTTTCCCTATAAAATCTTCCTCCTTTTGTCCTTTTTCTACTTTTCGACTAAATCACTACCTTAGAGCTTTCCAGTCATCATCAAACCTTCTTCAACCCTTCATATCTTCATCCTTGTTCTTCAATTTCTATAGTAATCTCCGGATTTCTTCCCAGATTTTCTTCAAATCTTCATACTCTGTTCTTTATCTTCAAAACCCGTTTTCCAAAACTTTGCTTTCTTTCCTCAAATTTCAAACACTCCCCCAGATGACAATGGCCAAAACATCAAAAATCATTCCTCAACAAGTAGTCTCTTCATCTTCTCAACCGACCGCTGGTACTGAAGCGGTTGCTCCTGAGGTGGTAGCCCTCAAAACGGCTTCCCCCGTTGTGGCTACTAACGAACCGGCCACCGAGCCTCCCTTGTCAACGTTTATTCCCGGGGGCTTCTCAATTGCAGATGACTTTAAAGTCGAGAATCCCTCGCGTAAACAGGACCGTGGAAAAAGAGTCTCGAGGTACATATGTTTTGTGACTGATGATGTTCTTCCCATAGTTCGTAAGGACTGCAATTGGGAAGGCAAGAACATAGTAGTCCCCCGGCCTGAGGACATTGTTACTACCCATGTGGAGGGATACTTAAGTGTTTACACTTATCCCTTCACACTGGTCCCGATAGACCCGATCATTCTAGACTTTTGCAAGAGGTACGAGGCACGTCTCGAGCAAATCCACCCATCGTTATGAAGGATCGTGACCCTCTTCCGCTACTTCATGAACAAGACTGAATATCGTCAGTTCACGATTGACCACCTGCTTCGATTATACAGTCCAAGGGATGTTCCGAGGGGGACTGATCAAGCTTACTCTCCGGGCCAGCAAGGCCTCCTTTTTGAGTATCGATGAAGACCGAGACCGGGGCTGGCAGAGATGATTTGTCCGAGTGAAAAACGAGAATATTATCCCCTCGGAATACATGCCATTCCCTAAGAAGTGAAATGTATCTCGTAAGTGCAATTCTCTCTTTAAACATCAAAATTCTTTTTCTTCAATTTCTATCTTCTCATTCATGCTTATGGTTGTACAGTTGTCACCCAGGTTCCAAATGCGGTTCCCCGATTAAAGGAGTGGATCGAGGGCATATGTACTTAGATATCGTACTTCGAGCGCACATGGTGCGAAATTTCAAAGGGCCGATGAGAGGCCCGTTCTCATGGTGAGGCCTCTTTTTGAGTATCCAATACTTTGCTTCCACCTTTTATTATACTAAGTCCTCTTCCCTTTTTGTTATTGAAGGTTTGCCTAAGACCACCAAACTTAGGACCTCGGAAGGGGATGAGGATGTGTCTCCGCCCGTTGGTCCCTCCGTTGCTTCCACAGAGGGAAAAAAGAAGAGGAAGAGAAAACCATCGGGCTCCGAGGTGAAGAAGCCAAAGAAATAGGTGCTCCGCAAGCCTAGGAGGGGCTCCAGCTCCCCGGTGCTGGACTCCGACTCTCTCCTCCGCCTCAGGGACGAGTCAGAGGATGAATCTATTTTTGTTACCCACGAGACAACCTATCCCGGGGACTCGGATGCATCCGAGAGGGAGACTCGTGAGATCGACCCCCCTCAAACTCAAAAGGCCGATGTGGATACCCGGGGTGAAACTTCCCAAGATGCCTGCTCCGCTCCAAAGGAAGCGCCCGACATAATCAAGATCTCGGGGTCACCCTCCTATACTGATTCCATGCTCGAGGAGGCCCAAGCGATAAAGGAGAAGTCCAACGAGGGGGTCCATGGTGTGGAAGATCCCCTTCACTTCTTTTTCGACGGTGTGGACTCGACTGCTTTGGAAGACTTCTCTGGGATGGGAGACCTGAATGTTCCGAAGAAGGACACATCCTTGAAAGCAGGCAGGCCAAGCTCGAGCTAGAAATTGATCGATAAGTTCCCTGCTCCGAGTGTGGACTCCGGGCACAAGAGATTGATTATACTGACTGTCCTGGAGGATTCCTGGGTTTTGTCCGCTCCTGTGGGGGTAGCTAGCTACCTCCGGTGCCTGGTGACCGAGGAGGATTAGGAAAAAATGAATGAGGTAAGCGTGCCATGCCTCTTTAATGAGGCATTAGGCACTGAACCGGGTAAGACATTGTTTCTTTCCATTGATCTATTGTTATCTTTGTTTGATATTTCTCACATTTTTCATCCCTTTCGCAAGCCGATGTTGAAGCAGCCGAGACCTGCCTGAAGACTACTACTGAGTATGTGAGGCGGCTATCCCGAAGGGAGACCCTCGAAGAAATACATGCCCAAGGCTTCGACCAATCTGCCGTGATCGAGGAGGCAAAAAGACTCGAGGTCGAGGCCAAGAAGCTAGCTGAACCCCGAGGTGAAGAGGACTCTGAAGAATCTGAAGGCCCCGACTATTCTGGTGACGAGTCGGCTGCCGGTAAAGACCAGGTGTAGATGCCTTAGGATTTTCTTTTATTTTTGTATCCTGTACATATATTTTGTTGAGGCCGTTTTTATCGTGCCTTTGTAAAGATATTCCGAAATATATAAAAAATTTCCCTTTCAAAAATTTACAAGTTTATTATCTTGCATCTTTTTACGATTGAAAACATTTCTAATGCCTTAGCACGGAATGAAACATAGTAATAAGTCATTTTTCGAAGGTCCGAACAAGACCTGTCCTCGATGTAATTTTTGCTCTAAATTTATGGATACTCGGAGTGACCGAAAATTTCCCCAAGTCTCTTACTTAAATGTTTTAGACTATATCTTTGCCGAGAGTAACCTTTGAACAGGTTTAGAATTTTGTTGAAGGCCTTATGTTTTGATTATGGGTTTCAGATGACTCCGAACTGTTTTTAGGGTGGCCGTATCCTTGTAGGTTTAGGCACTGCCTAATAGGCTTTGTGCCTCCGGATGTCGATAACCCGAGCCGCCTGAACTTATTTCAGATGACAGTCCCCGAGTGGGGGTAGTCCTTTGGGCTCGGATAGGGGTGTCCCTTGGGCTTGATAGTCCCCAGGTAGGAATAGCCCTTAGGCTCGATACTTTTAATAAACAAAAGTGCGTATTAGCAAGATGGAAACTTTCTTTCATTTTTGTGTGTAATGTACAAGATTGTGAGCGTGTAAAAGCTAAAAGCTCGTATTATGGCTAAGGTGGCCTACGCGGGCACGGTTCACTTGACCATTTGGTTTTTATAATAAATCCTAACTACCGAGCCTAGACTGTTCAAGCACAAAATTTCCTTCCTTAAAAATCTTGACCCAAAGGTGATTACCCCCAATATTCAAGGTCGATATCGATAGGGCTCAGATACTGTTGATGCGACCATTGACTCCGATTTAAAACCGGTCTTCGATTCTAAGTTAGCACGATGTACTGTTGACTTATTAAAAACCTTGCAGGAAAACCCATTTGGGACAAAATAGGTTCTAGGGAAAAAGAGTGCAATGCATTCTTTCAGACCTAGCAACCACATTCTCCTTTGATTATTTCTTGCAAGTGTTAGTCCGTTTCGTAATATTTTTTAAAAAAGTAAGTGAGATCCTACCTTAAAAGTAGTACCGTTTTAAGTGCATCACGTTCCAGTTGTTTGGTAGCTGTGCACCGTTTCCTGCTTTGAGTTTATATGAACCTTTACCGGTAATCCTGATGACTCGATATGGTCCTTCCCAATTTGATCCCAACTTCCCTTCATTCGGGTTTTGGGTGTTCAGTGTTACTTTTCTTAATACCAAGTCCCTGATATTGAAGTGTCGAAGGTTGGTTCTTTGGTTGTAATATCTTTCTATCCGCTGTTTCTGTGTGGCCAACCGGACTAGGGCGGCCTCGGGCCTCTCATCCAATAGTTTCAGGCTCGTTCTCATGGCCTCACCGTTTGATTCTTCGATTTCATATCGGAACCTGAGGCTCAGTTCTCCCACCTTAACCGGTATTAGTGCTTTGGCACCGTAGACCAACGAAAACGGAGTGGCCCCGGTACTAGATTTTGTGGTCATACGGTATGCCCACAAGACTTCGGGCAGAATTTCCTTCCATTATCCTTTGGCATCGGTCAGCCTTTTCTTAAGGTTTTGAAGTATGGTCTTGTTCGTAGACTCCGTCTATCCATTTCCACTAGGGTGATAGGTTGTTGACAAGATCTTTTTGATCTTATAGTCCTCGAAAAATTTGCTTACCTTGCTGCCGATGAATTGCTTCCTGTTATCACACACTATCTCGGTCGGTTTACCGAACCGGCATATTATGTGGTCCCAAATGAAGTTGATGACTTCTTTTTCCCAGACCTTCTTGAATGCTTGAGCTTCGACCTACTTAGAGAAATAGTCAGTCATAAATAGTATAAATTGAGCCTTACCGGGTGACCATGGCAAGGGACCGACAATGTCCATTCCCCATATCATGAACGACCAAGGCGACATAACCAAATGTAGTAACTCCCCGGGTTGATGAATCATTGGTGCATGCCTCTAACAACCGTCGCATCTCCGTACAAAGTCCTTCGCATCTTTCTCCATGTCAATCCAGTAATAGCCGGCTCTGATTATCTTACGAACTAAAGATTCTTCTCCCGAATGGTTTCCACAGGTGCCTTCGTGAACTTCCCTAAAAACATATTCGGTGTCTCCCGGCCCCAAGCATATGTTGAGTGGGCCATCTAACATTCTTCTGAACAGGGTAACTTCATATAGGCTAAACCTGCCCGCCTTCGTGCGCATAGCTCTTGATTCTTTAGGATCCGAGGGCAGCTTCCCGGTCTTCAGGTAATCTATATACTTGTTTATCCAATCCCAAGTTAAACTTGTTGAGTTTATTTTGACATGTCCTTCTTCCACTACTGATTTCATGATCTGTACGACTATTCCTGAGCCGAATTCATTGTCATCAACCGATGGCCCCAAGTTAGCCAGAGCATCAACTTCACTATTTTGATCCCGAGGTACGTGTTGTAGGGTCCATTCCTTGAATCGATATAGCGTTACCTATAATTTATCCAAGTATCTTCGCATTCATTCCTCTTTCACTTCGAATGTCCCATTGACTTGATTTACCACAAGAAGGGAATCACACTTAGCTTCGACCACTTCGGCCCCCTGGATTTTACCAATTCGAGACCTGCAATCATGGCCTCATACTCGGTTCTAATAGATTATCGGATTACGTTACCCGTAGGTGGCTTCAACACGATGCTGAGTCCGGATCCCTTTGCATTCGAGACACCATCCATAAAGAGGGTCCAGATTCCCGAGGAAGTCCCCGAGGTTAACAACAATTCCTTTTCGACTTCGGGTATTAAGGTCGGCGTGAAGTCGGCCACGAAGTCTTTCAAAATTTGAGATTTGATGGCAGTCCGGGGTAGATATTCGATATCATACCCGATAATTTCTGCAGCCCATTTGGCCATCGGCCCGAGAGCTTGGGTTTGTGCATTATGTTCCTCAATGGGTAAGAAGTTACGACACATATGGGATGACATTGAAAATATGGCTTTAAAATTCTGGAGGCGTTTAGCAAAGCGAGAACCAATTTCTCTAGGTGAGGGTACCTTATTTCGGTCTTGCCTAGAGTCCTGCTGATATAATAGATAGGAAATTGCGTACCTTCCTCTTCCCGGACTAAGACTCCACTTACCGCTATCTCGGATACCGCTAAGTACAAGTACAACTGCTCGTCTGCCTTCGGAGTATGAAGCAAGGGTGGACTCGAAAGGTACCGTTTGGGTTCTTCAAAAGCTTGCTGGCACTGTGTGGTCCACGAAAAGTTATTATTCTTCTTCTTCTATAATGAGAAGAACCTATGGCTCTTATTAGAGGACCTTGATATGAACCGACCCAGGGCGGTTATGCGCCCAGTTAGCCTCTGAACGGCCTTGACATTGTCCACCACGGTGATGTGTTCTATAGCTTTGATTTTGTCGGGATTGATCTCGATCCCTCAGTTGTACATCATGAATCCAAGGAACTTCCCGGACCCGACCCCGAATGCACATTTCTCTAGGTTCAGCTTTATATTATATTTCTTCAGTATGTTGAAGGTTTCTTGCAAATGTCCCAAATGGTCCTCTACTCGCAGGGACATAACTAACATGTCGTCAATGTAAACCTTCATTGATTTTCCTATTTGTTCTTCGAACATCCGGTTTACTAGGCATTGATAAGTGGCACCGACATTCTTTAGTCCAAACGATATTACGTTATAACAATAGGTGCCGAATTTAGTGATTAAATGAGTTTTTCTTTATCGTCCGGGTCCATCCGAATTTGGTTGTTCCCGGAATAGGCGTCGAGAAAGTTGAGTATCTCGTGGCCGGCCGTTGCGTCGATCATGCGATCGATGTTAGGCAAAGGAAAAAAAATCCTTGGGACATGCCTTGTTCAAGTCTTTGTAATCTAAGCACATTCTTAATTTATTTTTCTTTTTAGGCACTACTACTACGTTAGCCAACCAATCTGGGTACTTAACTTCCCGAATGGAACCTATTTTAAGGAGTGTGGATACCTTGTCTTGATGAACGCATGCTTGACTTCGGATTGAGGCCTCATTTTCTGTTTAACCGGGTAGAACTTCGGGTCCAAGCTTAGGTTATGAGTGGTTACTTCTGGTGGGATCCCTGTCATATCTAGATTAGTAACGACCCGTCCGATCGTTTTGAGTATTACAACCCCGTCCCCCCTTTACTACTCAATTTGTGCTTTACAATTGTTGTGTGACTTGTCGGAGTAATTGGTTCGGGTCCGGTGAGGTTTTGGAATGAATTGGAACACTTAGTTCTAAGGTTTAAAGCTTAAGTTCAAATAATGACCGGATGTCGACTTATGTGTAAACGACCCCGAAATGGAGTTTTGATGATTCCAATAGCTCTGTATGGTGATTTTGGACTTTGGAGCATGTCCGATTTTTTTTTGAAATCCGTAGTAAAATTTGGCTTGAAATGGCGAAAGTTAAATTTTTGGGAAGTTTGACCGGGGAGTTGACTTTTTGATATCGAGGTCAAAATCAGGGTCGAGGTCAAAATCGAGGTAAAAAATCGAGGTCAAAATCGAGGGCAGCGCCTGGATAGAGACTTTAAGTTATAAAATGGGGGCTTTGTCCCATTTTCTATTTTTGACAAATTGGAGCTTTGGGAGAGGCGATTTTTGAGAGATTTTCAAAGAAAAATATTGGGGTAAGTGATTCTACCTCGGATTTGGTCAATATACACAAATATATCATCGTCTTCATCATTTAATTAGTGTTTTAAGATGGAAATTTGGAAAATATTTTAGAAATCTCATAAAGCAAATTTTTGAGATTTCGGTGATTCAGAGTCGGATTTGAGTGAAACCAGTATGGTTGGACTCGTAATTGAATGGGTTGTTACCTGTTTAGTTGAAACTCTGTTTCTTTTATTCTGTGCATTATTTGAAGGATATATTTCTTCAATCTAATTATTATAAAGAAGAAAAAGTATTTTACATTTAAAGTTTTTGATATTTAGACAAGGTGTTAAATTGGTGAAATATTATTTTTGCTGAATATTTTGTGAGATTTTTGTACCGATTGTGATTGAGTTGTGAGCTCTTTCTGGTGGAAAAATATTGTTGTTGTTGATTTATTTTGGCAAGTTGAAATATTTGGGCACTTGAGGTACAAATTGTGATATATTGTGATATTGATACGCATGTGGTGGTATAAGGTCTGGGTGTTGAAACTCATGCGGTGAGATAAGGGTGGCTTGATACGCGTGGTTGGTAGGGGAACTACTAGAAGTCATGCAGTGTGATAAGGGTGGCTAAAAAGCGGGATGCTATTTCGGGAAAAATACTTTCTTTAAAATTTATTTGTGAAGGCTCCCGCGGTGATATAAGAACATGAGATATTGTGAATTTATTTATGATTTGGGACTACAAGGCGGTATCTCGGGAGTGCCCTTGTTGATATTCCTTTATGGCTGCATTGCCTTTAGTTATTTTTGGTGTTTTTCTTAAAGTTGTAAATTTCTGTTTTCCTTCTGCGAGGTGTTAATTGTCCTTATTCTGTGCAGTTAAATTGTGACATACTACTTACTTGATTTATCCTCATTGTCATTCTTGTTATTATATTGTTAAACTTTTCTCCCTGTCTTTTATTATTCTAGTAGGGCCTGAGCTGACCTTGTCACTACTCTACCGAGGTTAGGCTTTGCACTTATTGGGTACCGCTGTGGTGTACTCAAACTACGCTTCTGCACATCTTTTTGTGCAGATCCAGGTACCTCCTACTAGCCCAGACATTAGTGAGATACCTGTGTAAGGAGATTTCGAGGTATATCTTCCAGCGTCCGCAAACTCCGGAGTCCCCTTGTATCATTATTATGTTGTTTCCTTATTTTCTTTAGATCTTGATGTATAAAGGCATTGAAGATAAATTCTTAGAAGCTTGTGACTTATTTCTACCGGATTTTGGGAGTTGTAATTATGCGAGTTTGCAAATTTATTTATTTCATATTTCTATTGTTATTCCGCATTGAAAGGCTTACCTAGTCTTAGAGACTAGGTGCCATCACGACATCCTACAGAGGGAAATTTGGGGTCATGACAAGTTAGTATCAGATCCCTAGGTTCATAGGTGTTATGAGTCACAAGCAAGTTTAGTAGAGTCCCGCGGATCGAAACGGAGACGTCTGTACTTATCTTCGGGAGGCTATGGAACTGTTAGGAAAATATCACTTCTTTGATTCCTTATGGGGCGCAATTGTTGACTTCAAAATTTTAAACCATTATCTTTCTATTCTCTCACATATGGTGAGGACACGCACGGCCAGATCTGATGATCAGACACCCGTGCCCCCTGTTGGAGCCGCAAGAAATCGGGGTTAGGGTAGAGGCCATATCAGAGGCCGAGGAAGACCACGTGGTGCAGTCAAGGCACTTGCACGAGCTACTGCAGAGGAGCCACCAATAGCTCCAGTTGGACAGCAGGCACATGAGACGCCTGTTATTACCCTTGCACTTCAGGAGACTTTTGCCCAGTTTTTGAGCATGTTTGGCACTGTAGCTCAGGCAGGGCTAATTCCACTTGCTCCTGCCACATCTCAGGCTGAAGGAGGAGCACAGACTCCCGCCGCCCGTACCCCAGAGCCACGGGCCTAGGTTGACCATGCCCCAGAGGTTATACCAGTGCAACCAGTTGTCCCAGTTCGACCCGAGGCTAGAGGAGCAGTTTCAGAGGGGGAGCAGCTCAGGAGGTACAAAAAGTACCACCCTCTCATATTCAACGGTTTAGCTTTAGAGGATGCTCAGGGTTTCTTTGAGGAATGTCCCTATATCCTCCGTACTATAGGTATTGTGGATTCCAGTGGGGTTTCTTTCACGGCATTCCAGTTTAGAGGAGCGACCTACCAGTGGTGGCGGGCATATGAGTTGGATAGTCTGGTCGAGGTAGCTTCACTCACTTGGAGTCAATTCTCAGATATGTTCTTGAGGGAGTATGTTCCCTAGAGTCTTTGCATTGCGTACAGAGTTTGAGCAGCTGCGCCAGGGATGTATGACCATGTCAGAATATATGGTCCAATTCAATGACTTGGCTAGGCGTGCACCAGCCTTGGTTGCTATTGTTCGAGAGCGGGTCCGCCGATTTATTGAGGGGCTCCACCCTAGTATCAAATTCAGTATGGCTCGAGAACATGAGATGGACATCACATACCAATAGGTGGTCTCCATTTCTAGGAGATTGGAGGGTATGCAGACTCGGGAGAGAGAAGAGAGGAAAACTAAGAGACCCCAAGATTCTGGCACATATAATAATTCTCGTGCCCCAGTTGCAGCCCGTCATGGTAGAGGTTATGTAAGCCGTCCTATTCATTCACCACTTTCGGCTTCCAGTGGTATTCCGGCTACTCCCAGACCTCAGGTTCCATATTATGCACCACAGTGTCTTCTGTACTTCCTTTACGAGGTGCCTTCACCGGGCAGTCTAGTCGATCAGGCCCGAGCCAGTACCAGTAGCCACATCCTCCGAGGGCTTGTTTTGAGTGTGGTGACACTCGTCGTATCATGAAGTATTGCCCTAGACTTAGGAGGGGTGCACCTCCACAGATTTCTCATGCCCCACCTATTCCACAGGGCCCTCAGGCCTCTCAGGCCATGATTACTACACCAGTTGCTACTCCACCTGCACAGCTAGCTAGAGGTGGAGGTCGGACAGGCAGAGGTCTCCCTAGAGGGGGAGGCCAGGCCAGATATTATGCTCTTCCTGCTAGGACAGAGGTCGTTGCATCTGATTCTGTTATCACATGTATTATTCCTGTCTGTCATAGAGATGCATCAGTCTTATTTGATCCAGCCTCCACCTATTCTTATGTGTTATCATATTTTGCCTTGTATTTGGGGGTATCCCGTGATTCTTTGAGTTCTTCCGTTTATGTATCTATACCCGTGGGTAAATCTATTATTGTGGACCGCGTGTATCGATCGTGTTTAATTGTTATCAGTGGTTTTAAGACCAGAGCTGATTTATTATTGCTCAATATGGTGGATTTTGATATTGTTTTGGGCATGGACTGGTTGTCTCCCTATCATGCTATCCTTGATTATTACGCCAAGACGGTGACGTTGGCTATGCCAGGTCTACCACGGCTAGAGTGGAGAGGTACCTTGGATCATGTTCCTAGAAAAATTATTTCATTTCTTAAAGCTCAACGATTGGTTGAGAAGGGTTGTGGTGCGTATCTGGTCTATGTGGGAGATGTTAGTGTTAATACTCTTATCGTGGAGTCAGTTCCTATAGTAAGGGATTTTCCTGATGTATTTCCAGTGGATCTTCCGAGTATGCCACCTGACAAGGATATTAACTTTCACATTGATTTGTTATCGGGCACTCAGCCCATTTCTATTCCACCATATTGTATGGCCCCAATAGAGTTGAAAAAATTAAAAGAACAGTTATAGGAGTTGCTTGATAAGGGCTTCGTTCGGCCTAGTGTATCGCCTTGGGGTGCTCCTGTCTTATTTCTGAAGAAGAAGGATGGTTGTATGCGGATGTGTATTGATTACCACCAGATGAACAAGGTTACAGTGAAGAACATGTATCCACTGCCACGTATTAATGACCTATTTGATCAGCTTCAGGGTCAGAATGTTCTCTATGATCGACTTGCATTCAGGCTATCATCAGTTGAAGATTCGGTAGCTATATATTCCAAAGACTACTTTTAGGACTCAGTATGGTCATTATGAGTTCCTTGTAATGTCATTTGGGCTAACCAATGTCCCAACATTATTTATGCACTTAATGAATAGTGTATTTTAGCCCTATCTTGACTCCTTCGTCATTGTATTTATTGAGGACATTCTGGTGTATTCCCGAAGTCAGGAGGATCATGAGCAGCACTTGAGAACTGTGCTTTAGACTTTAAGAGAAAAGAAGTTATATGCAAAATTTCAAAGTGTGAATTCTGGCTTGATTCAGTGGGATTTTTGGGTCATATAGTTTCATGCGAAGGGATCAAGGTGGATCCAAAGAAGATTGAAGCAGTGCAGAGTTGGTCCAGACCGTCCTCAGCTACGGAGATCCGGAGTTTCCTTGGTTTAGTAGGGTATTATCGTTACTTTGTAGAGGGTTTCTCTTCTATTGCTGCACCTACGACCAAATTGACCCAGAAGGGTGCTCTGTTTAGGTGGACCAAGGAATGTGAGGAGATCTTCCAAAAGCTCAAGACATCTTTGACTACAGCCCCAGTATTGGTATTACCTACAGGTTCAGGGTCTTATACTATGTATTGTTATGCGTTGTTTATTTGTCTCGGCACAGTGTTGATGCAAGACGATAGGGTGATTGCCTACGCGTCCAAACAGTTAAAGGTACACGAGAAGAATTATCTGGTCCACGACCTTGAGTTAGCAGCTATTGTTCATGCCTTGAAGATTTGGTGGCATTATTTGTACGGTGTCCATTATGAGGTTTATACCGACCACCGAAGTCTACAACATCTGTTTAAACAGAGGGATCTTAATTTACGGCAGCGAAGGTGGTTGGAGTTGCTTAAGGATTATGACATCACCATTCTATATCATATCGGAAAGGCCAATGTGGTGGCCGATGCCTTGAGTTGTAAGGTGGAGAGTTTGGGCAGCTTAGCATACTTACAAGTAGTAGAGAGACCTTTCTCCTTGGATGTTCAGGCCTTGGCCAATCAGTTTGTCAAATTGGAT
Source organism: Nicotiana tomentosiformis (assembly GCF_000390325.3). Classification (NCBI taxonomy): domain Eukaryota; kingdom Viridiplantae; phylum Streptophyta; class Magnoliopsida; order Solanales; family Solanaceae; genus Nicotiana; species Nicotiana tomentosiformis. The sequence goes on along the minus strand of NC_090823.1, from coordinate 22,607,540 downwards.
ATTTTCGAGCCGACCCGAGTTTTAGCTTGTGTTGTTTCCCAGTCTTCTATTTATGATCGTATCTGAGCGCGTCAGTATGATAACCCCTATCTGCTTGTCCTTAAGGGCACAGTTCAGCACGGTGATGCCAAGGAAGTCACTATTGGAGATGACAGTGTATTACGAATGTAGGGCAGGATATGTATGACTAATATAGATGGTTTGCATGAGTTAATTCTCCAGGAGACTCTCAGTTCGCGGTACTCCATTCATCCGGGTGCTAAAAAGATGTGTCAGGACTTGATACAATGTTATTGGTGGAGGCGAATGAAGAAAGATATAGTGGAATATGTAGCTCGGCGCCTAAATTGCCAGCAGGTGAAGTATGAGCATCAACGACTGGGTGGATTGCTTCAAAAGTTAGAGATTCCAGAATAGAAATGGGAGCATATCACTATATATTTCGTTGTTGGGCTCCCACGGACTCAGAGGAAGTTCAATGCAGTTTGGGTGATTGTGGATAGGTTGACCAAGTCAGCCCATTTCATTCCTATAGTTACTACTTACTCTTCGGAACAACTGGCTCAGGTCTATATTCGCGAGATTGTCAGACTTCATGGCGTACCGGTATCTATCATCTCTGACCGGGGTACGAAGTTTACATCATGGTTCTGGAGGGCTGTACAATGAGAGCTGGGTACTCGTGTAGAGTTGAGTACAATATTTCACCCTCAAACGGACGGACAGTCCGAGCGCACTATCCAGATACTAAAGGATATGCTTCGTGTATGTGTGATAGAATCTGGGGGGAGGGGGGAGGGGGGGGCTTGGGATCAGTTCTTACCACATGTGGAGTTTGCTTACAACAACAGCTACCAGTCAAGCATTTAGATGGCTCCATATGAGGCCTTGTATGGTAGGCGGTGCTGGTCTCCAATGGGTTGGTTCGAACCGGGCGAGGCTAGGCTAGGCTATTGGGCATATACTTGGTTTAGGATGCCTTGGAAAAAGTTAAATTGATTCAGGATCGACTTTGTACAGCCCAATCTTGACAGAAGAGTTATACGGATCGGAAGGTTCGTGATGTTGCATTCATGGTTGGTGATCGGGTCTTGCTCCGGGTTTCACCTATGAAGGGTGTTTTGAGGTTTGGGAAGAAGGGCAAGTTGAGACCTAGGTATATTGGGACTTTTGAGATTCTTTAGAGAGTTAGAGAGGTGGCTTACATACTTGCACTACCACCTAGCCTCTCTGCAGTTCATCCAGTGTTCCAGGTTTCAATGCTCCGGAAGTATCACAACGATCCATATCATGTGTTAGACTTCAGCTCAGTCCAGTTGGACAAGGATCTATCTTATGTCGAGGAACCAATGCCATTTTGGACAGACAGGTTAGAAAGCTAAGATCAAAGAACATAACTTCAGTGAAGGTGCAGTGGAGAGGCCATCCAGAAGGAGAAGCTACTAGGGAGACTAAGCGGGAGATGCAATGAAAATATCCATACCTATTTGAGACTCCAGGTATAAATCTAAACTCGTTCGAGGACGAACGTTTGTTTAAGAGGGGGAGAATGTAATGACTCATCCGGTCGTTTTGAGTATTACAACCCCCCCCCCCCTTTACTTCTCAATTTGTGCTTTACAATTGTTGTGTGACTTGTCGGGTTAATTGGTTCGGGTCCGGTGAGGTTTTAGAATAAATTGGAATACTTAGCTCCAAGGTTTAAAGCTTAAGTTCAAATAGTGACCGGATATCGACTTATGTGTAAACGACCCCGGAATGGAGTTTTGATGATTCCAATAACCCCATATGGTAATTTTGGACATTGGAGCGTATCCGGATTTTTTTTTAAAATCCGTAGTAAAATTTGGTTTGAAATAGCGAAAGTTGAATTTTTGGGAAGTTTGATCGGGGAGTTGACTTTTTGATATCGAGGTCAAAATCGAGGTAAAACATCGAGGTCAAAATCGAGGGCAGCGCCTAGACAGAGACTTTAAGTTATAAAACGGGGGATTTGTCCCATTTTTTATTTTTGAAAAATTGGAGATTTGGGAGAGGCTATTTTTGAGAGATTTTCAAGGAAAAACATTGGGGTAAGTGATTCTAATTCGGATTTGGTCAATATACATGAATATATCATTGTCTTCATCATTTAATTAGTGTTTTAAGATGAAAATTTGGGAAAATTTTTAGAAATCTTAGAAAAGGAAAATTTGAGATTTCGGTGTCGATTCGGAGTCGGATTTGAGTGAAACTAGTATGGTTGGACTCGTAATTGAATGGGTTATCGGATTTTGTGAGTTTAATCGGATTTCGAGATGTGAGACCCACAAATAATTTTTGGGTTAAATTTCGGATTTTGTTAGAAAATTTATATTTTCATATGGAATTTATTCCTATAATTTGTATTGATTGAATCAAATTAATTATGACTAGTTTCGAGCCGATCGGAGTCGAAAAATCGAGGAAAAGGCATACTACTTGACTGATTGAGCGTGGTTTGAGGTAAGTGACTTGTCTAACTTTGTGTGAAAGAAATTTTTCTTTGGATTGGTATTGATATGAAAATTTTGATGTGTTGGAAGTCGTGTATACGTGATGATGAGTGCGTACACGGGCTAAATGTAGAAAATTATGTCTTTAAATTGTATAGAGCACTGTTGCATATTAATTAAATTATTTTATTATGTTATATTCATCATCATTAATATATTTTCGTATTTTAAATTTGCCAGACTTGTTCCTGCTAAGTGTGTTACATGTTTAGTTGAAAATATGTTTCTTTTATTTTGTGCATTATTTGAAGGATAAAACTTCTTCAATTTAATTATTATAAAGAAAAAAAAGTATTTTACATTTAAATTTTTTGATATTTAGACAAAGTGTTAAATTGGTGAAATATTATTTTTGCTGAATATTTTGTGAGATTTTTGTACCCATTGTGATTGAGTTGTGAGTTCTTTATGGTGGAAAAATATTGTTGGTGTTGATTTATTTTGACAAGTTGAAATATTTGGGCACTTGAGGTGCAAATTGGGATATATTGTGATATTGATACGCATGCGGTGGTATAAGGTCTGGGTGTTGAAACGCATGCGATGAGATAAGAGTGGCTTGATACGCGTGGCTAGTAGGAGAACTACTAGAAGTCATGTGGTGTGATAAGGGTGGCTAAAACGCGGGATGCTATTTCAGTAAAAATGTTTTCTTTAAAATTTATTTGTGAAGGCTCCCACGGTGATATAAGAAAATGAGATATTGTGAATTTATTTATGATTTGGGACTATGAGGCGGTATCTCGGGAGTGCCCTTGTTGATATTCCTTTATGGATGCATTGCCTTTTGTTATTTTTGGTGTTTTCCTTAAAGTTGTAAATTGTTGTTTTCCTTACTCGAGGTGTTAATTGTCCTTATTCTGTGTAGTTAAATTGTGACATACTACTTGCTTGATTTATCCTCTTTGTCATTTTTGTTATTATATTGTTAAACTTTTCTCCCTGTCTTTTATTATTCTAGTAGGGCCTGACCTGATCTCGTCACTTCCTTACCGAGGTTAGGCTTGGCACTTACCGGGTACTGTTGTGGTGTACTCATACTACGCTTCTGCACATCTTTTTGTGCAGATCCAGTACCTCCTACCAGCCTAGACATCAGTGAGCTACCCGTGTACGGAGACTTCGAGTTATATCTGCCAGCGTTCATAGACTCTGTAGTCCCCTTCTATCCTTATTATATTATTTCCTTATTTTCTTTAGACCTTGATGTATAAAGGCGTTAGAGATAAATTCTTAGAAGCTTGTGACTTATTTCTACCGGGATTTGGGAGTTGTAATTTTGTGAGTTTGCAAATTTGTTTATTTCATATTTCTATTGTTATTCCGCATTGATAGGCTTACCTAGTCTTAGAGACTAGGTGCCATCACGACATCCTACGGAGGAAAATTTGGGGTCGTGACAAGATGGGACCAAGCAAAACTATCCACGTTAGCTATAAGTAATTTAGTGAGTTTTTTCCTAAGCTAGGGAGTCACCCCCATGCCCAGGTATACCTTCCAACCGGACAAGTGTTCGATCAATATGACTTACTCCAGCTCCTTGACCGTTGACTTGGTGGCATCGAAAACGTCAGGGGAGATGAACGGATAGGAACTCTGCAATCATCATCCTTACCTACCTCTTGCTTCTTCGGTTCGGTCGGGGTAGGTGTCAGTGATTGCTATTTAGTTTCTTCCTTCCTAACCGACTCCGGGTTTTTTGAGAGAGTGTGGACATCGGGATCACCTCATCAACCGCGAACATTTCTTTTACGGGTGGCTGCTCTCCGTAAATTGTCTTGATCCCTCTCAGTGTGGGGAACTTCATTGCCTGGTGCAATGTCTAGGGTATTGCCCTCATGTTGTGAATCCATGGCCTTCCGAATAGAGTGTTATACTTCATATCCCCTTCGATGACTTAGAACTCCGTTTCCTGAATGGTTCCGGCAGTGTTCACTAGAAGGGTTATCTCCCCTTTAGTAGTTTCACATGCCATGTTAAATCTGTTTTAGACCCGGATTGTAGGCACTATTTAGTCTAGTAGACCCAGCTGCTCTACGACCCTTGATATGATGATATTGATCAAGCTACCTGGATTAATCAATACACGCTTAACTCGAGATTTGTTTATGAGTACAAAAATTACCAGTGAATCGTTATGCGGTTGCACGATGCCTTCAGCATCTTCATCGTTGAAAGAGATGGCCCCCTCCGGTATGTAATCTCGAGTTCACTTTTCCCTTGTAATGGACACCTTAGTGCGCCTCAGCATTGGCCCCTGGGGATGTCGACTCCACCGATGATCATGTTGATGACGTGCTGAGGTTTCTCTTGCTTGGTATGTTTGTTGGAGTACTTATTGCAAAAGTAATTTTTGGCCCGATCACTCAAAAATTCCCGGAGGTGTCCGTTATTGAATAATCGGGCCACTTCTTCTCTTAGCTCTCGGCAGTCTTCGGTCCTGTGGTCGTGAGTGCCATGATACTTACACATCAGGTTGGGGTCTCTTTGGGCAGGATCATACTGCAATGACCGAGGCCAAAGTTATCTTTGATACACTGAAGTTGTATTCCGATAACCTCGGTGCCTCCTTGGCTCCTATTGTCCTATCGAAATCGTTTTTGCTCATGATTCCACGACTATTATGACCTCGATCGCTTCTTTTTTCATTCCTCGCAGGGTTACTTCTGGATCCGCTGCCCCTTTGATCTCCGCTATATGATTGATACCGATCTCTGCTTGGTCTAGGTTCATGATCGACGGCTCTTTTAGTTATTAGTTCTGATGGGATACACAAACCCTGAGGGCCCCCTGAGCTGATCATCATTGACTCTGATTTTCAATTGGTACCTGTTATGGTTGTCAGCCCAAGTTAGTGCCGGTTACTCTATCAAATTTTGCTTCAACTGCTGTGAAGCCAAGGAGCTTTGGGGGTTGAGTCCTTGAGTGAATGCTTAACGACCCAATCATCCGCAACCGGGGGCAGGTCCATCATTTCCATTTGAAACCTCGATACGAACTCCCTGAGCATTTCGTTATCTCTTTGTTTCACTTTAAAGAGGTCTGATTTTCTAGTCTCGACTTTGATGGCCCTGGCATGAGCTTTTACGAAGGCATCTGCAAGCATAGCAAACGAATCAATGGAATTAGGGGGCAGGTTGTGATAACATATCATTGCTCCTTTAGACAGGGTTTCTCCAAACCTTTTTAGCAGAACCGACTCGATTTCGTCATCTTCTAAGTCATTTCCCTTGATGGTACACGTGTAGGCGGTCACGTGTTCATTCGGATCCATGGTCGCATTATACTTTGGAATTTCAGGCATACAGAACTTCTTTGTGATCGGTTTCGGAGCTGCGCTCGGAGGGAAAGGTTTTTGGACAAATTTCTTGGAATCCAGGCCTTTCAATATTGGAGGTGATCCTAGGATTTGATTAACCCTAGAGTTATAGGTCTCCAATTTTTTGTCGTTGACTTCAATTTTCTTTTCTCCCGATTCCTCCCGCTTTGTCAGTTCCTCAAGCATCTTTATTATCTAGTGGTTGGTCCCAGGTTCAACTTCACCAGGCCTTTTTGTGGCCGGTTCATTTCTGCGGGTATTTTCTCGGGATGGTTGCTCAACTCTGCTGGGGGCACGACTTTGGTTCTGTAACTGGGCTATTGCTTCATGTTGAGCCTGTAACATTTCGAAGATCACCCGTAAATTGATCTCATTGCCTTCGCCGTCGTGTGTACCCCGAAAAGTAATTATATTTTAGCCTGTAATAAGTAATTATGTGTTCTAAGACCTCGAAAAGCACTATTTATCATTCCTCGACTTGCGTGCATAGTCCGTACAATTTTCCGGAAAGTTTTTATGTAAAAAATAGATTAAAATGGGAAATAGAGCTTTAAAACTCAACTAAGTTGACTTTGATCAACATTTTGAACAAATGGACCCAGATCAGTGTTTTGAAAATTTCGATAGGCCCGTTTTGTGATTTGGGACTTGGGCGTATGCCCGGAATCGAATTTCGAGTTCCCTAGCCCAAGTTATGGAATTTTGATGAAAAATGAAAAGCTTGAAAGCTTAATGATTTCTAAGAAATTACTAATGTTGGATTTACTGACCTCGGGTCCGCATTTTTGTTCCGAAGCCCGGTATAGGTCCACTATAATATTTATGACTTGTCTGCCATATTTGGTGAGAATCAGATTTGATTTGCCGTGATTCGAACATCCGGTTGTAAACATATAAGTTTTAAAGTTTTCTTGAAAACTTCCTTTGATTTGTTGTCCGATTCGTAGTTCTAGGTCTTATTTTGGCAATTCGATCGCGCGAGCAAGTTCGTATGATGTTTTAGAACCTCTATGCATGTTTGGTTTGAAGCCCCGAGGGCTCGGGTGGGTTTCGGATAGGCTACGGGATGATTTCGGACTTAGGAAATCTGGTTTTCTGCAGACTTCAGGCTACTGGTGTGTTCTTATTCGCGTTCGCGCAGGTACTCTTGCGAACGTGAAGAGCAAATTGGACTGACACGTTTTGTGCTTCGCGTTCACGACATAGTAACCGCGTTCGCAAAGGCTTGATGTTAAAAGCTTCGCCTTCGCGATAGAAGCCTCGCGTTCGTGAAGGGAAAGAGACTGGCCAGGAAAATTAGCCTTTGCGTTCGCGAAGGCCAAGCCAAGCATGCATCGCGTTCGCAAAGTAGCCCTCGCGTTCGCGAAGAGTAAAAATTTGACAGCACAAAATTGTGCTTCGCGAACGCGAGGTACTGACCGCATTCGCGAAGGGTAAAAAATCCCAGAAACATAACTTAAGTTCTAGAAATTGGGTTTCGACCTATTTTCAATTCTTTCCCATTTGTGAGCTCGGGTAAGGCGACTTTTGGGAGATTTTCACGGGAAAACATTGGGGTAAGTGTCCTTATCCTATATTAATTATATTTCATGATTTAATACTCATTTATATCATGAATCCGTGAATGGAAGAAAAATCAGATTTTTATAAAATCTTCCAAAAACAAAAATTTAAGATTTGAAGGTCCATTTGTTATCGGAATTGGACAAATTTGGTATGGTTGAACTCGTATCGCAACGGGTGTTCAGATTTCGCGAGTTTTTTCGGGATTTGAGACTTGGGTCCCACTGCCAAATATTATAATGAATTTTGAATTTTTATCCAAAAAATTTATAAATTCATATGGAATTAATTCTTATGATTCGTATTGAATATATGGAATTGTTTATGAATAGATTTGAAGCTTTCAGAGGTAAATTTAAAAGAAGGTAAGTGTCGTGGTTAACCTTGACTTGAGGGATTAGAACTCTTAATTTATTTGTTATTGGAATTGCATGTGAACGATGTATATGCGAGGTGACGAGTGTCTATACGTCGTCAAATTAATTGTTTGCCTGCCTACTTGAAAAATCATAAATTGTTTTTAATCATAAATTAATTTATAATAATTTTTTCTCTCTTATTCTTTGTCAAATATTAATTCTTGAATTCCTTCATTAATTGTTACATGCTAATTTAATTATGTGATTTAATTGTTATTTGACAATTATCATATTAAATATTAAAATGCCTATTTTCTCCCTGATTTCTATAATAATTTGATATTTTTCATTGTTTGTTTCATAATTAAATCATAATTGTTGTATACTTCTTGTCTTATAATTTTATATTAATTGTTGCATTTATTGGGGAAATTTATTCTATAAGACTTGATTAAAATGAAAATATTGGAGGATCGGGTTGCACGCCGCAACAGACTAATGAAAAGTTAATATTGGATGATCGGGTTGCACGCTGCAACAAACTTATGAAAAGTTAATATTGGAGGATCGGGTTGCACGCCGCAACAGACTTATTAAAAAGTCTATACATATACTTGATTGAAATAATTATATAACATATTTATGAAAAGTTAATATTGGAGGATCGGGTTGCACGCCGCAACAGACTTATGAAAAATTAATATTGGAGGATCGGGTTGCACACCGCAATAGACTTATGAAAAGTTAATATTGGAGGATCGGGTTGCACGCCGCAACAGACTTATTAAAAAGTATATATATATATATATATATATATATATATATATATATATATATATATATATATATATATATATATATATATATATATAACTTGATTGAAATAATTATATAATGAAAAGTTAATATTGGAAGATCGGGTTGCACGCCGCAACAGAACTGAGTGTGAATAGGTTGTGAGAGCGGGTTGTACGTTGCAATAGAATTGAATGTGAATACATGGTAAGAGCGGGTTGCACGCTGCAACAAAATTGATGAAAATGATAATTGGTTATGACTGTTGAGTTGTCTTGAATTATTATAAATGAATTACCTGATTTATTTCTATTATTGTTGTTGTTACTAATATTGCGTACATGTTAATGTAAATGAACCACTGTAGCCTCGTCACTACTTCATCGAGGTTAGGCTCAGCACTTACTAGTACATGGGATTGGTTGTACTGATACTATACTCTACACTTCTTGTGCAGATTTTGGAGTTGATCCCAGCGGCGTACCATAGACTTGCTCAGATTTCAGCTACTAGAGGAGACTTGAGGTATAACTGCATGGCGTCCGCAGTTCTAAAATCCCCGTCTATTTTACTTTAGCTGTGTGTTTATTCCCAGACAGCTTTACTTTATTTAGACCTTATTTGTATTTATTCTAGAAGCTCGTGCACTTGTGACACCAATTCTGGGATGTTATTTAGTCACCGTTGTTTTTATGGATTATTCACTATATTTCAAACTTTTCTTTCGCTTTTGTTTCCTTGATTATTAATAATTTAAAAATTATTTAAAAATTGGTTAATATTATTCTAACGTTGGCTTGCCTAGCAAGTGAAATGTTAGGCTCCATCACGGTCCGAAAGAGGGAATTTCGGGTCGTGACAGTTGGTATCAGAGCACTAGGTTACATATTTCAAACGTGTCACGAGCAAGCTTAGTAGAGTTTGATGGATCGGTACGGAGATGTCTGTACTTGTTACTCAGAGGCTATGAAATTTAGGAACAATATCACTTCTTTCTTATTCTGTCGTGCGATTTTATTCTATCATCGATGATTGAACCATTCTACTCTTATTCTCTCGCAGATGGTGAGAAAACGTAATACCTCTACCAATGGATAGGGACCAGAACCCCCCGGTGGCAACTATGGCCAGGGGTAGAGGTCGAGGTCGAGGTTGTGCTAGAGGCTGAGGCAGAGGCCGAGGTAGAGCTCAGTCCGTAGCTCGAGCAGCTGTACCTGTTGTAGAACCTCAGGTGGACCTTCAGGAGGAGGTTCCAGTTCAGAATGTACCAGTTGGACCAGTTCAGGTCCTGGAAGGATTCATAGCTACTCCAATACTTTAGGACGCTCTACTCCATTTGGTAAGTCTTATGGAGGGCGTGGCCCAGAATGGTACATTTCCACTGGTACCAGCCGTCTCACAAGATGGGGGAGGAGCAAAAACTCCCACTACTCCCGCTCCGGAGCAGATAGCTCCCCAGAATCAGGCTCCAGCAGCCCCACCAGTTGGGGTAGTTCAGCCAGTTGTTGCGGCACAGATCGGTGATAGACCTGCCATGTCTTTTGAGGCCTTATTGAGACAGGATACGTTTACCAAGCTCTTTCCCGTTCACTTCAGTGGTACACTTTATGAGGACCCACAAGATTATCTTAAATGCTGCCATGAGGTGCTGCGGAACATGAGTATAGTTGAGACCAATGGGGTTGATTTTGCTGTATTTCAGATGACGGGTTCCGCCAAGAGGTGGTGGGGAGATTATACATTGACCCGACCAGTCGGATCTCCTGCACTTACATGGGAGCAGTTCTCTCAGCTATTTCTGGTAAAGTTCCTCCCTATCACACTGAGAGAGGAATTCCACGAGCAATTTGAGCGTCTACAACATGGCAGTATGATTGTTACTCAGTATGAGTCCCGTTTTGTGGATTTGGCCCGTCATGCTCTCCTTTTACTACCTATGAAGGGAGAAAGAGTGAGGAGGTTCATTGAGGGACTCACTCACCCTATCACACTTTAGATGGCCAAGGAGACCGGAAGTGAGATTTCTTTTCAGGCGGCTGCTAATGTCGCAAGGAGGATCGAGATGGTTCTTACACAAGAAAGAGGGCAGAGGTTTGACAAGAGGCCTCGTCAGTTCGGTGGTTACATTGGTGCCTCGTCTGGAGGCAGGGGTAATTTTGGTAGAGGTCATCCTCCCAGGCCGTTTCATTCAGCACTTCATGTATCTCCCGGTGATTCAGGGAGTCACGGTCCTATTATGCCTTACTTTGGGCAGCCAGTAGTCAGTGCACATTTAGCTCCTATCAGTGCACCACCACTCCAGAGTTACTAAAGTGGTTATCCAGCCCACCTGGATCAGCTTCAGCTTCAGCAACCACGACATTAGGATGGGTGTTATGAGTGTGGGAACATTGGTCACATCAGGAGGTATTGCCCTAGATTGGCGAGTAACAGATCTCGGCAAGATTCTCGTGCCATCATACCGGCACCGGTTGCTTCACTGCCTGCTCATCCAGCTAGAGGTAGGGTTCAGGCAGCTAGAGGTAGAGGTCAGGCTATTAGAGGTGGAGGTCAGGCCATTAGAGGTGGAGGTCAGACCGTTAGAGGTGGAGGCAAGCCAGTTAGAGGCCGTCCTAGAGACGCAGTTCAGAGTGGTGGGGCCCAGCCCCAATTTTATGCTTTTCTAGCTAGGCCTGAGGCCGAGTCATCTGATGCTGTGATCACATGTATTATTCCAGTTTTCCATAGAGATGCTTCAATAATATTTGATGCAGGATCTACTTATTCCTATGTGTCTTCCTATTTTGCTTCATATTTGGTTATGCCTTATGATTCTCTGAGTGCTTCTGTGTGTGTATCTACACCTGTGGGAGACTCTATGGTAGTAGATCATGTCTACCGTTCATGTGTGGTTACTATTGGTAATCTTAAAACTAGTGTGGATCTTCTACTTCTTGATATGGTAGATTTTGATGTCATCTTGGGTATAGATTGGATGTCTCCTTATCATGCTATATTGGACTGTCAAGCTAAGACAGTGACCCTAGCTATGCCGGGGTTACCTCGATTAGAGTGGAAAGGAACTCCTGACCATTCTGCCAGCAGGGTTATTTCTTATATGAAAGCTCGACGTATGGTAGAGAAAGGGTGTCTAGCCTATCTGGCTTATATTCACAATCCCAGTACGGATGTCCCTTGTATGGACTCAGTACCAGTTGTTTGTGAATTTTCAGAAGTATTTCCTGCAGATCTGCCGGGGATGCCACCCGAGAGAGATATTGACTTCTGTATTGATTTGGCTCCGGGAACTCAGCCCATTTCTATTCCACCATACCGTATGGCCCTGCCAGAGTAGAAAGAATTAAAAGAGCAGCTACAAGACTTACTTGATTAGGGATTCATTAGACCTAATGTCTCGCCCTGGGGTGCACCAATATTATTTTTAAAGAAGAAAGATGGATCGATGATGATGTGTATAGACTATATGCAATTGAACAAGGCCACTATCAAAAAGAAATATCCGCTGCCAAGAATTGGTGACTTATTTGATCAGCTTCATGGTGCCAAGGTATTTTCGAATATTGATTTGAGATCTGGTTACCATCAGTTGAAGATTAGGGCATCTGATGTCCCTAAGACAGCTTTTCGGACTCGGTATGGGCATTACGAGTTCCTAGTAATGTCATTTGTGTTGACAAATGCTCCAGCAGTATTTATGGATTTGATGAATCGGGTGTTCAAGCCTTATTTGGATTCTTTTGTGGTTGTATTCATTGATGATATCTTGATTTACTCCAGCATTCGAGAGGAGCATGAGCAACATCTTCGAAGTGTGCTTCACACCTTGAAGAATAATCAGTTATATGCCAAATTTTCAAAATGCAAGTTTTGGTTAGACTCAGTTGCCTTTTTGGGGCATGTTGTATCGGCAGAAGGAATAAAGGTGGATCCTAAGAAGATTGAGGCTGTTCAGAATTGGCCTAGACCTACTTCAGTTACAGAGATCCGGAGTTTCCTGGGTTTAGCAGGTTATTATCGTCGGTTCGTGGAAGGGTTTTCATCTATAGCAAGCCCATTGACCAGACTAACCCAGAAGGGTGTCCCATTCAGATGGTCAGACGAGTGTGAGATGAGCTTTCAGAAGCTCAAGACCGCTTTGACTACGACGCTAGTGTTGGTATTACCCACAGGCTTAGGATCTTATGCGGTATATTGTGACGCATCTCACATTAGGCTTTGTATATTATTAATGCAAGATGGCAATGTAATTGCATATGCGTCGCAGCAGTTGAAAGTTCACGAGAAGAATTATCCTGTTCATGACTTAGAATTGGCAGCCATTGTTCATGTGCTGAAGATTTGGAGGCATTACCACTACGGTGTCTCGTGTGAGGTATTTACTGATCATCGTAGCCTTCAGTATCTGTTCAAACAAAAATATCTTAATTTGAGGCAGAGAAGATGGTTGGAGTTGTTGAAAGACTATGATATCACCATTTTTTATCACCCCGGTAAGGCCAATGTGGTGGCCGATGCTTTGGGTAAAAAGGTTGTGAGTATGGGTAATCTTGCGTATATTCCGGATGGTGAGAGGCCATTAGCTGTAGATGTACAGACTTTGGCTAATCAGTTCGTGAGGTTAGATGTTTCAGAACCCAGTCGGGTTCTAACTTGTACAATCACCCGGTCTTCTTTATATGAGTGCATCAGAGAAAGGCAGTATGATGATCCTCATTTACTTATCCTTAAGGATACGGTGCGACACGGTGATGCCAAATAGGTTACTGTGCGGGAAGATGGAGTTCTGCGAATGCAGGGCCGTATTTGTGTGCCTAATGTGGATGTGCTTCGTGAATTAATTCTTGAAGAAGCACACAGTTCCAGGTATTCTATTCATCCAGGTACTGCTAAAATGTATCAAGATTTGCGGCAACATTATTGGTGGAGGAGAATGAAAAAGGATATAGTTGCACATGTAGCTCGGTGTCTGAATTGTTAGCAAGTCAAGTACGAGCATCAGAGACCTGGTGGTTTGCTTCAGCAGTTAGAAATTCCTGAGTGGAAGTGGGAGCGTATCACTATGGATTTTGTAGTTGGGCTCCCACAGACTCAGAGAAAATTTGATGCAATTTGGGTCATTGTGGAAAGGTTGACCAAGTCAGCCCATTTTATTCCAGTGGCAGTTACCTATTCTTCAGAGAGGTTAGTCGAAATTTACATTCGTGAGATTGTCCGCCTTCACGGTGTGCCCGTGTCTATTATTTCAGATCGAGGTACGCAGTTTACCTCACCTTTCTGAAGGCCTTTTTAGCGTGAGTTAGGCACACGGGTGGAGTTGAGTACAATATTTCATCCACAGACAGACGGACAGTCAGAGCGCACTATTCAGATATTGGAAGATATGCTTCGCGCTTGTGTTATAGACTTTGGAGGTTCTTGGGATCATTTCTTACCACTTGCGGAGTTTGCTTATAATAATAGCTAGCAGTCGAGCATTCAGATGGCTCCATATGAGGCATTATACGGAAGGCGATGCCGATCGCCAGTTGGTTGGTTTGAACCGGGAGAGGCTCGGTTGTTGGGTACTCATTTGGTATAGGATGCCTTGGATAAGGTCAAGATTATTCAGGATCGACTTCGCACAGCTCAGTCTAGGCAAAAGAGTTATGCCGTTCGTAAAGTTCGTGATATTACATTCATGGTTGGAGAACGAATATTGCTCCGGGTTTCACCTATGAAAGGTGTAATGATGTTCAGAATGAAGGGCAAGTTGAGCCCTAGGTATATCAGACCCTTTGAAATTTTTGAAAGGGTGGGTGAAGTAGCCTACAAGCTTACATTACCACCTAGTTTATTAGCGGTTCATCCGGTGTTCCATGTGTCTATGCTCCAGAAATATTATGGTGATCCGTCCTATGTGTTAGATTTCAGCTCAGTCCAATTGGACAAAGATTTGACTTACGAGGAAGAGCCGGTGGCTATTCTAGCCCGGCAGGTCCGACAGTTGAGGTCTAAGAGTTATCCTTCAGTTCGGGTGCAATGGAGAGGTCAGATGGTAGAGGCATATACCTGGGAGTCCGAGTCGGACATGCAGAGTAAATATCCACACCTCTTCTCCAGCTCAGGTATTTTTTTTTCTAACTCCATTCGAGGACGAATATTTATTTTAGAAGTGGAGAATGTGATGACCTAAAATGTCATCTTTAAATTTAATAAGTAATTCTATATTTTAAGACCTCGAAAAGCACTATTTATCATTCCTCGGCTTGCGTGCGCAGTCCGTATAATTTTACAGAAAGTTTTTATGTGAAAAATGGATTAAAATGGGAAATAGAGCTTTAAAACTCAACTAAGTTGACTTTGGTCAACATTTTGAGCAAACGGACCTGGATCAGTATTTTGAAAATTTTGGTAGGTCCGTATCGTGATTTGGGACTTGGGCGTATGCCCGGAATCAAATTCCGAGGTCCCTAGCCCGAGTTATGGAATTTTGATGAAAAATTAAAAGCTTGAAAGCTTAATGATTTCTAAGAAATTACTGATGTTGCATTTATTGACCTCGGGTCCGTATTTTTGTTTCGGAGCCCGGTATAGGTACACTATAATATTTATGACTTGTATGCCGAATTTGGTGAGAATCGGAGTTGATTTGACGTGATTCGGACGTCCGGTTGTAAAAATATAAGTTTTAAAGTTTTCTTGAAAACTTCCTTTGATTTGGTGTCCGATTCGTAGTTCTAACTATTATTTTGGCAATCCGATCACGCGAGAAAGTTCGTATGATATTTTAGAACCTGTGTGCATGTTTGGTTTGGATCCCCGAGGGCTCGGGTGAGTTTCGGATAGGCTACAGGATGATTTCGAACTTAGGAAATCTGGTTTTCTGTAGACTTCAGGCTTCTGGTGTGTTCTTCTTCGCGAAAGTACTCTTGCGAACGTGAAGAGCAAATTGGGCTGGCACATTTTGTGCTTCGCGATCACGACATAGTGACGGCGTTCGCGAAGGCTTGACGTTGAAAGCTTCGCCTTCGCGATAGAAGCCTCGCATTCGCGAAGGGCATCTCGCATTCGCGAAGGCCAAGCCAGGCTTTGAATGCGTTCACAAAGTAGCCCTCGCATTCGCGAAGATTAAAAATTTTACAGCACATAATTGTGCTTCGCGAACGTGAGGCACTGACCGCGTTCGCGAAGGGTAAAAAATCTCAGAAACAGAACTTAAGTTATGGAAATGGGGTTTCGTCCAATTTTTGAGCTCGGGTAAGGCGAGTTTTGGGCGATTTTCACGGGAAAATATTGGGGTAAGTGTTCCTTATCTTATACTGTTTATATTTCATGATTTCATACTAATTTATATCATGAATCCGTGAATTTATGAAAGAAAAAATAGATTTTTGTAAAATCTTCCAAAAACGAAAATTTAAGATTTGAAGGTCCATTTGATATCGGAATTGGACAAATTTGGTATGGTTGAACTCGTATCGGAATGGGTGTTCGGATTTCACGAGTTTTTTCAGGATTTGAGACGTGGGTCCCACTGCCGAATATTTTAATAAATTTTAGATTTTTATCCGGAAAATTTGTAAATTCATATGAAATTAATTTCTATGATTCGTATTGAATATATCGAATTGTTTGTGAATAGATTTGAAACTTTCGGAGGTAAATTTAAAAGGAAAAGTTGTGGTTGAATAATTTATTAGAATTTACAAAGCGAGGTAAGTGTCGTGGTTAACCTTGACTTGAGGGAATAGAAACCTTAATTTATTTGTTATGTGAACTGCATGTGAACGACGTATAGGTGATGTGATGAGTGTCTATACGTCGTCAAATTAATTGCTTACCTGCCTACTTGAAAAATTATAAATTATTTTTAATCATAAATTAATTATTATAATAATTGTTTCTCTCTTATTCTTTGTCAAATATTAATTCTTGAATTTCTACATTAATTGTTATATGCTAATTGAATTATGTGATTTAATTGTTATTTGACATTTAGCATATTAAATATTAAACTGCCTATTTTCTCCCTGATTTCTATAATAATTTGATATTTGTCATTGTTTGTTTCATAATTAAATCATAATTATTGTATACTTGTTGTCTTATAATTTTATATTAATTATTGCATTTATTGTGGAAATTTCTTCTATAAGACTTGATTAAAATGAAAATATTGGAGGATCGGGTTGCACGCCGCAACAGACTGATTAAAAATTGTATACATATAATTGATTGAAATAATTATATAACAGACTTATGAAAAGTTAATATTGGAGGATCGGGTTGCACGCGCAATAAACTTATGAAAAGTTAATATTGGAGGATCGGGCTGCACGCCGCAATAAACTTATTAAAAGTTAATATTGGAGGATCGGGTTGCACGCCGCAACAGACTTATTAAAATGTCTATATATATATACTTGATTGAAATAATTATATAACAGACTTATGAAACGTTAATATTCGAGGATCGGGTTGCACGCCGCAACAGAACCGAATGTGAATAGGTTATGAGAGCGGGTTGCACACTGTAACAGAATTGAATGTGAATATATGGTAAGAGCGGGTTGCACGCTACAACAAAATTGATGGAAATGATAATTGGTTATGACTGGTGAGTTGTCTTCAATTATTATAAATAAATTACCTGATTTATTTCTATGATTGTTGTTGTTACTAATATTGCGTGCAAGTTAATGTAAGTGAACCGCCTTAGCCTCATCACTACTTCGTCGAGGTTAGGCTCAGCACTTACTAGTACATGGGGTCAATTGTACTGATACTACACTCTGCACTTCTTGTGCAGATTTCGGAGTTGGTCCCAGCGACGTACCATAGACTTGCTCGGATTTCAGCTACTAGAGGAGACTTGAGGTATAACTGCATGGCGTCCGCAGTTCTGAAGTCCCCGTCTATTTTACTTTAGCTGTGTGTCTATTCCCAGATAGCTTTATTTGATTCAGACCTTATTTGTATTTATTCTAGAAGCTCGTGCACTTGTGACACCAATTCTGGGATGTTATTTAGTCACCGTTATTTTTATGGATTATTCACTATATTTCAAAATTTGCTTTCGCTTTTGTTTTCTTGATTATTAATAGTTTTAAAATTAGTTAATATTATTCTAACGTTGGCTTGTCTAGCAAGTGAAATGTTAGGCGCCATCACGGTCCGAATGAGAGAATTTCGGGTCGTGACAGTAGGCAAGTTTATGTCGATGGCCACATATGAGTTAGCATCGATTGGGTCCGCGACCGGAACTCCGTTGGGGTCAACATGAGGCACCTCATTGCTGGGCACTACATTGTTGCTCTCGCCATTATGGCCAGACTCAACATCGACGTTCAAATGAGCAGATTGAGAGTTCGACATCTTTAATTTGACCTGAATTAAAATCCCAAATACAAGCATAAAACAGAGTGCGTTATGAAAATTTGTATTAAATTACCACTATTATCCCTAGCCCCACGGTGGGCGCCAAACTGTTTACCTTAAAAAATGGATAACAATTGAATTTATATGTGGTTTTAAGGATATGTGGATTAATTCAATACAAGTGATTAATGACGTTAGATTAAGCAAATGAAAGATTTAATAAATGACCAAACCAATGATAAGGGTGATTCCGAGCTTGGTTAATGGCTCAATGAGCAACATGCCTTCGATTCCAAGGTTGCACTTATGAAAAACTTAAGAATAAAAATAAGAACATTGAACAACAAAAAGAATTAAAATAAATTCCCTTGATATGCGTGTTATCATGTCTGTCATGAATAATAAGCTTCCCCCTTTATGTAATAGGAGAGTTTTACCCTACGTATAATTTTAAGAAAGGTAAAAATCTTCTGTTTTGCTAATCACTGATTTTCTGTCGATACGGGCCGAGATTCACGCTGTGATATCTGGTTGGTCCCGGATATCACGGCCTTTTATTAGTCGTGTGCAGCTGTATGACAATGCTTTCCGAGGTCGTGATACTCGAACCGCACCAGGAGGACATGGCCCCGCTACCCCCGAGGACAGGTATTTTGCCCGAGCCCCGATACGAAGGGCTCCTCGCTCTGATTTCGATTTATTACGGTCACGTTCCTGCTCCGTTTGCCTCTCCGAAAAATCAAGGTGTTCAGTGGGCTCGGTTTTACCCGTATACAGATACAAAATAAATGACTTGTCACGTCAATATATCTAATAAATCAACTAGAAGAGACAAAAAAGTAGCGAAATGCTTGTAATTAGCGCAAAAGCTTTTAGTTCAGTTTCTTTGGAAGTCTCCCAGCGAAGGAGATTTGGGTGAATACGTTTTCTTGATTTTGTTTATTTTCTACATTTTATATATTTATTGTTACGTAATTTTGATGTTTTAGGTATCTTGAATTAAGGCAACCAAATTATGTAGTGTGATTGGCGAATTCAAAATTTTAATATAATGTCAAAAATTCGACCTTTGAAGTTCTAGTGTTATTGTCTATATATGTTGTTTAGTCACTCCAAGCTATTCAAGAATATTTCAAATTTAAACCAAGTCTTTCTCTCTAACAAGTGTATATTTACAAAATTCACATAAGAAAACATGATAATTGTCACGCCTCCAAATTGAGGCGGGACGTGATTGACACACTCAACTATTATCATTTATTAAATGAACCCTGTACTAGTTGTATTAAAACTTCAAGTTCAATAGCAAACAACTTAATGTACTTAAATATTAATTCTAGTCAAGTTACAGTTCTTAAACTGACTGATAAAATAATAAATAAAGGATAAATTTTCAAAATATCTTAATACTGACTCACTAACATGTCATGAGCTTCTAGAATTTGACAAAACTGAAATACATATTCCCCGAAAATAAAATAAACATCTAAAAATAAATAATAGTCTAAAAAAAGTCCGCTACCGCCGGGATGAATCAACGGAGTCTGTAAACTAAGTCTGGAATATCTCTTCTTGCCACGTGCCTCGTTACTTACATCCTCAATACCTGCCACACGACGTAGCAGGCCCAAACGGGCTAAGTACCATCAAAGGATACCCAGTAAGTATTATAGGCTACCTCCTAAGAGGAGCGAGACCTTTGGGGAAAAATATGAAATAAAGTGGATATGCGAAAAATCATATAAATCATATATAAGATTTTATAAACAAGTAATGAGCTGGAAACTGAAATTATAAGCTGAACTGTAAGCTAAAACTGAAACACTTTTCTAAAAAATCATTACACATAGTGGCCCTGCGTACGTGAGCATCTGGAAACACGTACGGGGGAGTGTCGGCCTATCTCTCCAACAAACAGTTGGCACTTGCGAGCGTGAGGTAATTAATCCTGGCATCATAGCACTCACGCTGTGGGAGGTTGGCCACTTCTCTCTACTGAATGATCACATTGATGCATGAATTAATGGTGAAACTAAATACTTAACTTAATATAAATATCACAAAAAGAAAATACAAAAATAAAACGCACGTAACAACTAGTAATACAAATGAGCATATATTTATGTCACATATATCATCGTACTGAATAAGAATGAAGTGAACTGAGTATTTGAATAGTAAGAAGATAAGATTTAGATTTATTGAACACATAGAGCCCATGGGTTCTAATGGAATTCCTTACTAGGAAAGTAAGCCTCAACTCACCTTAAAACTAGCTCAGCTTCGACTTCAAACATACTCCAAACACTCCCGATTCACAATTTTCAATCTACATGTGATAACCGAGTTCAATTTACATCAGTGCATGCTCAAAGAATATAACTTTATTTACAATTCTCTTGTCCAAGGGAAATATCCCATTAGCAATGATTATCCTCCTAACACACTAATACTAACTTAGATTAGTTCTTCCAAATGTTATACTTAGAATGGATTCCTGGTTAACTGGACTAAGAACCAACTATCAGACGAATTGCATTCAGAGTACCGCATAGGTGAAAATATTTACTAACTTACATTACATTCCTATCTAGGGCCATAGTTAACTTATTCCTAACCAACACAATGACCCAAATAAAGAACAAAACTTTAAATTATTCTGAACCTTGCTAATACGAAAGTAAGGGTAGCTTTCAACTATGAGTACTCCCAGTATTGGTAGAAAATAAATAATACACGTGGAATTATATGTGGGTGACAGGGCATGATACGTGGATCACTAAGAAGATGACAGCTGGAGTGTAATAATTAAAAGATGCACGAGTTACAAGAGGTACGAACAAATTACTCACGAGATGAAAGGACGCCGTTGCTCGAGCCAAAATTGAGACACAGATGAAATGAATCAAGACAATAAAAAGGGAAGACTCACGAACCTCCAATTAATGTGGAAGAAGAATCAGAACCGTTACAGAATCTTCATGGACAGTTACGATTGCCAATTATAACGGTTCATTTAATATCATTAATGCTCATAATGACTCAGACATAAAGGGAATGAAATGTTATATTTGTAAACCCCTATATAAGGGAATAGAATTTAACTTGTAAAGGCGCGTTCTGATTCTTACTCGAATACAATTACTTTCTTTTGATTTCAATCAATTATTTCCATATTTCTTGTCATGTTTATTTCCTTTCATATAATTGAGATAGTACGGAATTTCTTGATTATCATCGAGTTCTTTTAAAAATAGGCCTTGACCGAGAATCTTATTTTTTGGTTAAACAAATTGGTTCCATTACCAGAAAAACTGATAATTTTTTTACTTTCCAAATCTTTCTCTCGCACAACCAAATCATGTCAACTGTTAATGACAACAACCAACAGGTAGAGGGAACTCCAGTTCCATCACTTCAGGGATCTCCACGCACTTCTCGAGAAGGAACACTTAAATGATCTGCTACTCACACGGATGAACAACATGTAGATGAGCAGACCATTGAGCAGGATGTTGTAAAACAGTTGATCACTAAACACGTAAATAATGCTCTCCAAGATTTCGTGAGGGGGCTGTCAACTGTACCACCAACTCCTCCTCCAAATAATACTGTAACTGTGGAAATTCCATGCTCAGGGCTTGCTAATTCAGGAAGTGGGGGAACTCCCAATGAGTCACGTGATGGGAGACCAGGTACACCAAATAATTCTGATTTACAAACTTTACTACTAACTTTGCAGAAATAAGTGAAAGAACAAAATGACCGCATCGATCAAATACCTGGCGTACCACCTGTGATTAAGGGAGTGGATATCGACAAATATTCGCAACAACCCTAGAAACCAAGCGCGGCTCCATTGACCATTCCCAAGAAGTTCAAAATGTCTGACATCCCAAAATATGATGGAACAACCGATCCACGTGACTATATCACTGCATTCACCACAGGAGTAAAAGGAAATAATTTGACCAAGCAGGAAATTGAGTCAGTGTTGGTCAAAAGATTTGGAGAAACACTCATGAAAGGGGCGTTAACATGGTATTCTCTTTTACCTGAAAATTCTATTGACTCTTTTGCTGAGCTTGCAAATTTATTTATAAAAGCACACTCGGGGGCTCAAAAAGTTGAAAAAAGAATGGAAGATATCTTCAAAGTGAAGCAAGGAGATACAGAA
The DNA here is from genome assembly GCF_000390325.3 of Nicotiana tomentosiformis. Classification (NCBI taxonomy): domain Eukaryota; kingdom Viridiplantae; phylum Streptophyta; class Magnoliopsida; order Solanales; family Solanaceae; genus Nicotiana; species Nicotiana tomentosiformis. The sequence goes on along the minus strand of NC_090823.1, from coordinate 22,585,436 downwards.
TTGCACAGAGAATTTATAGATAGATTCCAGCATGAAATAATGATGCTACCAAGAGTACTTGATAATTGGGCAGCCATGGCGTTCGCGAGTAATCTAAACGAAAAAAGTTCAGAAGCCACGAGGAGGCTCAAAGAAAGCTTACAAGAATTTCCTTCCACAACATGGAATGATGCATATAACAAGTATAGTACCAAGCTGCGGATTAAAGAAGACATCATTGCTCAGTCAAAGGTTGATGAGAGAACAAGATCGAGGCGGTCGGAATCTGAAAAGAGGTTCGGTAAAAATAGGTACGAGCCTTATATGGGACCCTCAGGGCAAGACGCACATTCCAAGCTAGAAAATGTACGATCTTACCATAGATTGAGGAACAAAGATTCAGGTTCATCATCATCTAGGTTCAGAAAAGATCGAGATGTGCGTGATGGGTATACCAATGCAAATGCAAGGATTGGAGACTATAGTTTCAATATCAGTACTTCTGAGTTGGTAGCTGTTTTAAGAAGTATGGGAGATAAGGTGCAATGGCTAAAGGAAATGAGATCAAACCCAAACAGAAGAAATCCAGATTTCTGGTGCGAGTTTCATAATGACCACGACCATAGAACATCAGATTGCAGACTGTTACAAGGTGAGGTAGAACATTTGTTGAAGCATGGATACTTGACAGACTTGTTCAGCGAGAAAGGTAAACAGTCTTACATGAAAAATAGACAAGAACCTCCAAAACCTCTATCTCCAAAGAGAACAGTGAACGTGATAAGCGGGGGAGAAGAAGTCAATAGTGTAACGTACACAACTGCAAAAAAGACGGCGAAATCACAGTAACCCACGAAAAGCGAGTTCGACAAACCTTGGAAAAAGATAGCATAACATTTGATGATGTAGATGCGGATGGCTTAATGATTCCTCACAATGATGCATTGGTAATATCTTTACTTATACATGATACTAATGTAAAACGAGTTTTGATTGATCCAGGTAGCTCCGTGAATATTATCTTATTGCGAGTGGTGAACGAAATGCAAATTGGCGACCAGATGATACCAAAAGCACGTTCCTTATCTGGATTCAACAATTCAACCGTTATTACGAAGGGTGAGATAATGTTAACTACATTCGCGGAAGGAGTCATCAAAGAGACGAAATTTCAAGTAATAGACACGGACATGGCCTATAATGTGATTCTTGGGTGGCCATGGATTCATGACATGGATGATGTGCTGTCTACGTTACATCAATTTATTAAGTTTCCTTCAAAATGGGGAATTCAAAAAATTCGAGGAGATCAACAAACTTCTAAGAATATCAATTCAGTGGTGCAGTCAAACAAGGAAAACATTGATACAAATAAGGATTTTGTGGAAGACGTGGTAAATCAAATCTCATCTGAAACTGTATCAAAGCAAATTGATATAGATTCGAGACCGGATGTAATTCAAGAACCAGAGGCGAATGAAAATATCAAAACAACAATTAAGGATCTCAAAGCTGTTGTTCTATTCGAACAATGGCCAGATCAAAAAGTTTATATTGGAGCAAAGTTGAGCCTAGGAATGAGAGGTAAGTTAGTTGAATTTTTAAAAGCTAGCACAGATTGTTTTACTTGGTCGCATTCATATATGACAGGTATACCTCCGGAGGTGATGACTCATAAATTGAATGAAGATCCATCATACGTACCTGTCAAGCAAAAGAAGAGGAAGCAAGGTTCATTCAAAAATCAAGTGATTCATGATGAGGTACAAAAACTCTTAAAGATCGGTTCAATACGTGAGGTAAAATATCCTAATTGGTTAGCTAATACTGTGGTAGTTTCAAAAATGAACGGTAAATGGTGAGTTTGCGTAGATTATACTGATCTAAATAAAGCTTGTCCAAAAGATTCATTCCCTTTACCGCATATAGATCAATTGATTGGTTCTACTGCAGGTCATGAGGTATTGAGCTTTTTAGATGCGTATTCAGGTTATAATCAAATAAAAATGGACCCTTTGGATGAAGAAAAAACTTCATATATTACGGACAGGGGGACTTATTATTATAAAGTCATGCCTTTTGGTTTGAAAAATGTTAGAGCCACATATCAAATGTTAGTGACCAAGATGTTTCAAGAACACCTGGGAAGGACTATGGAGGTATATATAGATGATATGCTAGTCAAATCTGTACGAGCGAAAGATTATTTTCAAAATCTTTCAAATACCTTCGAGATCCTCCGCAGCTATAATATGAAATTGAACCCAGAAAAGTGTGCCTTCGGCGTAGCTTCAGGTAAGTTCTTAGGTTTTCTTATATCTAATAGAGGTATTGAAGTAAACCCTGCACAGATCAAAGCTATTGAAGAAATTCCTGATATACTCACGAGAAAAAACGAGGTACAAAGATTGTCAGGAAGGATAGCAGCTCTGGGAAGATTTATTTTTAAGTCTTCGGAGAAAAGTTTCAAATTCTTTTCAGTGCTAAAAAAGCAAAATCAGTTCGAGTGGACTGAAGAATGCCAACAAGCCCTCAAAAATTTGAAGGCATACTTATCAAATCCTCCTTTGCTGGCTAAACCAAAAGATGGTGAGAGACTGTTCGTTTATCTCGCAGTTTCAGAAATGGTTGTAAGTGCAGTTTTGATACGAGAAGTCAAATGTAAATAATCTCCAATTTATTATGTCAGTAAATCTTTATTGGATGCTGAGACTAGATATCCTCATTTAGAAAAAACTTGCTTTAGCATTAGTTATGGCATCTAGAAAGTTGAGACCTTACTTTCAATATCACCCTATTTTCATAATAACTGCTTATCCTTTAAGGAATATTTTGCATAAACAAGAATTGTCAGGTAGATTAGCCAAGTGGGCAATAGAACTCAGTGAGTATGATATCATGTACCAACCTAGAACTGCAATAAAATCACAAGTTTTAGCAGATTTTAGCACAAAAATAGTTCCTGAAGTAGAAAATGAATTACAAATATTCACCGGATCTAATCCAAGTACATGGACTCTATTTGCTAATGGCTCCTTAAATATTAAAGGAGCAGGTTTGGGTATTGTTTTAATTCTACCTTCGGGAGAAAGTATAAGACAAGCAATTAAATGTTACCCTATTACTAACAATAAAGCAGAGTATGAAGCTGTAATTGCAGGGTTAGAACTGGCACGAGAACTCTCCATAGAACAAATCGTGATTAAAATTGATTCTCAGCTGGTAGTCAATCAGATGCAGGGGACTTAGATAGCTAGAGAGGCACGGATGCAACAATATCTGGAAAATGCACGAGAATTGATAAGGCAATTCCAATCATGGAAGATTGTGCAAATACCCAGGGAAGAAAATGTAGAAGCAGATGCATTAGTTAATCTTGCATCAATTGCGGAAATAACAAGTGCAGAAAATGATATCATAATACATTTATTTCATTCAGCACTGGACCAGGATAAAAACGAGGTGAGTGTCAATAATCTGACTTGGGACTGGAGAAACGAGCTTGTTAATGTTTTGCAGTATGGAACCATACCTGAAGGCAAAAAATAGTCTCAGTTGCTTCGACAAAAAGCTGTTCGTTACTGTTTAATTCGAGGAAATCTATATCGAAAAATGTTCAGTGGACCTTTAGCAAGATGCATTGGACCTGCTCAAACAGAATATGTCATGAAAGAAGTGCATGAGGGGCATTGTGGAAATCATGTAGGAGGTAGATCTTTGGTAAAAACTCTAATTAGAGCAGGATACTACTGGCCTAAAATGGAGGAAGATGCAGAAAGTTTTGTAGAAAAGTGTGATAGATGCCAATGATATGGCAATAATTTGCATCGCACAACAGAATTATTACACACTGTTATTTTCCCGTGGCCATTCATGAAGTGGAGAATGGATATAGTGGGTCCTTTGCAACAAGCTAAAGGAAAGGTATGATTTTTGTTAGTATTAACAGATTATTTTTCCAAATTGGTAGAGGCATGAGCTTTCAAACAAGTGCGAGAAAAGGAAGTAATGGATTTTATTTGGCGGAATGTTATATGCCGATTCGGACTGCCAAAACAAATCGTATGTAATAATGGCCCACAATTTATAGGCTCGAAAGTCACCGAATTTTTTCAAAGTTGGAAAATCAAACAAATAACTTCCTCACCTTATCATCCCGTGTCAAATGGACAAGCTAAGTCAACAAATAAGATTATTATTAATAATTTGAAGAAAAGATTAGAATAATCAAAAGGAAATTGGCCCGAGGTGTTACCAGGAGTATTATGGGCTTATCAAATAACAGCAAAGACATGCACGGGAGAAACACCATTTTCACTTGTTTAAGGTTCAGAAGCCTTAATCCCATTTGAAATAGGAGAGCCAAGTACGAGATTCACACAAGCAATAGAAGAATCAAATGATGAAGAGTTAAGAACGAACTTGGATTTACTCGAACAAAGAAGAGAAGTAGCTCTAATAAGGATGGCAACACAGAAGCAAACCATTGAACGATACTACAATAGGAAGGCTCATCTCAGATACTTCAAGATTGGGGACTTCGTTCTAAAAAAGGTTTTTCAATCAACAAAAACAGCTGGAGCAGGAAAGTTGAACCCAAATTGAGAAGATCCTTATAAAATTCGAGGTATCGCTGGGAAAAGTGCTTATGAATTAGAAACCACGGACGGCAAGGTGTTACCATCGAATTGGAATGTTGTTTATTTGAAAAAATATTATTTCTAAGCAAGGAAAATACCCACGGTCAGGTATCACTTAACTACGATTTTGTTTTGTTCAGTTAAATTATACTAACAATTTTAGATGATAGGCAAAAATGTAGCCCACACTAAATGATGATATTACACCTGAAAGACACGCGGGATATAAAATTATTTCCAGTCTGGATTACAACCTTTCCGATGAAAATAAAAAGGGTTAAGCAGTCATCATCTAAAAATATACCTCCGAGTCCCGTATGTATTTTCCTTTTCAGGAAATGGACCACACGGAAGGAATAATCAAGTGCTCGAGGTTTCATACATCAAAGCTCTAACACTTGGGGGACTAGGAAAAGAAGACTGAAAGTCAAAGAAGACTAAAGAAGACTAAAAGAGTCCGAATTCAAGTCAAGCCTGGATCAACCCAAAAATCAAAAGTCAAGAGCTAATCAAGAGCCAAAAAACAAGCCTGATTCAAAAATCTTTGTAATAAGCTTTGATAAAGTGTAAACTCGCGGATGTAAATTACAAGATCCTATGAGTACTTAGGTTAAGGGCAATGATTAGTCATTGGATGCAAAATATACCCTAGAATTTTATTAAATATGTTATAAGGAAAATAGTTATGAAAGAGTTGTAGATGTTGTACAAAACGTTACTTGAATACATGTAAAGTGTTATATAATTTGAAAGTTCAAAATATGAAACTTCCTCAAATTATTCAAGAAATATCTTCGAAACATATATTTTCCTACTTCTTTCATATACTTACACCAATATGAAGTTGAGACGTCTTCTTCATTAGTGCCGTTTATAAAAGGGCCCTCTTTTATAAAATTCGTGTCTATACCAAAATCACGAAATACTAAAGCATTTTTAAAATGCAAGTCAAAGAGTAAAACATAAACTCAAATAAAATATTATATAACAAACCTGGCTAAAACTAAGTATAAACTTAGTTAAAACCAAGGTATTAGTTTGATTACAAACCCCAAAACGGGCAAGGGGTAAAAACTAGCCATTCATTCCAAAAATAAAAAAATAAAAACAAACAAAACAAACTTCCCATCAAAAGTTCAAAAAATAAACTAAGAACCCTATGGGGCAGAATGCAAAGCAACACTATCAGCAGTGGCAGAGGCAGAATCCAATATGGTATCATCAGCAGCGGGAGAAGATTTGACTTGAGCAGAAGAGGCTTGAACACCAACTTCACCAGGAGTAAGTTCATCACCTTCGGGAACTCTAACCTTAGGTGAGGAAAAGTTCTGACTTTGCTGAGTTGTTTCAATAGTTTCCTTAGCCTTTGCAATCTCAACATTCAAGTCAAAGCCTTCTTGGCTAGCCTCCATCAAAGTCTCGAGCGCGTGTTTAGAAAATCCCAGCTTACGTCAAGAGTTGATTTATCTTCGAGAGCCTCGTAGTCCTTTTCCCATTGCTCAATTTTAGCCTTCAACTCTTCTCTTTCAGTCAAAGAGGCATCATAAGAAGCCTTCAAAGGGGCGAGGGATCTCTCCAAGAACTGGACCTTATCAGTAGAGACACAGAGGTCTTCTTGAGCCTGAGTGGGTGTTTGAACAAGCTCCCCGGCATAGATCTCCTTCTGATTAAGGAGTTCTTTCAAACCCCTAATCTATTCGGCAGCTTTGGAAAGTTGCTCTGCAAATGAAGACTCAAGGATGTCTTTATCTTTGCCAACTTGACTGGAAGAGTCTTTTTTAATTGCCAATTCTGCCGCCATCACTCTTACTTGTTGTTCCAAAGCACACTTCTCCTCATCTAAAACTTCTTTCTCCAACTGAAGACCCTCGTATTTTTCCTTCTAGTTGTCTGCCTCCGTACGATAATCGTTGGCTAGCTGTTTAATGTGGGTAATTCTCTTCATAAGCTTTGATCCTATCAAGTTGATATACAAAAGAAAAAGAAGAAGTGATTATCAAACAAAGATAAAAAATCAAGAGAAAAATAAAGGAAAGAGCTAAGACTTGTACCTTCAACGATGAATGAACAATATCATTCATCCACGTTAAGGAACTGTGGATTTCAAACTTCGACTTCTCAACTGGGCCAAGTAGAGGTTTTAGCCATACGTCGGCTTGACCAGATTTTTTCAAAAGATTACCATTCTCGGGGACTTCTATGGTAGCCTTTTTTATCATCCTATTGTTACTGGAAGTACCAACTTCAACATGAGAAGTGGTAGCAATAGGGACAGTTGAAGAAGTGAAAACATCCACGGGAGGAGCAGTAGCAGCAACAACAGAAGCAGAAATCTGAGAATTAATAGGAACTGACACTAGAAAAGAGGCAAGGGGTACATCTTCGGAAACAGGACCAAAATCTTCACTATCAAAACCACGGGAAAATAATTGATCGGTAGAGTCACGAGGAGCAACATTCATCTTTTCATCAGAACTCACTAAAGTAGCACTTCAGGCTCATTCACAGGAATTGAACTTGGAGGAGGGGTGGTTTCATCATCCGAAATAACACGCCTCCTAGCATGAGGCCTGCGCACTAAAGGACCCTCTTCTTATTCCTCTTCACCCTCCGAGCCACGAGCTCCCTCCGCTTTTCTCTTTGATGAAGAATTAAAAATCATCTCTTGAGCAAAGGACAAAGAGAGTCTTGATGAAGTAATAGATGCGGCACTGACACCTCGAATGAGAAACCCTAGTAGAGGAAAAAGTTAGTAACCTCCAAGTAAATACAAAAGAAAGAAGGAAAATTAAAGAGAAGGATACCATGAGTCTTGACTTTCCAACCAAACCTATGAGAAAGGTATTCCTTCCATATGAGCAACTGACAACAATTTCTCTGCCCAAGTACGAAAGTTTGGTATTTCTTCAAAAACTTTCATGATTGCTAAAAAGAAAAGAAAAAAAGCCATGAGATCGTAAGTTTCTTCTTCCCTCATAAAAGAAGAAGAGAGATACTTTAAAAAAAAAAGCAAAATTCCACTTTTCTGGAAAAGGCATGTTCTCCTCACCCACCAAGCCACTTGTGGGAACAACAACAAAATGGACGTACCAGCCACGATCTCTATCATCTTCAGGGCTAACCAAAACCCTTTTGCTTCTGGCCACGAGAGTAAAGACCCCTGAACGAAACAACTTAGGGGAATAAAGATGAAGCAAGTGTTGAAAGGTAAAGGGTAAGGAAGCCAAATTAGATAGGTATCGTAGACATGCAACAACTCTCCATACAATAGGACCAATCTGTCCTAAGCAAACGTTAAAGAAACGATAAAATTCTATGATCGCTGGGTCAATAGGTGGTCTGAAACCTAAGGTAAAAGGATATGTGTAAACAAAAAATTAACCAGCCTGGTACGAAGTTATCCTTTGGTTTGAGCCAGGAACTAAAACTGAAAAATCAGATTTCCAGTGGCATTCTCTTCGCACAAGAGAAATCAAGCCATTAGTAATCTGGGAATGATAGACATCGGCACGATCATGGGAAGTCATAGAAGTAACTTGGTTCCTAATCGATTCACGATCAGTAGAGAAAGAAAATTCTTGTGGAACTATTTCATCAACCGTTGGTTCTCGAATGGGTTCACTTGGTTCCCTATTTCTGGAAGAAGATCTATGGGTTAAAGAAGCCCTAGTCCTAGAAGAAGAAGGAGTAACAATGTTGGTTTGGGAAGTAGAACTACGAATAGATACAGATCCTAAACTATATAATCTACCACCTCTTCTACTCCTAACAGGAGTAGTTGAAGGGGGAAGTTCATCTACAATTACTACTCTGTGAGGATCGGGGTTTGATGAAGACATGGTTATACAAGAAAATAATGCGTGCTGAAGAACAAGAATGATTAAAGAAGAAGAACAATGTAGATTGAAGAGTTCGAGAAACTAAAAGCACATGAGGTATTTATAAGAAAAAGCAACTGTCATGTAAAGTAAGTCATGATGGAAACGTCATAATGAAACAATCACTTCGTAACTGACGCAACCGCAAGAAAGCCCTAAAACCCATTGAAGATTCGTAGACCCAATCGGCGAAAGCCACATGGCACATACATTAAATGGAAGTGGCATGCGACGCGTTGGTTCTGAAGAAGATGCAATGATACATGGGAAACGACGGCAAATAATTCCCACTATAAATACGTACCACTTCCCAAATATTCAATTGCAGAATATTCGGCAAGTGGGGGGACTATCTGTATTGGTAGAAAATAAATAATACACGTGGAATTATATGTGGCTGACAAAGTATGATACGTGGATCATTAAGAAGATGACAACTGGAGTGTAATAATTAAAAGATGCACGAGTTACTAGAGGTACGAACAAATTACTCACGAGATAAAAGGACGCAGTTGCTCGAGCCAAAATTATTCAATGAAGAGACACGGATGAAATGAATCAACACAATAAAAAGAGAAGATTCACGAACCTCCAATTAATGAGGAAGAAGAATCAGAACCGTTACAAAATCTTCATGGGCAGTTACGATCGCCAATTATAACGGTTCATTTAATGTCATTAATGCTCATAATGACTTAGACATAAAGGGAATGAAACATTATATTTGTAAACCCCTATATATGGGAAGAGAATTTCACTTGTAAAGGCACATTCTGATTCTTACTAGAATACAATTACTTTCTTTTGTTTTCAATCAATTATTTCCATATTTCTTGTCACGTTTATTTCCTTTCATATAATTGAGAAAGTACGGAAACTCCCTTCAGATACTAATCAAACTATTTGATCTTTTTAGATTTGCTAAATCAAGTAGGTATATACCTATGATAGATAAAATAATAGTAAGAAAAAAAAAGATGAACTAAAAATATTAAAGAAAAACAAGGAAGTGGAGTTTATCGTAGTAGCTTGTTACTCCAATCTTTTTCACTTTCGTTGCTAGATGTACTAGCAAAAAGGGATTTTTCTTTGTTTGTTGCCCTTATATATTCTCTCGTTGGTTACTGACTAAGGAAAACCAAAGCATATAGCTTTGAAACCCTCCTAATCGTACAAGTCCTATGTATTCTTACTGGACTTCCGCCCAGTTCTCTTATTTGTTTTTCAATTCTAATACCATATATACATTTACATATTTTTAAATACTTTATTTAGACTATGTATGTCCGTATACCCTTCGAGCTCCTTAATTATGTTATTAAACCCGTATCTAGATATTAATCTTCCACAAAAGAAATAGAAATATAATATAATCGTGGCCTTTAATTAATAGCGATAACTTGTAGTTATATTCTCCTCCTTCTATATGGCTCATAAGAAAATATTACTCCATTTGTCAAAACAAAGAGGCACCAAAAATACATTCCCTTGCGACAGTAACGAAATTAGGAATTTCACTAAAAGTGATCAATGTTTAATACTATATGTAGAAAAAGTAATTTTTGATTTATATAGACAATATAAATATTATATACTCAGTTTAATTTTTCGATAAAAGGTGTTCTGCCAACAAAAAAAACTAACTGGCTATGCCATTGCACTTGACTGGTAAATCGAGTCACAATTCTGTTCATATTAGTAGTTTGTCTGTAATAGAGAAACATATTGAAACTTTGAAGATTCCACTTCTGAGTCATTATAACTTTTTTTATACTTATATTTTGATGTAAACACTTTTGTTGTTATTTATATGTCACTTCTTACTACTATTTGCATATCTTTTTAGCCTGATATGAGCAAATGAATCTAAAATGCAGATCAATCATTTTGTCATCTTCTACTATATAATTAACTTTAGTAAAAAAAACAAAAACTTTCTTGTAAAAGAGAATGCAAAAATCTATTGTAACACTTGAAATTGTCACATTATGTACTACATTTTGATATAAATACATGTGAACATATGATAGGTATATAAAGGGACCAATAAATTTATGGTGGAATTGTAAGTACTCTTTCATTCTTAAGCAGAAGTCTTAGGTTCGAGTCTTGAGTATAAAATTGTATTTTGTTAGAGTACGTTGCATCTCCTCTTCCCAATGTGAGACTTCTCGTCACGACATCAAACGTACATATGACGTGATGGAATGGTAAATAATCATTCATCTTTAATCAAAAGTCTCAAGCTCGAGTTGAGGTATAAAGTCATTTTTTATGTTAGAGCGTGCTTCAACCCCCTCCTCCCCAATGTGGGACCTGCCCGCATGACGATATATAATAATACCGGTGGGAAACCAAAAAAATTAGATATATAATAAAGTGCTCTAGTAAAATATTTTGTGGGTCCTATGAAGTGTCTACACTTAAGATTTCTTGCAGCAGATCACAAGATTTTGTATTAGTTGCCAGGAATCTTTGTTCACGAGCTACAAGTGAGATTTTCTTAATTTTTTCGCTTGCAAGATTGATTTTTTCTTTTCTTTTGGGGAATGATGAGTTATTTCAATATTTATTTTGTTTGGGATTTATTCAACCAATAAATATCGTCGGGAAACCATATTATTGCTTGGAAATTTGTCATCATGTCGGTGCTACAAATTTATACTCATTCCGTTTCAATTTATGTGAACCTATTTGACTGGACACGAAGTTTAAAAAAAGAGAGCAGACTTTTGAACTTGTAGTGTTAAATGAGGCACATATATTTTGTGTGGTTATAAATCATTGCATAAAGGTAAATTGTTTCCAAATAGAGAAATAAGTCATTCTTTTTGACACAGACTAAAATGGAAATATGTTCTCATAAATTGAAACGGAGGGAGTATAAGTGATCAAACAAATACTATAATTTTACATCAAAGATTTGAATTTGCAACCTACTAAAGCAATTTATGAGCCCCTTTGCGATTATATTAGAAATTTTCTTATGTCAAGGAATTTCAATATTTCATATATAATAAAAAAGCTTGTTTTTTCTTTATTTATATAATATAATTTTTTGGTGAAAAAGATTCAATTGCTTACTCCAACCTAGCTCCTGGCTTGCCTCCCAGAGTAATAATTGTTTCCAAAGTGCACTGAACTCTTTTACTTTAAATTTCCTCTGAGTCAAATGATGAATTTGAGGAAAGAATAAAGTAGAGAATTTTGTATTAATATTTGCACTATCTTTTACATATTTAAGCTAATAAAAATACAATTGCTCCTGTATAGCGGTAGATGGCAAAATGTTAGAAACTGGCTGGTGATTTGTATTTCAGATAGATTCTTTCACCGCTAAAGTGTGAGGTGAAATGATAAATATTGTTTTCCTCTTAATCAAAAATCTTCGAATTATAAAAATAGAGTTCTCTTTATTAGGGACCGCTAAAACTTTCCACAATAAATGTTTATGACACAAATTCAAATAAACAGGACTAATAAATTTGGAACATCGTAAACTTGAAAGGAAAAATATCACACTCATTCATTCATTTCAAGCCAAAAATATATGAAAAATAGAAATAAGAAGTGACATGATATGAAAAATAACAAAAACATCTACATCAAATTAACAAAACAGCATTTTTATTAATTTTTGACAAGTCGCATCTTTTTATATACTATCTAACAACAGTGAATTGGTAAAATTAGAAGGATAATTGCACATAGTTTATACTTAAAATAAGAAAGACCAATTGATAACAAGGATTAATATTTCAATGAAATTTAAGCTAATAGCATTATTATTCAATTGTTCTTTATTGGAACTAATAGAATTATTATTTTCCAAAATTCTACGCTCCGAACCGACATTGAGATTTGGGAGATAAAAAGAGAAAGAATGTTTAAATTCTTAATTATCTTATTAGACTTTTTTTGACTTCATTTGTTTCAATTCTTCTTATTTTCCAAACTAAGGGTCACCGACCATTGATAGTGAGTCATAAATTATTGTGTAGATCATTCTTGCCATTCATTCTCTTATTTAATTAAAACACGAAGGGTCATATCTAGTCAACAATAATGGCCTTAGTCAACAATTTCTGTGTTCCCTTTTCCAATAACAACGCTTTCGTATGCATTTGACATGCTTTCCACGTCAAGAATTGTTTGCTGACCTGATTGTTGTTGATTATAAAGGACACAATAGATCATATATCGAACATTCGGCCAGAGCCATGATTTTAAATTTATGTGTTAGGAATTCTAATCATTTTAAGTTATTAAGTTTTAAATTAATAATTTATTAAATTTAATTATTTATCCGAAAAATAGATAACAATTAAATTTATGCGCGGGGTCTAAGGATACATAATTTAACTTAGTACAAATAGAGAATATATATATATATATATATATATATATATATATATATATATATATATATATATATATATATATATATATATATTAGTACTGAAATTAACTATAAAAGAGATAAATGCAAAGCAAATGAATCATTAGTTTTGACTCTCGAGTTCGGTCACCCCCCAACCAAGTAAAAACTCCGCTAATGTATGAATAGAGTAACAAGGTATTGAAAGCTCAAAATAAGGCAGTGTATTGCTTTTCCTTGCGAAAAAAGTCCCATTTCTACAAATGATCAAAAACCCTTTATATAGTAGGGAATCCTATTTTGAATATAATTTTAAATATAGAAGGAATCCCATGATAGATTAACTAATTGGCCTCTCCTTGATATGCGCCCGGATTTCTGCCGAAATTCTCGTCCTAATTGCGGATATACCGACTTTTTTGTTTTATTTGGCTCGATCTCGATCTTGGCCGATCATGATCTTGATCGGTCTCGGTTTTGCTCGGTCTCGATCTTGGCCGATCTCGATCGGTCTCTATTTTGCTCGGTTCTCGATCTTGACCAATCTCGACCAGTCTCTATTTTGCTCGGTTCTCGATCTTGGCTGATTTTGATCTTGGTCGGCTTGTGGGTCATGAGCTCGGCAACCTAACTTCGCATCATAGCTTGATATTATACGAGGTTGAACCTCGATCTATCATGTTCCAATCTCGATTAGTCATACGAAAGGCAAGCTCGGTTTTAACCGTATACAGATAGTCCCCTCGTTTCTTGGAAAGATGATGGCGAGAAACGATATGAATTTCCGAACTCCGACTTGATGGGTAATGACGTCAGTAACGAGCCCGATTATGACGTTGCGACGAAACGTCTCGTCGGTCCAGCTACAAAGGCATTAAATACCTGTCAGTTGTTGGTTGGCCATTACCGGTTTCGAACCGTCGCCAGCAACCAATAAGAGCCCAATCTTTTCTCATTCAAACTATACACTCAAAGCTTCTTCTTTACTTTTGCATCTTTTTCAGAAAAATCTCTTTGCTTCATAATTTTCAGACCCAAATTTCTAGAACTCCAATTAAACTGCATATCATCCTAATTCTTTTTTCCCTTGTTCATCAATGGCGAAAACTTCCAAAACAGTGCTGCAAAAAGAGGCCGCTTCTTCATCACGACCTGCCGGCGATGAGGATGCGGTGGAGCCCCACCCTGAGGAATTCGTTCCGATAGGGTGCTCAACCGTCATTGATTTTAAGGTCGAAAAAGCCTCCTCAGTATCGGGCCGATATGAGCCGATCTCGAGGTACTTGTGTTCAATCACCAAGAAAATCCTCGACAAAGTAAAAAAGGAATGCAACTGGGGCGAAAAGCATGTGGTAGTCCCATCGCCTGTAGAATCGATTACTACCCATGTGGAAGGGTTCCTAAGTGTTTACACTTACCCCTTCACGTTGGGTCCCTTAGAGCCTGTCATCGTTGCCTTCTGCAAGAGATACGACGTGACCCTCGTCCAGATCCATCCTTCTTTTTGGAAAATAGTAATTTTTCTCCGATTCTTCTCGAGCAAAATCGAGGGGTGTCTTTTCACCCTCAATCATCTTATGCGCCTTTACAGTACCTGACTCTACCGAGGAGGGCTAATCAAACTTGCTCGCCGAGCCAGCAAAGCCCCGTTCTCGAGCATAGATGAGACTCGTGACCGTGGTTGGATGGGCCGATTCGTTCGAATCAAGACTTCGAACCTGATCCCCGTTGAAGACATGCCGTTTCCTGAGAAATGGAATATGAATCGTGAGTAGTATTCCCCTTTGAATGTTCAATTTTATGGCTCTGCTTTTCATTTTCTTTATCTACTTTTTCTATGTTGTTACAGCTGTGCCCCAGATGTCGCAACTCATTCCGGACCTTAAGCAATGGGTCGAAGGTCTGGTGTTGTAGAGACCATACTCCGAACGTTCTTGGGTGGAATTATCAAAGGGTCGATGGGAGGCCCGCAGTCATGGTAAGTTTCTTTCATACAACGGTTATCGTTTGATCTTCTTCTCTTGTTTTCTCCCCTTTTTTCCTTTGTAGGCCTCAGGAAGGACGTTGCCATGAGGCCCCCACCAGGTGGCGAAGAAGTCCTTGCTCCGAATCAGGTCAAAGAGAAGAAGAGAAAAGGGGCTCCGAGATCCCCGGGCTCGGGAAAGAAAAAACCGGCGAGGAAGTCTCGCAATCCCAATGGGGGCTCCGGTGTTATGATTTCGGACTTGATCCGCCGATTAAGGGATGAGCCCAGAAGGAGAAGAGGAAGAAGCCTGCGTGCGGGCTAATGTTTTGATACAAAGATTCTCCGAATCGACGGAGGTTGATAAGCAAGCTTTGGCCATAATTCCCGAACTAGAAAAAGTTGAGCTCACTCCGTCCAATGCTGAGATGGTCGAGAGAGAGACCGGGGTCAAGACTTCTCAGATAGCAGAAGATTTCACGAGGGACGAGCTCGGGATGGTCGATATTTCTGGTTCCTCTAAGATTTCGGACGCTATGATTCGTGAGGCCAAAATGTTAGAAAGTCGATCTTACGAGGGTATTCAAGGGGCGACCGATATCTATGGATTTTTGGATGGGCTCGAGTCCGCTACCTCAGAGGATATTACCGGGTTCAGTGGATTACCGGTACCAATGAAAGTATCATGGTCAGGCGCTATAAGGTCTTCATCGAGCCCAAAACTGGTGGATCGATTCCCGGCCCCGAGTGTTAACCCCGATCGTAAAGCGGAAGATAGTGCTTTCCGTCCCGGAGGATGCCCGAGTTTTCTCTCCCCCCCCGTGGGGATTGCTAGTTACCTTAGATCCTTGGTGACTGAGGAGGATCAAGCCGTGATGAACGCGATAGGAGACACTTGCCTTTTCAATGAGGCCCAACATACTCTGAATCTGGTAACTTCGAGGGTGCCTCTATTGTTTCTTTTATACTTAGAGTTGTAGACAATTCTAACATCTTCTTCCATGTTTGTAGGCTTCGGTGTTGCATCACGAGGCTTTTCTCTAAATCCGGGAGGAGCATGAGGCTGAAGTTACGGATTTCACTAAGAAAGGTGACACCTATAAACTTCTTAGTGAGAAGCTTCAGGCAGATTTGGTAATGGCTCAGGATGAGCATGCCGAGATGGCTGGGCAGGTATTTCGAGTGCTTCACGATAGCAAAGATGAATTGGAGATAACTACTAATGATTCGATTCTGCAGGCCGATAAAGTCTCGAACAAATCGGACAGCTCCAAACGTAGGTGAATGCGATATAGACCGAGGCGGAAGAATTCAAAAAGAACATGGACATTATAGCCTCGAAAAAGGAGTCCGTCCAAGCTCAATTGTTGTCGGCCGAGGCCCAGCTCCAGGATGCAAAAGAACATGCCTCGGTGCAGGTCGAGAAGATCAAGGAACTTCAGTGTCGGTTGGATTTGGCCATTTTTGATTTGGCAAGCTTGGCCGATGACTCGAAGTGGCCAGATCCGAGGTGGCCGTGGCCAAGATGCTAAAGTGGCCCAGTTTAGGGTTGATGTCGAAGTCAACAGGGCCAAGGTCAAGGGCATGGTCGAACATGCGAAATGGCAGGCTCGAAGGGAAACCCTCAAAGGGGTCCAGGACTAGGGCTTTGATATCATGGCTGAGATCAAAAGGGCTAGAGTAGAGGAATCCAGGGCCAGGAAGCTGGTCTTCCCTGAGGAATACTCCGAGAGTTCAAGTGAATCCGAAGACGGAGAAGATCTCGAGGATGGAGATGCGACCTCCGATAAAGACCAAGCCTCTTAGGACTTTTTGTTTTTTCTTTTGTAGCTTGCCCTTCGCGGCCGTTTTTTGGCCGTTGTAAATTTAGGCCGATTTGGCCTTTGTAAAAATTATTGTGTATAAATATAAGGCTTTTCTTTCCCTTTCGGTTCTCGTGTTTTTCCTTTGCTTTATTTATTTTTACAAAGGTTGAAAATGCCTTAGCATGAAACAATAAGGTAGTGTTCGAGGGTTCGAACAAACCTTGCCTTTTTTTCTTTTTTGGGTTAAGGCATTATTGGGGTTCGATGTTATCAAGGTTTTTCCCGAAAAACATCTTAAGTTTGAGATTTTTCCGAGGGTAGCCTTTACAACCGGTTGTGAAAGAATTTTTATTTTTCGAAGGCCTATTTTTGTTACGGATTTCGGACGTCTCCGAGCTGTGTTAAATTGGTCGTAGCCTTTTAGTTTGGGAGCTACCTATTGGGCTTGTTTTCCCGTTTTATCTGGGCTTTCCCCGAGATAATAGCTCCCGAGTGGGGTGGCCGTGACTTTTAGAAATCGGGGCATTTCCTATTAGTTCTTTTGCTCCTGAGGCTCGATGACTTGGGCTGTTTGAGTCGGACGACAATCCCCAAGTGAGGGAGCAATCGTTCATATTCTGGTTAAGCACTGCCCTTTGGGCTCGATATTAAAAACATGAGATATTTGTAAGCAAAGTACTTTTCTTTATTCTTGATCAAAAACGGTCCCCGAGTATTCTTTGTAGGTACAGTTCATTTTGACCGTTTGACTCTTACAATAAATCTTATCTATCGAGACCCTCCCATTGTGAAGTAGTCTTCTCGTTAGAGTTGATATTCGAAGCTAACGCATATCCGAGGGTAGATTCCCAGTATTCGATGTTGATTGAAAAGGAACCTTGAATATTATTAGATTGATCTTTGATGTCGATTTATAATCGGGCTTGATTCTAAGTTAGCACGATTCATCATTGCCTCGTTAAAAACATCGCCGAAAAAATCCATTTGGGACAAAACTCGGTCTGAGGGAAAAATAGTGCAACACGTGCTTTCAGACCTAAAGACTTCGTGTTGTTCGCTAAAAAATCCATCGTCGTTTCTTGTCTACCACCTACATGTGTTAATCTAAAAAAAGAAAAGGAATGAAAAAAGGCGTACCTTAGCAGTAGTACCGTTTTAGGCGAGATATGTGCCAATTGCTTGGTAGTTGATCCCCATTCATTGTTCCGAGCTTGAAAGACCCTTTTCCGGGGACCTCGAGAATTTGGTACGATCTTTCCCAATTCAGACTCAATTTTCCTTTATTAGGATTTCGGGTGTTGAGAGTGACTTTTCTTAGCACTAAGTCCCTGACATTAAAATATCAAAAAATAGTTCTTTGATTGTAGTATCTCTCGATTCGTTGCTTTTGGGCGGCTAATCGGATGAGGGCGGTTTCACGCCTTTCATCCAATAGTTCTAGGCTCGTATTCATGGCCTAGTTATTTGATTCCTTTGTTGCATATCGGAACCGGATACTCGGCTCTCCGACTTCGACCGGTATTAGAGCTTCAGCGCCATAAACTAATGAGAATGGAGCCGGTGTTGGATTTTGAGGTTGTGCGGTATTCCCAAAGAACTTCGGGTAGAATTTCCTTTCACTTTCCTTTGGCGTTGGTTAACGTCTTCTTAAGATTTTGGATGATGGTTTTGTTGGTTGATTCGGCTTTCCCGTTCCCACTAGGATAATAAGGTGTCGATAGGATTCTTTTGATCTTCGAGGAATTTGGTCACTTTGCTGCCAATGAATTGTTTCCCGTTATCACACACAATTTCGGATGACATCCCGAATCGACATATGATGTGACCCCAAATGAGGTCGATGACTTCCTTCACCCTAACTTTCTTGAAAGCCTGCGCTTCAACCCATTTAGAAAAATAGTCACCCATAAATAAAATAAATTGAGCTTTACCTGGTGCTAATGGAAGGGGGCCAACGATGTCCATTCCCCACTTCATGAATGGCCATGGTGACAAGACTGGATGGATCAGTTCCCCGGGTTGGTGAATCATTGGTGCATTCTTTTGGCATTCGTCACATTTTCGAACAAACTCTTTCGTATCTTTTCCTATGTCGATCCAGTAATAACTGGTTCTGATTACCTTCTGAACGATTGATTCGGCACCATAGTGATTCCCGCAAGTGCCCTCATGAACTTCCCTCAGAACATACTCGATGTCTCCTGGTCCTAGACATATTGCTAATGGACCATCGAACATTCTTCTGAACAAGCCTCCATCTTCGAACAAGGTGAATCGTGCTGCCTTTGTGCGCATGGCCCTCGATTCTTTCGGTTCTGATGGAAGCTTTCCGGTTTTTAAATACTCTATGTATTTATTTCTCCAATCCCAGGTCAAGCTTGTGGAATTCATCTCGGCGTGGCCTTCCCCGACTAGTGACCTTATGAGTTGCACGACGGCCCCCGAATCAAGCTCGTTGTCCTCGATTGATGACCCTAAGTTTACGAGGGCATCAACCTCACTATTCTGATCTTGAGGCACATGTTGCAAAGTCCACTACTTAAATAAGTGCAAATTACTTGTAACTTACCTAGGTATCTTTGCATTCGGTCTTCCCTAACTTTGAAGGTTCCGTTAACCTGATTCACTACGAGGAGGGAGTCACATTTGGCTTCGATCACCTCCTCTCCCAAGCCCTTGGCTAGTTCGAAACCTGCAATCATGGCCTCATATTCGATCTCATTATTAGTTAATTTCACAATTCTAATAGATTGTCTAACCACGTTGCCTATGGGTGGTTTTAGTACGATGCCGAGCTCAGACCCTTTCGCATTCGTAGCACTATCCGTGAAGAGGGTCCAGATTCCTGAGGACGTACCCGAATTTATCAATAGTTCTCTTTTGACCTCAAGTACTAGGGCCGGCGTGAAGTCAACTAAGAAGTCTGCCAAACTTTGAGACTTAATTGCTATTCGGGGTCGATATTTGATATTTTACCCGCTGATTTCTATGGCCCATTTGGCCAACCATCCCGAAAGCTCGGGTTTATGCAAAATATTTCGAAGTGGATAAGTTGTTACAACACATATGGGGTGACATTGAAAGTATGGTTTTAGTTTCCTAGAGGCGCTTATCAAAGCGAGCGCAAATTTTTCTAGGTAGGGATATCTAGTTTCGGCCTCACTTGAGGCCCGACTGACATAATAAATGGGAAATTGCGTACCTCGTTCTTCATGTCCTATGACTCCACTCACCGCTACCTCTGATACTACCAAATATAAGTAAAGTTATTCATCTGCCCTTGGCATGTGAAGCAACAACGGGCTCGATAAGTACCGTTTAAGCTCTTCCAAGGCATGCTGGCATTCCGAGGTCCACATGAAATGATTTTTCTTCTTTAGCAACATGAAAAATTGATGGCCTTTATCAGAGGACCTCGAAATGAATTGCTCCAGGGTGGCCATGCGCCCGATTAACCTCTGCACGACCTTTACACTGTATACCACCGTGATACCATCGATAACTTCGATCTTGTCTGGATTAATCTCGATTCCTCGGTTAGACACCATGAACCCAAGAAACTTTCCTTACCCGACCCCGAATGCGTATTTTTACGGGTTCAGCTTCATGTTCTATTTCTTCAATATACTGAGAGTTTCCTGCAAGTGATATAAATGGTCCTCTGCTCGCAGGGACTTAACTAGCATGTCATCAATATAAACTTCCATAGATTTCTCTATTTGTCTTCGAACATCCGATTTACTAGGCGTTGATAAGTGGCACCAATATTTTTTTAATCCAAATGGCATTACATTGTAGCAGTAGGTACCATATTTAGTGATGAACGAGGTCTTTTTCTGATTATCCGGGTTCATCTGTATTTGATTATATCTGGAATAGGCATCGAGAAAATTGAGGATCTCGTGGCCGGCCGTGGCATCGATCATGCGATCGATTTTAGGAAAATAAAAAAAATCATTGGGGCATGCTTTATTTAGATCCTTGTAATCTACACACATTCTAAGTCCGTTTCTTTTTTTAGGGACTACTACTACTTTTGCTAACAATTCGGGGTATTTTACTTCACGGATGGACCCTATTTTAAGAAGCTTGGTTACCTCGTCTTTGACGAAAGCATGTTTGACCTCGGACTGGGATCTTGTTTTTTGCTTTACCGGGTGGAACTTCGGGTCCAAGCTTAGCTTATGGGTGGTGATTTCCGGTGGGATCCCTGTCATGTCAAGATGGGACCAAGAGACACAATCCATGTTAGCTATAAGAAATTGAATAAGCTTTTTCCTGAGCTCGAAATTTAACCCCGTGCCTAGGTATACCTTTCGTTTGGGCAGATGTTTGATTAGTGTGATTTGCTCCAGCTCTTCGATCGTTGATTTGGTAGTGTAGGAATCATCGGGGACTATGAAGGACCGAGGGACCCCATAATCATCATCTTCATCAGTCCTCTGCTTCTCTAGTTGGGTCGATGTCAGCGTTTGTGATTGCTATTTGGTCTCCTTTTTTCCCTTCGAATTTGACCCCTTCGTCGATGAGAGTGATGACATCAGAATCACTTCGTCAACGACAAACATTTCCTTTGCGATGGGTTGTTCCCCGTAGATTGTTTTGATTCCATCTGGTGTTGGGAATTTTAGAACCTGGTGAAGGGTCGAGGGTACTACTCTCATGTTGTGGATCCATGGTCTCCCGAACAGGGCGTTATACCTCGTATCACCCTCGATCACATGGAACTTCATCTCTTGGATGGTCCCGGCCACGTTTACTGGCAAAGTTATCTCGCCCTTAGTGGTTTCACATGCCATGTTGTATCTGTTTAGCAATAGGGTTGGGGCACAACCTGGTCCTGTAGACTGAGTTGCTCTACGACCCTTGATCGAATGATGTTGGCCGAACTACCTGGATCAATTAACACACACTTAACTTGAGTCTTATTCATGAGTACAAATATTACCAGTGCATCATTATGGGGCTGCATGATTCCTTCTGCGTCTTCGTCATTGAAGGACAAGGTTCCTTTCGGTATGTAATCCTGAGCCCGAGACCGCTTCTCCCTTATGATTGACACCTTAGTGTGGTTTAACACTGGCCCTTGGGGAACATCGATCCCTCCGATAATCATGTGAATAATGTGCTGCGATTCTTCTTGCCTCGTTTTGTCTATTGAATTCTCTATTTTTGAAGTGATTCTTGGCCCGATCACTTAAAAACTCCCGAAGGTTCCCTTCATTGAATAATCGGGCTACTTCTTCTCTCAACTGCCTGCAATTTTCCGTTCTGTGGCCATGGGTGCCATGATACTTGCATACTTGATTGGGATTTCTATGGGCTGGATCGGTCTGCAGAGGTCAAGGCCATTTAGCATCTTTGATGCGTCTGATAGCCGATACGATGGCGGATGCATCAATATTGAAGTAATACTCCGACAATCGTGGTGCTTCCTTAGGTTCGGTATGTCACGCCCCAAACTAGGGGAGGCACGACTGGCACTCAATACTGTATTCGATCGAGTTAGCCACTAAACACACTAGCTAACTAGACTGGGGGCCCAACAGATCGGGTAGAACAACATCTGAAATACTAAGCCTGGACTGTAAGGTTATGACATGAATAACAATAAGCCATATAAACATAGGTAGATAAGCCAAAATAATAAAATACTAGCTGGCCGACGAGTCCGCGACTGAAGACATACATGCCTACACACCTATATATACATGCCAAGCCTATGGGCTGGAGACTGAAAGCAGAAAAAAGAAACCCAAAATATTGTGTCCACAATAGCCTCTAAGAGTGTCATAAGCACTGTCGGGATAAGGCCCCAACTATACCCAAACTGTACAACAAAAGTAACCATCCTATGAAAGCTCCAGGAAGAGGTGGAGCTTACCAACTCACAGCTGAACCCCGAAATCCTAGCAGAGGGGTCGATCAGAGTCCCTACCTGGGCTTGCACGCACGAAATAAAAATGCAGTGTCCCCAGGCAACGGGACATCAGTACGAATAAAAATGTACTGGTATGTAAGGCAGAAAGTAGAATCATACATAGCTGATGTAAAAAGGTAATAAACATACCATCTGACATTGAAACTTTGATAGCCTCCATGGCCGACATCCGACCTCATAGTAATAAAATACGCATGGTATGCTCGTGTAATTGTATGTCGTGAATACATATATATTGATGTAAATGCATGACATACCCAACCAAATGCTAGCAATGGCGGTCTCTCCCGGTAGCTAACCGGTATCATATTGCCAACCTGTGGCCATCTGTACAATATATATAGTCTTTCGGGCAAATAGGCCCCTTACCTCCGATTATAACTCGAAGTCCATGCATAATATGTCATGTATGATATGAACTTTAAATGCACATAATAGGCCATAACAAGAGCTTAGCCAACCTTGGCTCATTGGTACTCTTATTCTCATAATCTCATAATCACCTTTGTATCGCATACAAATATCTCGTGGAACCTCATATCTTTTTTTATAAGTTTGAAAACTTTACTCGACTTTTAGAAAGATAACTTAACTCTGAATATGTTCATAAAAAGCTTAAGGTGCTTCACTTAGTCCTTATACCTGATTTCTTGATAATTAGTAAAAGAAAGTATTTCAAAAAAATCAAATGTTTTAGTAGTTTAAACATAAAAATTATATTTGAGAATTTTGAAATTGACGTGTCACTTTAGAGATTTTAAAATACACTTTAACAAGGAAGAAGGACTGATAGCAAATACTAAATGCCTTTATTTTTAAGTCACACAACCCAAAGACGAATAATAATTCATATATATGGACATATATTTAAGAAAGCCGATAAAATGACATATATAGATGTCGAATACCCTTTTTAACCGAACGAGTGGAATATCAACCTAATAGCATCATGAAAATACTTTAGCTACGATACCAATGCCTTTCACAGAAGGTCTTTCTAGCAACAGAATAGTAAAATATCACATTTGGCGTCTTAGGAATTTCCCAAAATTCGTGCTAAAAGGAAGGACGAAGCTTAGCCTTAACATACCTCTCCAACGAACGTCTGAATGCCTGTAGTTCCTTCACGAAAGTTGTTCCTTACGTCCTAAGATTCGAAACCACTATATATATGCAGCTTATACGCATATTAAACAATTCATAAATGAGTTTAAATCGGCAGATTTGCCATATGATCCTAACTTGACGAAACGCCCGTAGAACTTTGTAAAAACGATCATAAAAGAGTCCCAAGATGATTACCTTGGCAAACCAAGTATAAATCCTGAAGAACCAGCAAGAACAACAATTTCCTATCTTCCAAATATAGCTCCAAACACAGCTAATAGAAGGGGAAAACGATTGCAAAGTGTAGAGATTGCGCTTCTAGGCACGAGGGCAAACATTAACGATAGAAATCGTTAAAAACGCACCTTAATCACTCAAGAACACCATGAAACCCTCTATTAAGCTTTCTCACTGTTTTGGGACGAAGATGAAATGTTTTGGGGTCTTAAAAGTCGGATTTTCCGACTTATACCACTTGTTTGACCCGACCCGGTTCGCGACCCGATTTCAGCCCGGACAGTCTGCGGTAAAACAGACATAACCTTTTACTCCAATGTCGGTGTGATGTGAAATTTCTTTGGTTGCAAACTAGACTTGTAGACCTTCGATGTGGTAGGTTGTGGGTCCCATAACTCTTTATATATTGGGAGAAATGATCTAATATATTTGACCCAAAAGTTTAGAAAATTTATTAGAGAAATTTACGATAACTTTTGCTGACCTTTATTTCGCAACTTGCTTGACTCCAAAACTTAACATGTGACCAGTGTGATATTATAATACCTCATAACACATTATTCTTACCATATTATACACTCTTAGTCTTATCCCACAGGTACATGTTAACTTAAACCTTCCGAACGCGCAGGGTGCTACCCGAGCCATTTCTTTAACCATGAACCTTTGTTTAAGGGATTCCTTTGACATAAAGCTTTAGTTTAGTTCCTTGATATTACCACACATTTTCAGTCTTATTATCCCAATGTGTTATACCCAATCATATATACCTAATATAACCACGCCACGTTACGTATATTACGTAAGAGAAGAGAGAAACACCTGGGGTCTCACACGGTATGCCTGTCGAAACCATTCTTTCTCATCAGTCCTCGATCACTTCTCCTTTCACCTCATACAAAGTTGTGACCAGGTCTGTTGCCCCTACGATCTCTATTATACGGCAGGTATCAATCCCTGTTCAACCTTGGTTCTCGATCGACGTCCTTTTTGGTAACGGATCCAGAAGAAGCCCCCAGCTGGTCGTCTTCGACTCTAATCTTTGATTGATATCGATTATGTATATCGGCCGAGGTAACAACCAGGTACTCAATCAAGTTCTGCTTTAACTGTTATGAAGCCACCGAGCTTCGTTCATTTAGTCCTTGAGTGAAAGCTTGAACGACCCAATCATCCGTGACCGGTGGTAGATCCATTCGTTCCATTTGGAAACGAGATACAAACTCTCTGAGCATCTCGTTATCTTTTTGCTTTATCTTGAAAAGGTCCGACTTCCTAATCTCGACCTTTATGGCTCCGACGTGTGCTTTTACAAAAGATTCTGCAAGCATGGCAAAATAATCGATAGAGTTAGATGGTAAATTATGATACCATATCATTGCTCCCTTTGACAGGGTTTTCCCGAATTTCTTTAGTAATACAGATTCGATCTCGTCGTCCTCTAGATCATTCCCTTTAATGGCACATGTGTAATAGGTGACATGCTCACTGGGGTCGGTCGTTCCATTATACTTAGGAATCTAGGGCATGCGGAACTTCTTGGGGATCGGTTTGGGTGCCGGGCTCGGGGGAAGGTCTTTTGTACGAACTTTTTGGAATCCAAACCCTTCAATATTGGTGGTGCCCCCGGGATTTGATCAACCCTGGAGTTAGAAGTTTCCACTTCCTTGTCGTTTGCTTCGATCTTCTTTTCCCCTGACTCTATCCACTTTGTCAGTTCCTCGAGCATTTTTATAATTTCGAAGTTAGTCTGCGATTCTTGTTCATTTGAGCTTACCACAGATGGCCCCGTTCTGTGGGTGACTTCTTGGGGTGGACCGGGCTCAGCCCTGCTTGGTGCCTGGATTTGGCTCTGCAACTGAGCTATCGCCACCTATTGAGCTTGCAGTATTTCGAAGATCATACGCAGACTGATCCCGTCTTCTCCAATATTTTGGGTATTTCGAACTGCAGATCGGGTTCCACCATGGATGCTGTTTTCGGGACCGAAATATTGGTTCGCTTCGATGGCCACATGCGAATTTACGTCAATCGGATCTACAACCCGAGTCCCAACGGGGTCAGCGGGTGGCCTTTCATCCCCGGGCGTCATGTTGTTATTCTCACCTTGATGGCCAGATTCGTTGTTGATATGTGGGGGCATTAATTGAGAGTTCGTCGATTTTAGCCTGAAATCAAAGACACTTCCTAGTGCAAGTGTAAAATAGTGTATTTTACAGAAATTTGTATCAAATAACCACTATTATTCTTAGCCCCACGGTGGGTGCCAAACTGTATTCCCGAAAAAATAGAATACGCGACTCTAAGGATACGTGATATAATTTGGTACAAACCGAGAAAAAATATATATCAGTACTGAAATTAACTATAAAAGAGATAAATACAAACCAAATGAATCAATTAGTTCTGACCCTCGAGTTCGGTCACTCTCCAACCAAGTGAAAACTCCGCTAATGTATGAATAAAGTAACAAGGTATTGAAAGCTAACATAAGGCAGTGTATTGCTTTTCCTTGCCAAAAACGTCCCCTTTCTACAGATGATCAAAAACACTTTATATATTAGGGAAGTCCTATTTTGAATATAATTTTAAATACAAAAGGAATCCCATGATAGGTTAATTAATTGGCCTCTCCTTGACATGCGCCTGAATTTTCGCCGATATTCTCGCCCTAATTGCAGATACACCAGCTTTTTTTGTTTTTTGGCTTGATCTCGATCTTGGTCGAGCATGATCTTGATCGGTCTCGGTTTTGCTCGGTCTCGATCTTGGCCGATTTCGGCCGGTCTCTATTTTGCTCGGTTCTCGATCTTGGCCAATTTTGATCTTTGTCGGTCTCTGGGTCATAAGCTCGGCAACCTAACTTCGCATCATACCTTGATATTATACGAGGTTGAACCTCGATCTATCATGTTCCAATCTCGATTAGGCATACAAATGGCAAGATCGGTTTTGACCGTATACATTAATAAAATTTTTAAGATAAATATATTATTTGAATCAAAGCGACTGGGTTCAGCTGAATTCGCAACAAACATCGTGGCTCCGCATTGAACAAGAATAGAACAACAAATGTTATGTTTCAATTATGAGCAAGTTAGATTGGTTATATAACTTCTCTTTACTCATATCGTTTTCATTTAAGTTCCATTTATATGACTTGCTATACTGGCGGTCCCAAATTTAGATAATGGAAAGAAAGTTGCAGGTAAATTGACAATCTCCACAAAACTAATCAAAGACAAATAATCTCTGGAGAAAAGCTAAGTTAAGATTCGTTATATGAACAACTATTACACTTCAATTTCAAAGATTAGTGTGATGAACTAAAATGTCATCTTTAAATTTAATAAGTAATTCTGTGTTCTAAGACTTCAAAAAGCACTATTTATCATTCTTCGACTTGTGTGCGCTGTCCGTACAATTTTCCGTAAAGTTTTTATGTGAAAATGGATTAAAAGGTGAAATAGAGCTTTAAAACTCAACTGGGTTGACTTTGGTCAATATTTTGAGTAAACGGACCCGGATCAGTATTTTGACAATTTTGGTAGGTCCGTATCGTGATTTGGGACTTGGACGTATGCCCGAAATCAAATTCCGAGGTCCCTAGCCCGAGATACGGAATTTTGATAAAAACTTAAAGCTTGAAAGCTTAATGATTTTTAAGAAATTACTGATATTGGATTTATTGATCTCGGGTCCGTATTTTGGTTTTGGAGCTGTTATAGGTCCACTATAATATTTATGACTTGTATGCCAAATTTGGTGAGAATCGGAGTTGATTTGACTTGATTCGGACGTCCGGTTGTAAAAATTTGGCGTCCGATTCATAGTTCTAGGTGTTATTTTGGTGATTTGATCGCGTGAGCAAGTTCGTATGATGTTTTAGGACTTGTGTGCATGTTTGATTTGGAGCCCCCGAGGGCTCGGGTGAGTTTCGGATAGGATACGGGATGATTTTGAACTTAGAAAAATCTGATTTTCTGCAACTTCAGGCTTCTGGTATTTCCTTCATCACGTTCGCGAATGTACTCTCGCGAACGCAAAGAGCAAACTGGGCTGGCTGAATTTTCCTTCTTCGCGAACGCGAAGATTGGGTCGCAAACGCGAAGCTATGGGAACTTCACCCTTCGCGAACGCGACCAACTCAACGCGAACGCGAAACTTTAGAGGCTTGGGGGAGGGGTCTGTTGTCCTTCTACACGAACGCATGCACTGGCACGTGAACGCGAAGGCCAGGGGAAAAAAGCCTTCGCAAACGCGAAAGCCACGGGCTGCTATTCATCGCGAACGCGACAGGCCCTTCGCGAACGTGAAGAAGGCCTGACGCCTGTGACTTAAAACAGAACCAAAACGGGATTTTTCCCATTTTTCACAAACCCTCAATTAGAACTCGGTTTAGGGGCGATTTCAAAGGAATTTTTCACGATTTCGAACTGAGTAAGTGTTCTTCATCATATAGTGATTGTATTTCATAAATCTAAGTCTATATTCATCATTTATTTCGAATTTAGATGGAAGAAATTAGAATTTTTATAAAAATTTCTAAAAACGAAAATTTAAGATTTGAAGGTCCATTTGACATCGAAATTTGATAAATTTTGTATGGTTGGACTCGTATCGGAACATGTGTTCGGATTTCGTAGGTTTTTTCGAGATTTGGGACGTGGGTCCCACTGCCAAATATTTTAATGGATTTTGGATTTGTATCCGGAAAATTAGTAAATTCTTATGGAATTAATTCCTATGTTTAGTATTGAATATATCAAATTGTTTGTGAATTGATTTGAAGCTTTCAGAGACAAATTTAAAAGGAAAAGCTGTGGTTGAGCAATTGATTGGAATTTGCAAAGCGAGGTAAGTGTCGTGGTTAACCTTGACTTGAGGGAATAGAACCCTTAAATTATTTGTTATGCGAATTGCATGTGAACGACGTATAGGCGAGGTGACGAGTGTCTATACGTCGTCAAATTAATTGTTTGCCTGCTTACTTGAAAAATCATAAGTTATTTTAAATCATGAATTAATTATTATAATAATTATTTCTCTCTTATTCTTTGTCAAATATTAGTTCTTGAATTCTTGCATTAATTGTTACATGCTATTTGAATTATGTGCCTTAATTGTTATTTGACATTTAACATATTAAATATTAAACTGCATATTTTCTCTCTGATTTTCATAATAATTTGCTATTTGCCTTTGTTTGTTTCATAATTAAATCATAATTATTGTATTCTTGTTGTCTTATAATTTTATATTAATTGTTGTATTTATTGGAAAAATTTCTTCTATAAGAATTGGTAAATGAATATGTTGGAGGAGCGGGTTGCACGCCCCAACAAGATTGATTATAATGAATATATTGGAGGATCGGGTTGCAAGCCGCAACAGAATTAATTATAATGAATATATTGGAGGATCGGGTTGCATGCCGCAACAGACTTATTAAAAGTTTATATTGGAGGATCGGGTTGCACGCCGCAACAGACTTATTAAAAGTCCATATTGGAGGATCGGGTTGCACGCCGTAACAGACTTATTTAAAAAGTCGACATACATATGTATAGATTGGGGGATCGGGTTTCACGCCGCAACAGACTTGACTAAAATAAAAATATTAGAGGAGCGGGTTGTACGCCGCAACAGAACTGAATGTGAATATACTGTGAGAGCGGGTTGCACACTGCAACAGAATTGAATGTAAATATATTGCGAGAGCGGGTTGCACGCTGCAACAGAATTGATGAAAATGATAATTGGTTATGACTGCTGAGTTGGCTTCAATTATTATAAATGAGTTACCTGATTTATTTCTATTATTGTTGTTGTCATTAATATTGCATACAGGTAATGTAAGTGACCCGCCTTAGCCTCGTCACTACTTCGTCGAGGTTAGGCTCAGCACTTACCAGTACATGGGGTCGGTTGTACTGATACTACACTCTGCACTTCTTGTGCAGATTTCGGAGTTGGTCCCAGCAGCGTGCCATAGACTTGCTCGGATTTCAGCTACTCGGAGGAGACTTGAGGTATAACTGCATGGCGCCCGGAGTTCTGAAGTCCCCGTCTATTTTACTTTAGCTGTGTGTTTATTTTCAGATAACTTTATTTTATTCAGACCTTTATTTATATTATTCTAGAAGCTCGTGCACTTGTGACACCAATTCTGGGATGGTATTTAGACACCGTTATTTTTATGGGTTATTTTACTATATTTCAAACTTTGCTTCCGCATTTATTTCTTTGATTATTAATAATTTAAAGATTATTTAAAAATTAATTAATATTATTCTAACGTTGGCTTGCCTAGCAAGTGAAATGTTAGGCGCCATCACGGTCCGAAAGTGAGAATTTCGGATCGTGACAATTAGCTGTATGAATCCTTGTTGTTTATGTTGCTCCACTGAAGGTCCGCTAATATGAGCTTGCTCGCATTGACGGTCTCAACACTTAGTAATGGGAGAGAGTTGCGATAGATTGACAGCCTGCATAAAACTAGGCAAGGTCTCAACCCTTAGTAATGAAAGAATATTATGGTTAATTGACAATATGCATAAAACTAACCAAAGACAGACAATTCATAGAGAAAAACATCGAAACCTTTTTTTAAATCTATTTAGTAGGACAAAGTGTAAATTTGCTACTAAATATTCAATAAGGGACCAGCTGACTTTGATATAATTATCTTTACCCTATTTCTTCCTAAAGAGGCATGATTTGGCAGAGAAACTTTCTACACTTGGCAAATTCTAAAAGTCCATGGATTGCGACATATATATGCTTCTAACAACACCCCTTCACTTTTAAGGTAAATGGAAAACATTAACCAAAACTTCAAAACTAAAAAAAATCATAGAGAGAGAAAACAAGTTGTAGTGCCTTATGTATTGCTCATTCATTATTTCCTTTTATCATTATTTGACCGATTCAATTAATAAAAAGAATCTTCATTATTTTCTTGCACGGTCAAATTAAGAATGTAGTAAATCTCCCTTCCAGGTTTTCAATTTTTCAAGTTTTTCATAATAAAATATTTTAGAAGTTTGAATTAAACTACTCAAATCTTCATGTTAGTATTTAATATTTTTAACAAAATCTAAGATAATGTATTATAAACACCTGGTTAATATCTTATTAAATTAAACTAATGCCAAAATAAATAAATATTACAAATAGATATTTGTTTTGAAGCTAAAGGCTTTATGTTTGGTAAGAATATTACACAATAAATAACAAGTACTAAAAGAAATAAAAGGCGAGACTAACTTTTTGTGCGCGCATACACATACATATACGTAGGGGTGTCAATGAATATTTAAAAATCGACTAAACTGACCGAATCGTATCGATCAAACCGATTTTTAGGTTTTTTTTAATAAAACCGTAGGTTTTTATATAAATCTACAACTGTACCGATAATTAGGGTAGATTTTTTATTTTATGAAAATAAATCGAAAAAATTCTGAACCGTACCGTATAAATTTACATGTGAAAAGTATATATGTTAAGTTTAAAAATAATAATTAAATTTTCCCTTAGGCCTAGGAATTATGAAAATTGTTACAAGCCTATAAGTAATTAAAATCAAAATCCTAATTCTCAAACCTAATATGCTACTTCTACTGAAACTAAATTATTTCTAACATATTCACTAGCATGACACAAAATATTCTAGCGGTTATGAGTAGCAAACTACAATGTATTAAATATGTTTCATTTCGTATAATTTAGATTTATCTTTTTGAATATTTAATCTTCTATAGACTTTATTCATGAGTCCCAGCTTGGTTAATATTTTTCTACTCGTGTGATTTATCTTTTCTTTATCTTTGCTTAGTTTCTTTTACACTGTTGTAGAGTGGTCGATGGATCTATACTCTGGCCATCTTTCATGTTTTCTTAATTCATCACCATTTAAACAGTAAAATTGTCTAGAGAGTTTTGCCAAGTCCTATAAAAGTATGTATGTTATGGCATTCTACTTTACTAGTAAATTTTACATGATATTTTAAAAGAATATCGAAAATTAACCGAACCGTACCGATACCGAAGAGAAACCGACATGATTGGGACGGTTTCGAAAAGTCTAATTTTGGTTATACATAATAGAATAACCAAAAAATTAGTATGCTACAAATTTTATAAAATAACCGGCCGAACCGAACCATTGACACCCCTACATATATGTATATATGTATGTGTATTTTATGAGAATTAGACTCATTTATTCCTCCTCAAGCAGATTAATTCCAAAAATCAAATTATGATGGATAAAACGTTTGTTCGTAGCTGCCAAAGTGTCACGATCCAAAACCCGCTACAGGCCGTGATGGTACCCAACGTCGCCGTTATGCAAGCCAATGATGTACTATCATATTAACTGTTCATTTGATTACTTTCGAAACCATAAATTTTATTAAGAAAGGAAATCTACACTTTTAAATCCACAGGAACGGACATAATTAGTAGTTTATAAAAGAAGCGAAAGACGATAATAATATATAAATCCGTAAGCATTAACTAGCATATCCCAAAATCTGGTGTCACAAGTGCATGAGCTTTTACTAAGGAGTTCAATAACAATACACCATTTGTCTGGAATGTAAATAAGACAGGATAAAGTAAAGGGTACAATGAAGACTCTGTGGGCTGCGATGTGTAGCCTGGAATGCAGCTCACCATAAAGTCTCCCCAGCAGCTGCACCTACGCGCCAAGATGACTACCAAATGGACCGGTCGAATCCTCCACATTTAGTGCAGAAGTGCAGCATGACTACGTAAATCAACGCGTACCCAATAAGTATCTAGCTAACCCCGGAGAAGTAGTGACGAGAGGTCGACATCGACACTTACTATAGGTCTAATAAAGAAATATGATAAATCATAAGCAGATATGAAGCACAACAATAATAATGGGGTAAAACCGTAAGTTACATAACCTTCCAAAAATTCTTTTAAAGATATAGATTTCTCAGTCTCGTATTCTATCTCAATAGCTCAGATGTATCATGTGCCAGTATCAAACGGATAAGGAAATACCATATAAATTGCCGGGCATCAGTGGAAGGATAATCTCGTGAATATTCGGACTGCTAAAGATATAACGCACGATTATGCCGATGTCGTTCGGTCCGATCAAGAATAATGTGTACACTGCCGAGGATCGAGCGGCACGAACCATAGATGCATCTTTTATACTGCCGAGGCGTACAAGCCGCTCCACAAGAAAGGAAGAAAATCATTGAATTACGAGACACATGCTTACAATACAGTACATGAGCACAAAGCGAATATAACCCTTACCGTTTCTCAAATAATTTGCCAACAACTCAAGGTAATAAGGCTCGGCTTAATTGATATATGTATCTCTAAATCAATTTTCATTATAAATTCAATTATTTAAGCTAGCAAATGGAGTTCAAATAATTCAAATAGTACATGACAAAGTCCTAAGTCTACCCGAACATAAACATGCTTTAGCTACGTACGGACTCTCGTCACCTCGTGCGTACGTAGTACCCACAACTAGTAGCATATAAAATTTACATCACCTAGGGGTACTTTCCCCCTCACAAGGTTAGACAGGAGACTAACCTCGCTCCAAAGTTCTATAACTGGTTCCAACGCCTCTCTAACACCTCAACTCAAAGACAAACGTCCTGAAACTAGTCAAACAACGTGCAAATCAATCAAAATATACCCCAATACTTAAATTTTACCAATTTATAACAATTCCCAACTCCGCTCGAAAAGTCAATAAAGTCAACCCTCAGGCCCACGTGCCCGGATTCTGAAATTTTTCGAAGATAAACTTTACCCATAACATTACAAAGTCAAATATATGATTTATTTCAAATTGCACGTCCAATTTCGTGGTCAAAATCCACAAATGCCAAATTTTAGGTTTCCTACAAAAATCTCAAATTTCTACTAATTTCCATGTTTACATTCATATATAAACCATGTATTTAACTAAAATTATGCGGGAATTACTTATCTTGACATAGATGTTGAAAATTTTACCTCAAAGAGCTCCAAATATCGCCCAACCAAATGAAAATGTGAGAGAAATGGGCTAAGTCTCGGAATAAAAACACCCCACTGCCCAGCGACTTTCGCACCTGCGAACACATTTGCACGCCTGCGAGCTCGCTTCTGCGAGAAAAATCTCTTTCCTGCGGAAGTCCACTACTAGCAGCCCATCGCACCTGCGGAAATTCTTCAGTTCCTGTGCAATCGTAGGTGCGACACTGCCTCGTGCATCTGCGCATTTGCCCGCACCTGCGGCAGTGGCCTCGCTTCTGTGCACACGCAGGTGCGCTGCTTGTCTCTGCTTTTGTGACCACACGCCCAGGCTGCCCAAGTCGCTTTTGCGAGCTTCATCTCGCTTCTGCGACAAAACTTCCGCAGAAGCGATCGCACCAGCAACAGAAATTCCTAGCAGCTTCAACAAGGCTCAAATCGATCCGAACCCCATTCGAAATCGCCTGAGCCACTCGAGCCTTAACCAAATATACCAATACGTCCCAAAATACGATACGAGCTTAGTCGAAGCCTCAAATTACACCAAACAATAACAAAACTACGAATCGACGATCGAAACCTTTCTTTAAATTTTCAACCATTCAAACTTCACCGAATGCGTACGAATTATACTTAAACATCCCGGTATGACGCCAAATTTTGCGTGCAAGTCACAAATCATGATACGAACCTATTCCAATACTCGGAATCCCAAATTGACATCGATAACACCAAAGTACACTTCAAACCAAACATAAGAATTTTTTAAACTTCTAAAATGCCAACTTTCGTTTATAAGCACTGAAATGCTTCTAGACCACCCGATACTCAACCCGAACATACGACCAAGTACGAAATCATCACACGAACCTATTGAAACCTTCAAATCCCAATTCCGAGGTTGTTTACTCAAAATTCAAACCTTAGTCAACCCTTCTAACCTAAAGCTTCCGAATTTAGAATTTTCTTTCCCAAATCAACTCTGAACTTTCCGAAATTCGATTCTGACCACACGTACAAGTCATAATACTTGAAGTGAATCTACTCAAGGCCTCAAACCGCTGATCAACTTGCTAGAGCTCAAAATGACTGGTCGGGTCGTTAGATTCTCCCCCACTTAAACATGCGTTCGTCCTCGAATGTGCCAAAAATCATTCCGAAGTTGTCATAAATTACTGTTTAACACTTTGTGCACCTTCTCGTGCCACCACAACCCAGTTGAGCACATTAGCTCGAGCTAATATGAAGGTCTTCCCTTTTATTTAGTCAATAAGTCCAACCGCTAAATTTCTCTACAAAACCTTATTCTAACATATGAACACCGTATCAATCACTACACATTGTACCAAAATATGATCATGCACCCATGCTGATATCACACAACATACCACATAATTCATTTGCCCAAGGCAACCTCCTCCAAGCACCATAGTTGCAAATTCACTGACCCAAAGCCCTTAGTATACCTCATAACACATATAAACCCGGTCTCAACCCTCAAAATACTACAACGATAAAAGAGATGTGCAAGAACTCATATTCACTCGTTAAATCAATAACTCGTGAAGTTTCTTTGCTTGACAAAAACCGTTACCTCATTCTAAACTGGATAGTGGCATTCTATCTTTAATATACCTTACATAACTCCGACCGCACTGATTTCAGGTCCAATAACTTTGTCCCACCTAGTACAAGCTGCTCAGGCAACAAGCCACCTCAAACACTTACCAAGATCTCATATAACGCCATCAATGCGCCGACAAGCTACAACTCGGATATGACACATAAGGAAAAACAAACTCTGGGTACCATTCAGCTTGCAGAAACAAACTCTGCCCGCATAACTGTAATGACCCGAAAGTTCATCTTTAAATTTAATATTCATTTATGTGGTCTGAGACCTCAACTAGCACCATTCAGCTTTCCTCGACTTGCGTTCGCAATCCGTATAATTTTTGGAAGCTTTTATGTGAAAAATTGATAAAAATGTGAATTTATACTTTGAAACTCAATTAAGTTGACTCCGATCAATATTTTGAGCAAACAAACCCGGATCCGTGTTTTAAAAGTCTCGGTGAGTCAATATGGTGATTTTGAACTTAGAAGCATGTCCGGAAAATTATTTGGAAGTCCGTAGTTAAATTATGCTTGAAATGGCTAAAATAGAAATTTAAGTTGGGAAGTTTGACCGGGGAGTTGACTTTTGATATCAGGGTCGGAATCTGATTCTGGAAATTTGAATAGGTCCATTATGTCATTTATGACTTGTGATCAAAATTTGAGGTCAATCGGACTTGATTTAATAGGTTTCGGCATCGAATGTAGAAGTTGAAAATTCTTATGTTTCATTAAGCTTGAATTGGTGTATGATTCATAGTTTTAGCGTTGTTTGATGTGATTTGAGGTTCCGACTAAGTTTGTATGATATTTTAGGACTTGTTGGTGTATTTGGTTGAGGTCACAGGGGTCTCAGGTGAGTTTAGGATGGTTAACGGATCAATTTTTGGACTTGGAAGATGGCTGAAGCAGCAGATTTCTGGTGTTTGATTTCCTTCTTTGCGTTCATGATGGGAGTCACGCGTTCGCGAAGGGCAATTGGAGGCATGCTAAGATTTGTTCTTTGCGTTAGCGAAGCATTGAACGGCCTGGGCAGTGAGTTTAAGTTCTGCCCATTTTCCATTTTTACTGATTTGGAGCTCGGGAAGAGGTGATATTTGAGAGATTTTCAAGGAAAATAATGGGGTAAGTGTTCTTAACTCTATTTTGGTCAAATTACCCGAATCCATGGTTGTTTTTAACATTTAATTGGTGATTTAAGTTGAAAAATTGTGAAAATCCTCTTAGTTTAATTTGAAGAATTGAGGGTCGAGTTGATGTCGGAATTTGGTAAGATTTGTATGGTTAGACTCGTAGTTGAGTGGGATTTTGGGTTTTGTAACTTTTGTCGGGTTCTGAGACGTGGGTCCCACATGCATTTTTTGAGTGCAATTTCGGATTTTGTTGGAAAATTAATATTTTCATATGGAATTAATGCCTAAAATTTGTATTGACTAAATCGAATTAATTGTGACTAGATTCGAGGCGTTCAGACACTAATTCGTGAGGCAAAGGTGTATTGGAATCTTGAGCTGGTTGCAAATCGAGGTAAGTGTCGTGGTTAACCTTGACTTGAGGGAGTATGACTTGTTTGTCTATTTGCTACTTGATTTAATATACGGGTACAACGTATATGTGAGGTGACGAGTACTTATGCGTTGTGGTTGAGTCAAAACATGCGGGTGGAATTTGTTTATTGTTAATAATTTTTTATTTAATTAAGATATTCCTGTTTAAGTTATTATTGTTTATTTGATCATTTTTCATAAAATTATTGCTAATTTAATTATTATTGAATATTTTGGAAGGTGAGGTCGGTATTTTGGTATTGAATTGATTGATAAGTATATATCCCCGCATTTTAATACTCTTCCGAATTTATATTATTATTTTTATGGTAAGAAAGTGTGTAAAAGCACGAAGGGTGATGCCGTGCCATTTATATTATTTATATTATCCTTGACATGGTGAGAAAGAGTGTAAAAACACGAAGGGTGATGCCGTGCTATTTTCAAAGAGTGTAAAAGCACGAAGGGTGATGCCGTGCTAGAAGAGAGTAAAAGCACGAAGGGTGATACCGTGCCAATCTTATTATTTATTTATAAATTCATGGGAAGAATGAGAGTAAAAGAACGAAGGGTGGTGTTGTGCCATTTTCATATTATCAGCTTCTCATTTTATTGTTGATGAATTAATTGGCTGCTACATGAAACTTCTCATGCTGAAATTTCTATATCAACCCCCTTCGCATGTTCCCTCCCAAATTTATAAATTTTTAATTATTGTGTTATTTTTGCTTCGTATTTATATATGCTTGTACAAGTTGTTTACGTGCGTGCCTTGTCACTATTTCGTCGAGGTTAGGCTCGATACTTACGGAGTACATGGGGTCGGTTGTACTCATACTACACTATGCACTTCTTGTACAGATTTTGGAGTTGGTCCCAGCGGCGTACCATAGACTTTCTCTGATTCAGCTACCCATAGGAGACTTGAGGTATAACTGTACAACGTCCGCAGTTTTGAAGTCCCCTTCTATCTTATCTTAGCTGTGTATTATCTTTCAAACAACTTGAATTTTATTCAGACCTTTATTTGTATTATTAGAAGCTCGTGCACTTGTGACACCAGATTCGGGGATGTATTTGGATGCTTCGGTTGTTATGGTCTTCCGCACTTTATTTCAGTAATTAACTTCCGTTTAATTTGATTTGTTTAAAAATAGTTAAGATTATTTTAACGTTGGCTTGCCTGGAAAGTGAAATGTTAGGCGCCATCACGGTCCTGAAGGTAGGAATTTCAGGTTATGACTGTAATGAATAAAACGGTCGAACAGATGCTATGAACCCTTCTGAGAAGATGAAAAACAAAATACAAAAGAATAGATATAGGGAACCGTACTCAACATCTCACTGTTGCAACGTGCAACCCGATCCAAACAACATACCCCCGGCGGCGTACCACTCGATCCACACCTAACAATAAATAAGGAAATACCTATCAAGCCGTAATGCTTATACCTACTAAATACCCGAATATCGACCACAAGCACGCCAAGTGCAAAAATACAACCCTGGGGAGACGGATAGCGTCATACGCTACAAAATCCAAGAACAACTAAGGTGCGATAAATGACCTGCATCTCGAGAGCCATCCTGCTCATATAACACTACAAGCTACACGGGACCACAACACATGTGCGATCAATAAAGCCGTCTCACAACCCACATGGCATAATAGAGTATTACATGGAATAGCTGACAACGGGAATAACATCCAATGCCTGAAGGCTCCTCCGTAAGCAATGCTATGCAGAATGAACGCATCTGACCTGACGTAGAGCTTACATTCATATTAGACCCACCAACGGACCCCAAGCTGATTTTGATCATCCCAAACTGGGCCAACAACCTTTCTAGGATCCACAATGACCCTATTCATGACACATATGGGCAGCCGTCCAATTCGGAACAAACTCCCACATTTCACAACCAAAGGAATAGAGCGTCTTCCAGCATAAACTCTCACATTAATGATAGTACCATAATCTCCATGCTTGGTTTCAATATTTACAATCAAGTGACTAACATGTCACACTTATACAAATTTTCCCATGGGATATGCTCCACGACCTTCTGCACCAAGTAGCAAAGTCTGCACCCTCATACCACCAACCGTACTAATTCTTTAAAGCAAATCAAGAATCCGCAAACCAATACTCAAAGCCTCTTACACAGGACATCATTCTAAGGTGACACTAAAGAAAATTCTAGCTTACTCTGAACATCTGAATTCTTCACTGCTCATCCGAGCTTGTGACATTTTTATCAACACTGAGTCGTAACCTTGATCCTCAACATCCAATTCCCATGTTGCCACTGCATCTATCATGCCGCTACGCGAGAGTACAAGAATTCATCATAACCCCTGAACTACTAGTATAATAAACACTTCATTGGCTAGAAGCCTTTCACTTAACTCCTTTCAGAAGAACCATGTCAACACGCAACTGAATTCCCACAACCGTAAAAAATATAAACCTCAAGTCG
The DNA here is from genome assembly GCF_000390325.3 of Nicotiana tomentosiformis. NCBI lineage: Eukaryota > Viridiplantae > Streptophyta > Magnoliopsida > Solanales > Solanaceae > Nicotiana > Nicotiana tomentosiformis. The sequence goes on along the minus strand of NC_090823.1, from coordinate 22,545,837 downwards.
CGATCTAAACTGCCATAACTCTTTCGGGATCCATTTACACATAACAAGGCCATTCGAATTAAATACCTCCCAAATCAATCAAATTATGGTTGTTGTCAAGCCACACGTACAACCACAAACCACCTGTGTAACTCAACACGCTGAAGGAACTGATCATAGCCACAATCATGTTGATTCAAACCATTACTAACCGACCCAACTTCTTCTAATTTACTCTTGACTGGCCTTAGAAATAATAATAATAGCTCCATTCAAAAACATAATGAACTCAATCAGCACTCATCCCGAGTGACCTGAATCACGAGACCACATCGTCCCAGTACCCATGAATCATCTCATACCCTCCTCACGCGCACCATAGCACCTCCAACTGGTACACCCATTCTGAAAAATCCTTTATGAATCCGAAGTTGTTTCTCCCATTCCTCTAATACTACCCCGCAGACCCCATGACAACATAAGAAAACCCTCAAGTATTCTTCACACTCTGTTGTAAAAATCCCGGTCTTCAACCATACAACGAACCCAAAATCCTTAGATACCGCGCTTACATCCTTGAACCCATTAGAACTACTATTGAGAATCACTAACTATGATATGGTCTCGAGTATAATCAAACTCCAATGCTCTGTTAGCACATGAACACTCTCAAAGAAGAAACTGGATGAATTCTTTTCCTTGTACATCACATCCTCAAGAAGCATAAACTCTAAGTCTTCCCCAAACTTGCACATGAATCGGCAAGGTGAAATGTAGCACACATTCATCAAGTTCTTGCTCGAATTACCCCTGATGTTTTCTTTTCTTACTCATAAATAACCCATCAATGCACTGATAACTAGAAACCGCACAAGCAGACAACTACGCGACCCAATCGTAGATGGTGGGCTCCCCCACTTAGCTTTAAGCTACCATCACACAATGTTGAACCCACAAAGATTCCTCCTCCTCTATTACCATGATCTTGCACCGTTAACCCGCCAAATTTTTCAAAATCCCTTGTTAAACTTTTCATGAACATTCCAAATTATAAGCCACAATCGCATATTCGACCTTCTGTCGAGTAGTAAGTAGAACTCTTCATAGAAATTTCATCAAAGTCACGTAACTGCTAACCTGCTCACAGGAGATAGCCTACCTGTGGAATTCCATACCGACATCTTCCAATGACGCTGAACTGGTATAACTACCACGAAATTAGTAAACCCTCCTGAGCTCATGCCCGTCCACCAGCTGTACAAGTGTGTTCATTCCCCATTGACATCAACTGAAAGTTCGACAATAAGTTCCAAACTCGAAGTCACGTTGCATCCAAAAATGGTAATCAACTTTTCACACCCCTCTTCATTTCAAGCAAACTCTTCTTTGCCATACTCAATCTTCCTCAGTGAAATAGCTTCCATCTCAAATAAAATCCATAGAACTAGTCATTTCCCACCACGATTCTGAAATTGCTCTAAACTTTTCTCAGTGCATGTGGCTATCCTACCACAGAATCCATATGCTAATCTGCCACTCCCACTTAGGTTAAACCACTGCCTTTAAGCAACATCTCGACCTCTGCCCTTCATACTTGACCTACTAGTAATTCGACCACCGTGAGACACCTCCCGCCATGTCCTTCCTCGTCCTTCACTGCCTAATTGTTGCCTCAAATAAAAATCCTCCTCTGTATCAGCTGAACTAATAAATTGCTACCAACTCTAAGCCTCCTCGAAGATCATCTTTCTCGAGCCATCAACTTTCGAAGCACCGGTACGATTCTGAAATCTCTACGCACCGCCATTTCTGACAACCGCTTCTTAGACACTATTTGATCACCCTCTGCCCCGAGGAAAATCAAAGAAGACCATAACACCGACAAAACGTAATACATTCAAACCGACACCACATCACATATGAAAATTTCACCACGCTCGAAAATATCAAGTCTCGTTACTCCATCAACCAAAATCTGAACATCCATAGTCCGATTGCCTGTCCTCTGCTGGAATTCGATGCTGAACCTCTAAACCATGAACTGAGAAATCCTCCTTTCAAGTCATTCACTGTCGTGATCCATAAATAAGCACCCTACCATTACACCACACTATGCGATAACAACGCATGAACACCATAGCAACCCGTGCATAGCCTCAAACTATAGGAAGTACAAATACTGAGCTGAAACGACAAAACATCCTTCCGCAAGGCGAAGATAATAGCCCGCCCGAACACGCAGGGAAAACATCTTGCACCTCATTTGAGGTACCATTTACAACTCCTCAATGCCCAATTGATACCAAGCGCTCCATGTCACATAACATTGAGTAGGAAGGAAATAAAGGCATAAGACTCAAAGTAATCAAATCGCATGAAGAGGAATCAAGAAGGGAAGTGCTCCTAACAGCCCTGTAGCCCCTCAAAGATAAGCTCATATGTCTATGTACTGATCCGCAAGACTCTACTAGACTTTCTCATGACTCGTGAGACCTAAGTGAACCTAACGTTCTGATACCAAGCTGTCACAACCCAAAATTCACTATAGGTCATGATGGCGCCTAACGCCACCGTCATGCAAGCCAACGGTGATTTATTAATTTAATTACTCATTTTATAAATTTTGAAATCGTAGATTTTAATAAGACAACATTTGTAGTTTATAGAAGAAATGAAAGGCGATAATAATATATGAAACTGTAAGCATCAACTACTGTTAATTACACCTTTTAATTATGGTTTTAGAGTTCAAATTTAGGGAAAAGTTGTAGAAGTTCTTAGACCAAGTTTTTTGGGTTTTGAAAGGCTAAATGAGGTCGTATTTGGATAATTCTTGTATGATTGGACTCGATGTCGAATGGGTTTTTGGATTTTATGATTGTGGTCGGTTCCGGGACGTGGGCTCGGGTCGACGTTTTGGAACGATTTTTCAATTCTTAGCTAAGATCATTATTTCATTATTTAAATTAGTTTCCTATAGTTATATTTATAGTATGAAATTGTTTTGCCTAGATTCAAGCCGTTTGGAGTTGGAAAATCGAGGGAAAGGCTTTCTAATTGATTGATTGAGCGTGGTTTGAGGTAAGTGACTTGTCTAACCTTGTGTGGGGGAAATTCCCCTTAGGATTTGGTATTTTGGTGACAATTTGTGATATGTGAAGGCAGTGTACGCAAGGTGACGAGTGCGTACACAGGCTAAATGTTGAAATTCCGGTCTTTGCTACGTAATTTCCTTTTCATGCCTTAATTGAGTTACTTTAGCACGTTACAGTCATCATGTTTGGCCTAGTTTCACATGTCTACTTGTCTTATCTCCTATTTGCAACTTGTATCACATGTTTAGTTAAATTACTTATTTTTCTTCATTTCCGTATTCATTACTTGACTGCGAAAATTCTTTACTTGAAATTGCTATCCTTGAAATATCATTTATTTAGTTGTTGTGTTTTGGCTTTCATGTTATTGTTGAAGTGCTGTTGTTATTGTTGCACGAGGTTTCTGCCGTGCGGTTGTTATTGTTTGCATGAGGTTCTGCCGTGCGGTTGTTATTGTTGCACGAGGTTTCTGCCGTTCCGTTGTGATTATTGATACGCATGCGGTGGTATAAGGTCTTGGTCTTGAAACGCTTGCGGTGAGATAAGGAGGGCTTGATACGCGTGGCTAGTAGAGGAACTACTAGATGCCATGCGGTGTGATAAAGTGGGTTAAAACGGGGGATGCTATTTGGGCAAAATAATTTTCAAAAACCAAATATAAAGGCTCCCGTGGTGATATAAGGAAAGACTGTGATTTGTTTTTACAATTTGGGACTACGAGGCGGTACCTTGGGAGTGCCCTGTTGATATTCCTTATTTGCTGTATTGTTTGGTTTTTATTTTACCTAACATGTAAAATTCTTGATTTCCTTTCGTGTTGTATTAGCTTTTCTTGATTCCGTGTTGTTAGTTACCGTAAATTCTTCATTGTTCACTTCCATTCAATTTTTATTATATCATTATATTTTCTGCCTTGTTCTTATTTTTACCAGTAGGGCCTTGACCTGACCTCATCACTACTCTACCGAGGTTAGGCTTGGCACTTACTAGGTACTATTGTGGTGTACTCATACTACGCTTCTGCACATATTTTTGTGCAGATCTAGGTACACCCTATCAGCCTCGATATTAGTGAGCTGTGTTGCTGCTTTGGAGACTTCAAGGTACACCTGTCCGCAGGCCTCGGAGTCCCCTTATACCTTGTTGTTTTCCTTATATCTTTATGTTTTTGATAGACAATGATGTATAGGATTGTTCAACATTGTATCTAGGGCTTGCGACTTATATCTCACCAGGTTTTGGGAAAATTGTACGTATTGAGCTTATAGTCTATTGGTGAAATTGTTGAAGTTTTGAAATTTTAAGTTTTTATTTGATGTTTTCGCATATTGTTAGGCTTACCTAGTCATAGAGACTAGGTGCCGTCACGACATCCTAAGGAGGGGATTTGGGATCGTGACATTAATGATTTAGATTAATTAATTATAAAAGATTTGGAATTATAGATACTTTAATATATGGGATAATAATATGTTATTTTTATTTTATCTCACTTAATATCTCTTTATAAACGCTATTCTTGGTGTATATTATTCTTTGTCACTTCGGTTGCTCTATCATGCCAAACATTATTTTCGGCCTTTATTATACTGCCGAGGTGAACGGCCTGCTCCTATGAGAGTGTGGTATATAATCCTGTCGAGACGTTCGGCCCGCTCCACAAGAAAGGAAAGGAATTATCGAATTATGAGACACGAGCTTACGATACAGTATATGAACACAATGTGAGTATAACCTTTACCGTTTCTCAAATAACTTTCCAACAACTCAAGGTAATAAGGCTCGGCCTAATATATATGTATATATTTCTAAATCAAGTTCAATTATAATTTCAATTTATTTAAGCCAGTATAATGAGTTCAAATATTTCAAATATTACATGGTAAAATCCTAAGTCTACTCGTACATAAACATGCTTTAGCTACATATGGACTCTCGTCACCTAGTGCGTACGTATCACCCATACCTAATAGCACATAACAATTACATTACCTAGGGGGTAGTTTCCCTCTCACAAAGTTAGACAGGAGATTTACCTCGCTTCGAAGTTCCATAACCGGCTCCAATGCCACTCTAACACTCAACTCCAAGCCAAATGTTCCGAAACTAGTCATACAACGAGCAAATCAATCAAAATACACTCCAAAGCTTACAATTTAACAATTTATAATTAATCCCAACTCTGCTCGAAAAGTCAATAAAGTCAACCCTCGGTCCCATGTGCCCGGATTCCAAAATTTTTCGAAGATAAACTTTACCTAAAATATTACGAACTCAAATATATGATTTATTCCCAATTTAATGTCTAATTTCGTGATCAAAATCCAAAAATACTAAATTCTATGTTTTATATCAAAATCCCACAATTTTCACAATGTTTCATGTATATCCAAGCCCAACTTCGTATATTTAACTCACAACTTGTAATAATTACTAACCTCATGATTGATGATGAAGATGGCGCTCCAAGGTCGGCTCCCATGGAAGAAATGAAATAAAAATGAGCCAAACCCATGTACTTAAACAAGCATTCTACCCAGCGATCATCGCACCTGCGGTCACTTGACTGCTTCTGCGGTTCCGCAGGTGCGACCAAAAATTCCGCTTCTGCGGTACCACTAAGGCCTCCCACATCCGCATCTGCAGGCAATCATTCACACCTGTGAAGGCGCACCTGCGCCCATCCCTCTGCTTTTGCGGAAATGTCCTAGCTGTCCGTTTCCGCTTCTGCGCCTTCCTTTCCGCTTCCGCGATCGCGCAAATGCGTAAAACATCTTCATACCTGCAACCTCAGTCCAGCACTGCCCTAGTCGCTTCTGTGAGCCACTGCCTCACTCCTGCGACACCGCACCTGCAGTCCTCCATGCGCAGGTGCGAAAACACCAGCAATCAAAATTTCCAGCTTTTTCTTAAGTCCAAAATCCGATCCGTTGATCACCTGGAATCCACCCGAGGCCCCCGGGACCTCAATAACATATACTAACGCATCCCAAAACATGACTCGGACCTAGTCGCAGTCTCAAATAACGCCAAACAACATCAAAACTACGGATCGACGATCAAAAACTTTCTTTAATCTTTCAAACATTCAAACTTCGCCGAACGCGTCCGAATTACACTTAAACATTCCGGATATGACGCCAAACTTTACTCTCAAGTCACTAATCATGATACGAACCTATTCTAAGGCTCGTAACTCCAAACAGACATCGATAATATAAAAATCCACTTCAAACCAAACTTATGAAATTCTAGAACTTCCAAAATGTCAACTTTCCATAATAGGTGGCGAAATGCTCCCGAACCACCTGATACTCAACCTGAACATACGCCCACGTCCGTAATCATCATACAAATCTATTGGACCTTCAAATCCCTATTCCAAATTTGTTTACTCAAAAGTCAAACTTTAGTCAACCCTTCAACATAAAGCAGCTTCTGAATTTAGAATTTTTCTTTCCAAATCAACTCCGAACTTCCCGAAATTCAATACCGACCTCACGTACAATTGATAATACCTAAAGTGAAGCTACTCAAGGCCTCAAACCGCTGATCGACACGCTAGAGCTCAAAATGACCAGTCGGGTCGTTACATTCTCCCCCACTTAAACATACGTTCATCCTCGAATGCTCCAAGAACTGTTCTGGAGTTGTTCAAAATCACAGTTTAATGCCTCGCGCACCTGCCTTTGCCACCACAACCCATGTGGTTAGATTGAGCCAGATTGAAGATTCTCCCTTTTATTTAGTCAATAAGCCTTAGAACAAAATTCCAACCTCCGAATTTCTCTACCAGACCTGATTCTAACATATGAACACCGCATCAATTACCAGACACTGTACCCCACCTGACCATGCTCCTCTGCTGAAATCACACCATGCACCATATAAGTCGCTTGACAATAATAACATCCTCCGACCACAATAATTGTAATTTCACGAACCTGGTGCCCGCAATACACCTCATAACACATATAAGCCATGTTCCCACTCTCGCACTACTGCCACGACGGAATAGATGTGTGGAAACTCATAACCACCTGCCGAATCAACAAATCATGGAGTCTCTCCTCCTAACAAGGATCATTACCTCATTCTGAACTGAATAACAATATTTTCTCTCTAACATACCTTATATAAATATGATTACACTGATTTCAGGTCCAATAACCTCATCTTAGTATATGCAACTCAGGCAACAAGCCACCTCAAACACTGACCAAGATCTCATATGACGCCATCAATGCGCCGACAAGCTACAACTCGAATATGACACATAAGGAAAAACGAACTCTGGAAAAGAACTACCCGGTCCGCATAACGAATAAAACGGTCGAACATATGCTATGAATCCTTCTCATAGAATGAGAAACAAAATACACAAGCATAGATATATGGAACCTTGCTTAGCATCTCACTATTGCGGCGTGCAACCTGATCCACACATGATTTCGTTGCGACGTGCAACCCAATCCAAACAACATACCCATGGCGGCATGCCACCCGATCCAGACATAAAAATAAATATGGAAATATCCATCAAGCCATAATTCTTACACTTATGAAATACCCGAATATCGACCACAAGTACGCTAAGTGCAAAAACGCAACCCAGGGGAGACAGATAGCGCCATACGCCACAAAACCAAAGCACGACTAAGGTGCAATAAATGACATGCATCTCGAGAGCCATCCTGCTCATACAATACCACAAGCTACACGGGACCACAACACATGTGCGAAAAATCAAGCCGTATTACAACCCACATGGCACAATAGAGTATTAAATGGAATAGCTGATGACGAGAATAACATCCAATGCCCGACGACTCTTCTGTAAGCAGTGCTATGCCAAATGAACACATCCGACCTGACGTAGAGCACACATTCATATTAGACCCACCAACGGACCTCAAGCCCATTCTGATCATAAAATATTGGGCCAACAACCTTCCAATGATCTATAATGGCCCTATTCATGACACACACGAGCAGTCGTCCAATCCGGAACAAACTCCCCCAGTCCAAAACCCAAGGAATAGAGTGCCTTCCAGGCATAAAATCTTGCATTAGCGATAGTACCATAGTCTCCATACTTGGGTTTCAATCTTTAACAATCAAGTGACTAATATGTCACATTTATACAAATTTTCCCGTATGATACGCTCCCACGACCATCCGCATCATGTAGCAAGGTATGCACCTCCATACCACCAACAATGCTAATGCTATAAAGCAAATCAGTACACAACGTCTCTTACACAGGACACCGTTCTCAGGTGGCACTAAAGAAAATACCAGCTTACTCTGAATTCTTTCCTCCTCATCGGAGCTCGTGACATTCTTGTCGACACCGAACCACAACCTTGATCCTCAACTTCCAATTTCCATGCCGCTTACTGCACCTATCATGCCGTTACGCGAGAGTACAAGAATTTTATCATAACTCCTGGACCACCAATAGAATAAACATTTCATCGTCTAGAACCCCTTTCACTCAACACATTTAAGAGGAATGATGGCAACGCGCAACCGAATTCCCATAACCGCAGAAAATACGAACCTCAAGTTGTAGTCTAAATCACCATAACTCTTTCAGGATCCATCTACACATAACAGGCCATTATAATCAAATACCTCCAAATCAATAAAATTACAGCGGCTGTCAATCCCGCACGTACCGCCAAAAATCACCTGTATAACATCAACACACCAAAGAAACTGATCATCGCCTCAATCACGCTGATTCAAACCATTACCAACCGACCTAACTTCCTCCGATTTACTCTTGACCTGCCTTAGAAATAATAATAGCTCCGTTAAAAAACATAACAAAACTCAACAACACTCCTCCCGAGTCACCCAATTCACGAGACCACATCATCTCAATACCCATGAATCATTCTAAAAGTCCTTCCGCTAATCCAAAACTGTTTCTCCCATTTTTCCAATACTGTCCCACAGACCCGATGATAACATAGAAAATGCCCCAAGTATTCTTCACACTCTGCTGTAAAATCCTGGTCTGAAGCCATATAACAAACCTATTAGAACCTTTGTTGAGAGTCACCCACTCTGACTTGGTCCTGAATATAAGCCAAACTCTAGTGCGCTACTAGAACATGAACAACCTCTCAAAGAAGCAACCGGCTGAATTCTTTTCCTTGTACATCACATCCACAAGAAGCATAAACTTTAAGTCTTCCCAAAACCTGCACCTGAGTCGATAAAGCAAAATATAGTACACATTCATCAAGTTCTTTGCTCGAATTACCCCTGATGTTCTTTTTTCTTAGTCATAAATAATCCACCAATGCACCGATAACCAGAAACAGCACAAGCAGACAACCACGCGATCCAATCGTAGACGGTGGGCTCCCTCACTTAGCTTTAAGCTACTATCACATAAATCTAGAACCCACAAAGATTCTTCCTTCTCAATTTACCATGATCTCGTACCGTTAACCAGCCAAACTTCTCGAAATCCCTTGTTAAACTTTTCATGAACACTCCGAATTATCAGACACAATCGCATATTCAATCTTCTGCCGGGTAGTAAGTAGAACTCTTCGTGGAATTCCATGCCTATATCTTCTAACGACGCTGCACTGGGTACAACTACCACTCATTCAGTAAACCCTCATGAGCCCATGCTCGTCCACCGGCTGTACAAGTCTATTAATTTCCCATTGACATCAACTGAAAGTCTGACAGTACGTTCCAAACTCGAAGTCACGTTGCATCCAAAACGATAATCATGTTTTCACACCCCTATTCATTTCAAGCAAACTCATCTTTACCATATTCAATCTCCCTCAGCGCAGTAGCCTCCACCCCGAATAGAATCCGTAGACCTAATCATTTTCCATCATGATTCCCAAATCGCTCTAAACTTTCTCAAGGTACGTGGCTATCCTACCACAGAATCCATATGCTACTCTGTCACTCCCACTTCGGTCAAACCATCTCCTTAAGCAACATCTCGACTTCTATTGTTCACACTTGATCTGCTAGTAATTCAACCACCGTGAGACACCTCCTACCAGGTCCTTCCTCATCCTTCGCTACCCAAATATTGCCTCAAATCAAAATTCAACTATGTAGCACCTGAACTAATAAATTGCTACCAACTCTAAGCCTCCTAGAAGAATATATTTCTCGAGCCATCAACATTTGAAACACTGATTCGATCCTGAAATCGCTACACACTGCCATCTCTGAGAACCGCTTCTCAGGCACCATTTCACAACACCCTGTCTCGAAGGCAAATAAAGAAAACCATAACACCGGCGAGCCTTAATGCGTTCAAACAAAAACGACGATACCACATCACAAATGAGAATTCCACCACGCTCGAAATATCAAGTCTCGTTACTCCATCAACCAAAGCCTTAACATCCTTAGTCTGATTGCCTTTCCTCCGCTGGGATTAAATGTCGAACCTCTAAATCATGCACTGGGAAATCCTCCTTTTGAGTCATTCATTGCCTCGACACATAGACAAGTACCCTACCATTACACCAACAGTGTGCGATAATAACGCATGAACATCATAACAATCCCTGTATAGCCTCAAAACCATAGGAAATACAGATACTGAGCTGAAACGATAGAATATCTTGCCGCAAGGAAAAATATCATGCACCACGCCTGCAGTACCACTACAACTCTCCGATGCCCAATTGATAACAAGCGCTTCACGTAGTATAAGATTGAGTAAGAAGGATTAATCCCTTTGATATCTTCTACAGTCCATCCCAAGGGTCCTTTGTGTGCTTTCAATACTTCAATCAATCTTTCTTCTTGTTCTGTAGTTAGAGAAAATGAAATAATTACTGGAAATAACTCATGCTCAAGATAGACATATTTCAAATGAGAAGGGAGAGTTTTGAGTTCAATTTTTGGTTGAACTTCTTCTAATTTCATGCCTCCTTACTCATAATCTTTTTCCTATAATTTTGCTTCACTTCTGATAGTCGGATGTTCATCCTGTATGGTGCCAGATTTGGCCAAACATCTTTCTATTGAGTAAGAAATTAATTGATCATCTTTGAATTCATTTATAAGATTATTAATCATGTCAATTGAAAAGCATGAAGATGATGTATCATCCTATGAGAATATTAGTATCTTTTGCATATAAAAAATAACTCTTTCTTCATCAACTCTTAAAATTAGTTGTCCTTGATGGACATCTATGATTGCCCTGCCTGTTGCAAGAAATGATCTACCCAAAATAATTGGCTCATCAGGGCACTCCTTCATTTCAAGTACTATGAAGTCTACAGGAAAAATAAATTTATTTACTCTTACAAGCATATTTTCAATTATTCCCTTTGGTCTCTTAGTACTTTGATCGGCAAATTGAAGTGAAATACCTATGTCTTTCATTTCACCAAGATCTAATTTTTAAAAAATAGAAAATGGCATCAAATTTATTGAAGCTCTAGAATCACAAAGTGCTTTTTCAATGTATACTCCTCCGAGAGTACATGGAATGGTGAAACTACCTGGGTCACCAAGTTTTTGTTGTACCTTATTTTGAAGTATAGCATTGCATTTTTCATTAAGCATTACTACAGAAACTTCTTCAAGTTTCCTTTTGCTAGATAAAATTTCTTTTAGAAATTTGGCATATGAAGGCATTTGCAATAAAGCATCATTAAAAGGAATGTTAATGTGAATTTTTGTAAAATCTCCAAAAACATTGCAAATTGATTATCAAGCTTTTCTTTTTTCATCTTTTGTGGAAAAGGAATTGTAACACGGAAAGGAGTCAAATTTTTAGTATTTTTTTCTTGGCTTCTTTCTCTTCTGATGGCTGAGAGGGTATCTCAACATTCTCACCCGTGTCTACCTGTTGTTCTGATTGATTCTTTTCTTGTCTGTTTGCATAGGGTTCATCATGTTTGCTTTCTTGTTCTTTTGGATTTTTTTTGTATTGCTTGGTAAAGGACCTTGAATCTTTTCAGACACAAGAGTTGCCAATTGGCTTAACTAAATTTCAAGATTCTTTAGATCTGGATTTTGACTTAATGTACTTATACAAAAGGTCATCAAGACTTGCTGATATGGAGTTGCTTGCTGATAAGGCCTGAAATGTTGTTGTCCACGATTTTGATTTTGATATCTGGGTGGACTCTGTACCTGTTGCTTTTGGTAGTTTTGAGAGTTTTCAGCACCATTTGAATTGCTCCATTGAAATCCTGGATGTTTTTGTGATAATGGACTTCCAAAAGGATACGGCTTGTATCCGATGACACTGACATGTTCATCATTTTGATTGGTTTCTTAACATTCGTGGTTTAGATAGTTTCCTCCACACATGTCACAAGGCTCAGACTGGCTTGGTTGTTGTGTATTTACCTAAAAAGATTCAAACTTTTGTGCCAAAAAAATAATCTGTTGTGTTAGTGTGTTTAAAGCATCCAAATGATTTACCGTAACAGCCTTATTGATGATTACACGCTCAGATGGCCACTGGATGACATTTGCAGAAATTTCATTAAGCAATTGCAATGTTTCTTCTGTGGTCTTTCCCATTATGGAACTTCCTGCAGCTGTATCTATTACATTTCTAGAAGAAGGTTTTAACCCATGATAGAAAATGTACAACTGCATATGTTCAGAAATGTCATGGTATGGACATTTCCTTAACATTGCTTTTAATATTTCCCAAGCTTGATAAACTGACTTAGTGTCAGTCTGCAAGAAGTTAGATATATCATGTCTTAACTTTGTTGTTTGAGTAGGGAAAAAATATTTATTTAAGAATTTCTGAGTCATTTTGTCATGACCCAATTTCACCTATAGGTCGTGATGGCGCCCAACACTATAGCTAGGCAAGTCAACTAATAAATTAAATATATATTGATAAAATTTAATTTCAAGGAAAAATATAAGACACCAAATTATACCAATGTGTGTGCCAAGACCTGGTGTCACAAGTGAATGAGCATCTAGTAGATTATACAAAACTCCAAATACTGTCTGAAATAAAAATAGACAGAATTAAAAATACAAGAAGAGGCACTGGTAGCTGCAGGACGGCTCAGAAAGGCAACTCACCACTACGCCCCTGGATAACGAGGATGTGCGATGATAGGTTTTCCACTAGTATCTGTCTCAGATCCTGCACAAAAAGTACAACAAGTGTAGCATGAGTACGTAAACAACGTGTACCCAGTAAGTATCAAGCCTAATCTCGAAGTGGTAGAGATGAGATGGCCGATTTTGACACTCACAAAGGGTCAACAATAATAAATGAAATAAATTATAATTATTCAACTCAACATGATTCACAGAGTTAACAATAATTTTATTCAATTAGCAGAAATAATAAAAATCCTTAAAATGCAACAATTTCCAATGTATTAACTAAATCCTTCAATTTCAATAAAAATTCTAATTTATCAAATAGCTTTACAAGCTGCAATTCAATTTCAATAAATTTTCAATTTATCAAATAGCTTTATAAGCTGCAATTCAATTTCAATAAATTTCTAATTTATCAAATAGCTTTACAAGCTGCAATAAACTATCCAAGTATCGTGTAATTATTATTATTATTAAGCACGATTTCTGCCGAGGTCGTACGGCCCGATCCAGAGTTTCGTGTACACTGTCGAGGGACGTGCGGCACGATCCATAGATGCATCTATCCTGCCGAGGCGTTCAACCCACTCCACAAGAAAGCAGAACATTTTCTTATGTACCTCCGGAATGAGAGTATATTTATTATAAGATAAATTCAGGAGGAAGAATAATTTCTCTTAATAATTAATTAATTTAAACAGAAAACTTAAGCATATGAGATTTTCATCCTTTAATATTTTTATCTAACAATTCACAACATATGTGTATATATATATATATATATATATATATATATATATATATATATATATATATATATATACATGCTTTAGTCCTAAACTATCCTTTAATAGCATTAATAGTAGCTACGCACAGACTCTCATCGCCTCGTGTGTACTTAACCCCCACAATTAGCAACAATTATTTAATTTTAATCACCTATGGGGTAATTTCTCCCTCACATGATTAGACAAGAAACTTACCTCGTTTTGCTCCAATTTAATCAACTAGTAGGCCTTTTCCTCGATTATCCAACTTTGATTGTCTCGAATCTAACCAAAAATAATTCGATACAATAACTAAAATTTATAGGAATCAATTCTATAAGGAAATACTACATTTTTAATAAAAATTATGAAATTAATTAAAAATTTATCTGTGGGGTCCACATCTCAGAATCCGGCGAAAGTTACGAAATCCGATAATCCATTCAATTACGAGTCCAACCATACCAGTTTCACCAAATTTCGACATCAACTCGACCCTCAAATCTTCAATTAAAGTCTTCAACAAGCCCAATTTACCCATGCATATCCCTTTTATCCTTAATAGATTTCATCCTTAGCCTTTAAGCCCCAATCTAGGTTATATGATTCAATAGTTAATCATTATTAAGCTATTGAAGCACTAGAATCACCAACCATCCTAACAAGATTCAAAAATTCACTATTCATCTTGTTCTCCATTCAAGAACCCTAACTCACAATACCCATTTCAAGGATTAGCATAATTATTCAACCAATTAGTACTTTCTACTTCACAATACATCCCAAATACTTAATTCATAGTTTTATTTAAGTGTAGGGTGGAGAATTTACCTCTTGTAGCTCAAACCCTAACTTGAACCTTTTTGAATGATTCTTGAAGATTAGAGAAATCTCTATGAATTTCAATCCATGTAGATATTAATACTACCACTAACTAGTATTAATCCATTATAAAAATATCATAAAACTTACCTTTGACGTGTATTTGGGTTGAGGATGCTCCACCTTCTCTCTAGAATCCAAAACTTAGCCAAAATTATTATATTTTTCTCTCTCCCCAAATCTCCCATGTTTTATAAAAAAATGAACTGCGTAGGCTGGCTGCGTAGCCTACGCAGATTGGCTACGCAGCTTAACCCTCCCCTCACTTCCATACTAATTTTGCCTACACAAATCTGCGTAGGCTACGCAAGACTCGCGTAGCTGTTCTTCCACCCTTTAGTAAAATGGTCATAACTTCTTGTAAAAATATCCAAATGACGAACGGTTTGATGCGTTGGAAATTAGACTCAAAGAAATTTAATTTGATAGGTTATAAACCATATAATTCTTTATATCCTGAGAGTTATGCTCGTTTGAAGTTAGATCTTATGCAAACTCACTTGAAACTTTATCCAATCATATAATTTTCAACTTGACTTAGCCTTAGGGCTCTTCTTAGACCCTAAACCATTTTTAATGCACCTCATACATATATTATCAAGATCAATTGATATCATTCAAATTACCAGTCTTGTTCATACCCGAATTAATATATTTAGCATCCGCCAATCTTCTTAATGGTCTTAAAACACTTAAAAATATTTTCGGGGTGTTACACATCTGGTCCTATGTGGTAATAGACCCTTGCGGAAAACTTCGTAACCAAGTCTTGGCGTCTCCTTTTAAATAAAAGGGAAATAGACTTAACTTAATTGCTTCAAGAGGTACTCCATTATACTTAGCAGTTTCAACCAATTCTAAAAAGTCAATTAAATGACTATGTGGATCTTCACTTAGATCACCAGTGAAGATGCAAGATTGTTGAATTGTTTGAATCAGACCTGTCCTGATTTCAAAATTGTTGGCTGCCAATGGGGGTTTCCTGACACTAGATTCACAGTTAAAGCGATCAAGTCTAGCATGATCCCTTAGGATTCTAATTGCTGGTTTTGGTGCCACTTCATCAAACGGCTCCTCTACATGAGCTGGTGGTAGATTTTGTAGTGGATTGTTATCATCTTCTAATTGGTGCTCCATTCTGTTACAAGTTATATTTTGAGACGATATTTTTCCTTTCCTGTACAATCGCAAAGTTTTTTCAATTTTAGGATCGTAATTGGCCAACTCTTTTGTAGAAGAGCGGGTCATAAACTATCTAAAATTAAAGTAAAATAAAGACAGTTCCTAAAGCAGTAATAGGTAATTAAAAAAATAGTACGGTAATATTATAACTAACTAAAACAGTAAGTTGTAACTAACCGTCAAAAGAGATAATATAATCTAATTATATTATATGAAAAAAAGAAATAATAAATAATAGTGATTAGAAAGAAAGTACAATGATTCGTAGGTAAAAGTATAGTAGTAATTTAACAAATTTATAAAATATAAAAAAAAGGCTTCAATAATAAATCAAGCACGCTGAAGGAGTGAAGTACTGTCAATTAAAAAGATTGAAACAATAAAATATTATTCTACAAAAACATAGTAGAAGTAATAGTTATAGTAATAGTAATATGAATAGTACAAAGGATACTTTTAGTACTAGAATAGTAAAAACAAGTACTTACAATTATAATAGTAACAAAAATAATAAGATATACTAAAGAAAAACGATGAATACAAAAATAGTGAGATTGTGAATCACAAAACTATTATATTATACTATTATATAGATTTTAGTACTAACAACAATAATATAATAATAAGATATAAAATAAGGTAGGTTAAGTTACTGATTATGAGGGACTTTTTTTTAAATAATATTATATAAAAATGCTCCTAATAATAGTAACAGTTATGATAGTAGTATTTAGGAGATAAAGTTTTGAAAGAAAATTAACAATAATAATAATAAATTCTCAAATTAGTAATAAAATATTTAATCTGAAGTAGATGTGTGCTTATCCCCGGTAACGGCGCCAAAAATTTGACGAAGCTAATGTGTATAGGATTTTCTGCTCGTACTCTGTCAAATTCTAGTATAGTTTATGATATCGTCCCATAGAGATTGGAGAATCTAATCTACAGACTTGTAATATTTTGACTACTATTTGAGAGAATCAAATTGATAAAAGGTGTGTTTGGAATTATAAATTAAGACAAATTTCTTCCGAAAGGTTTATATTTAAAAAGAGTTGGGAATCGTTGAATTCACTTAATATATCATTACAATAAAACCTCAGTTTTATACGTATTTCTCTAAAGAATAATTGCTTGTTTCTAATACAATTATATTTTTACACTAAGAAATAAATAAATAAATAAATAACACTCTATGAGGTTATGTTAATTAATTAATTTAAAGCTAGTGACGATTAAACTGAAATATATTGCATGAATTGTGCTTAAGCGCAATAAAAATTTCGTGAGAATAATTTTACTAGAAAATAAATAATCTTGCTTTCAACAATTTCTCCGTGAGAATTAAAACTGAGGAAAGCAAGATTACAGACTTGAAATAATAATCTTACTAAAAATTACTCTCACTATAATATTCTATTTATCGGTTATTATATATTAATTTTGCTCTGTGAGAATTATAAAATTAATATAAGAATAACTTAGATATAAAATATGTAGATGTGATAATAATGATTAAAAAATTATCATTCCAGCACAATATGAATATGAAATGTAAATAGAATTTCAAGCGAAGAATGTATTGAAACTAAGATAGTATTATAATTATATCAAGTTTTATCAACTATCCCAACAAAAAGAAATTACTTCATTATGAAGTAAGAAAAGCTAAAAAATACTTTCAAAAGACTAAGAATATTTTTACCACAAAGAAAATGACTAGAGAAAGAGACCAAGATTACTCTTGTCTTTCTCTTTAGAAACTTTAGAAAACTAGATAGGAAATTAGATACAAAGTGGGATGCTTTTCTTCTACAAACATATGCCTATTTATAGGAGATTTTCTACGAGGCCTTGGTGAGAACTTGCAAGACAATATCAATATATCACATGGCCTTGATGAAAATTTGACATGGCAATTTGTCATGAAAATTTGGTGAGAATTTGCCATAACTTTGTATCTCTTGACTTTGTGTAGTCTTAGATGAAGTTGTCATGGATGCATCCTTCTTCCTTGAACTTTAAGTTCTTTCTTTTTCTCTTTTTCCATGTATTCTTTTTCCTGAAAGATTTGTTAGAAAGGTGCGAGAATATAATATAAATTGGTCATGTTTTATATCTAAAATATTATATTTTTATATTAAAATATATGAATAATTTATATCCATCAAAAATCAAATCGCACGATGAGGAATCAAGAAGGGAAGTGCTCCTAACAGCCCTGTAACCTCTCGAAGATATGTACAGACGTTTCCGTACCGATCTGCAAGATTCTACTAGACTTGCTCATGAATCGTGAGACCTAAGTGAACTTAGAGCTCTGATTCCAAGTTGTCATGACCCAAAATCCGCTACGGGCCATGATAGCACCCAACATCGCCGTTAGGCAAGCCAACGGTGAACTATCACATTAATTGTTCATTTAATTACTTTCGAAACCATAAATGTTATTAAGGAAGGAAATTTACACTTTTAAATTCACGGGAACGTACATAATTATTAGTTTATTAAAGAAGCGAAAGGCGATAATAACATATAAATCCGTAAGCATCAACTAACATATCCCAAAACCCGGTGTCATAAGTGCATGCGCTTTTACTAAGGGGTTCAATAATAATACAACATCTGTCTTGTCACGACCCAAAATCCAACTAGTCGTGATGGCACCTAACCCAACCAGTTAGGTAAGCCAATTATCCACTATCCAACTCTAATATAATTTAACAAGACAATTAAGTAAAAGAAAATATCTAAATATTATACATTCCCCAAGAACTAGTAGTACAAATCATTAGCTTCTAAGAATAGAGTATACAAACCTGGTATGAAGTAAATACATCATCTGTTTGAAAAGTACATAAACAGAGTTTTATAAATCTAAGACTACCAAGAACAAGAGGCAGCTACAACCGGAACGCAGGTTCATCTCTAGATCCACCTCCCAACGAACACAGCAACATCAGTGGCCAATATCTGCACGCAAGGTGCAGAAGTGTAGTATGAGTACAACCAACCCCATGTACTTAATAAGTAACAAACCTAACCTTAGGTTGAAAGTAGTGACGAGCTTGTACCAAGGTCAGAGTCCAACTCAAATAACCAACAACAATTCATAACAATATAAAGCAAGTAATAAAAGAAGTAACTCGGAGATAAAATGCTCAGCTTAATCATGATATCTGAAAAGAGTTCTGCCTCTCAAGTGTAGCAGTGAAAACTCAAGTCTTTTACTAAAATTTTCAAAAATATGAGTAAGTTTGAATACAGTAATTTTTCACAAAAATCCTTTCAATAATATATAAGATGTTTCATTATCTTTCCAGATAACCAGTGAAAAATGCATCACTATGCCCATACGCCAATATGTATGAGGTATCATGAATGACGTGATGCCGTACAATATGAGGAAAATGCATCTCTATGCCTGTATGTCAAATGTGTATGTCAATGCGATGCAACTCAGTGATAAAACCATATGCATACTCTCAGAGTATCATTTCACTCAGTCTTCCCAGTCACTCAGTCCTCCCAGTCACCCAGTCCTCATAGTCACTCAGTCCTCCCAATTGCTCGGCACTCACACTCAGTAGGTACCTGCACTCACTGGGGGTGTGTACATACTCCGGAGGGGCTCCTTCAGCCCAAGCACTATACTCTGCACGGACAACTCACGTGCCATAATAAGCCAATCAAGCATGCTGCGGTGTACAACTCGATCCCATAATAATAAAGTATATAAAGCCAATTTGGCATGCTGCGGCATGCAACCCGATCGCATAATCATCCTCACAATCAGGCTCTCGGCCTTACTCAGTCATCAATCTCACCAGTCTCTCGGGCTCACAATGTAATGAAAATCAGCCCAGAATGATGATATGATCAACCAATAAATAGCAACATAGACTGAAAGATGATATGAAATGAATGAACATGAGTGAGTATGAATTTACAATTTAAACAAATAAATCGACAGTAGAAATGACCTCCGTGGGTCTCAATAATATTGGCACATAGCCTCAACATAATTTTTAATATGATTCTCAACTTAATTTCTTTAACACATAAAACTACATAGAAATTCCAAGATTATTTGACTACAAAATTCCACCGAACCAATTACGTCACAATTTCTATGGTGCACGCCCACCCGCCCGTCACCTAGCATGTTCGTCACCTCCAACAATTCACATAATACACATATTCAGGGTTCTCACCCTCAGCTCTAAGATTAGAAGAGTTACTTACCTCGAACAAGACGAATCCAATGTCGAGCAAGCTAAACAATGCTCCAGATATCCCATTCTACCCGTATCAACTTCTGAACGGCTCGAATCTAGTCACAATTAATTTGTTTCAGTCCACACAAATTATAGGAATTAATTCCATATCAAAATACTAAAAGTTTTCCCACAAAATTCGAAATTACACTCTTAAAATCACCCGTGGGGACCACGTCTCGGAATCCGGCGAAACTCACAAAATCCGATAACCCAACCAATTTCATGTTCAACCATACTAATTTCACTTAATTCCGACTCCAAATCGATGTTCAAAACTCAAATTTTATATTATGAAACTTTAGGCCAACACCCCCAATTTCCTCTTAAAATTCATCAATCATTTGCTAAAAATGAAGATAGCTTCGTGGAATATAATCACAAGGGAGTCAAGAACACTTATCCCAAGTTGTGTGGAAATCTTCCTCTCCAAAATCGCCGAAACCGAGCTCCAAAATCCGAAAATGGAAAAATAAATCGCGAAACCCCGAATTTAGGCTTCTGCCCAGCAGCTTCTGCATCTATGGAAAAGAGGTCGCACCTGCGACCCTCGCTTTTGCGGAAACATGCACGCATTTGCGAGCCAGGCCGTTTCTGCGATGGCTATGGTCGCATCTGCGATGCTCGCTTCTGCGCACGTGAACCGCATCTGCGGTTGCGCAGGTGTGTCCAAGCACCCGCATTTGCGATCCTCACGCCCAGCTCCCCTTCACGCTTCTGCGACAACAATGACGCTTTTGTGGTGCCGCACCTGCGCCCAACACTCCGCAGGTGCGGCCACACCAAAACCAGAAATCTTCAGCAATGCAACATGAAATGAAAATGATTCAAACCTCGTCCGATATTCACCCGAGGCCCCCGAGACCTCAACCAAATATACCTACAAGTCCTAAAACATTATATGATCTTAGTCGAGGCCTCAAATCACATCAAACAGCGCTAAAACCACGAATCATACCCCGATTCAAGCTTAATGAAACTAAGAATTTTCAACTTTGACATTCGATGCCGAAACCTATCAAATCAAGTCTGATTGACTTCACCTTTTGCACACAAGTCATAAATGACATAACGAATCTATTTCAATTTCCACAATCGGATTTCGACCTCGATATCAAAAAGTCAACCCCCGGTCAAACATCCCAAAAATTTAATTTTCGCTATTTCAAGCCTAATTCCACTATGAACCTCCAAATAATTTTTTGGACACGCTCCTAAGTCCGAAATCACCATACGGAGCTACTGGAAATATCAAAATTCAAATCCGAGGTCGTTTACACATAAATCAACATCCGGTCGACTTTTCCAACTTAAACTTTCCATTGTGAGACTAAGTGTCTCAATTCTTTCCGAAATCTCTCCGGGCCCGAACTAACTAATCCGATAGGTCATAATATAGTTATAAATCACAAATAGAGCAGTAAATGGGAGAACATGGCTGTAATACTCAAAATGACCGACCGGGTCATTATATTTTCCCCCACTTAAACATATATTCGTCCTCGAACATGCCAAGAGTTGTTTCCAAGCCCTCACATCACTATTCTATCTTACCACACACGTACCCGGGGGTGATCCCACGTCACCCTATTCTATATAGGCCTGACAACACAATACAACTGAAAATCATCAATTTAACCTTAGCCCAAAAACCTTGGAATTCAATTCCCAACATTCAGAATTTCTTACAAGACTCGAATTTCACAGTTATACACTGTATAAGTCTGAACAAACTGCATCGAGCCATAACCATAACCACAGATACAATCACCTAATATATTACACAACTCGCATGCTCGTAGTACCATTCTTGATCACAGTAACTACTCCAAAACCAACCTGATACTGGTATTAAACCCCATATCAAACAAAACCTTATTCCAAAACCTTCGTACATTGTTGATAATGAAATAAATACGCAAAAATCTCATGACCCTTTATCAGATCAACAAGTCATGGAGCTCTCTCGCCCCAACCAGAACCATAATCACGTTCTAAGCCGACTTCCAATGCCATCCTCTCAAATATACCATTTCAAACCTGATAGTACCCATTCTAGGTCCAATGACCATATATTATTAAACACAACTATCCCACAGACATGCCGTACCAATATAACTCAGATCCATAAACCGTGCCATCCGTGCACCAATACGCAACAATTCAAATGTACTCAGTCATGAAAAATGACTCAAATGAGAGAACTGCCCTGCAAGATTAACAAGTACTGTGACAAATAAATGCTGAAAATCCATCACACGCAGTAGAACCATCACACGATTCTAACACAAGGTTCATGACTTAACATAGCTCTGCTGCAATGCGTGACCCCATCCAAACGTGGGTCCATATTATATACCTCGAGCCACCCTGATCAAAATCAATAACCACGGAGAGGCAAATGACACAATGCCACACAAAGCCTGAAAGAACATAACCAATACGTAATCGATCATGCAATACCCAAATACTAATCTCGCCTGAATTCCACCATAAGGCCCCTAATAGAACCGCACTATGTGTGCATATAACAATGAATCACAACTCCTCATAGCATAGAAGAGTAACTCACAGATCATTTCAGAACACGAATAAGTCCAACACCAACCGAATGGAACATCCCTCAATAATAGCAGTATGGAGCCAACCAATCCGACTCGGTGTAGAATACACATCCTAATTGGGCCTACCAATGGACCCCCTGAATCAACTCTGGTCACCCACAAATAGATAAATAACCCTCCAAATATCCACAACGATTGAATCATAATACATACTATCATCTGGCTAGCTTCGGCCATGACTTCATAGTCCACCACCATGAAACAATCTGCTCCTGACAACTCCCAGTCTCCAAATCCATAGAACACACGAATCACCATTTTTGATCCCATCTCTACCGCCCGAATGTCTAACACATCTCTTATACACGATCATCCCACGAGGAATACTTCTCCCATTCTTTTATGCCACATAGCAACATCTTAAAATCAGCAGTCGATCAACCAGGAGAGTGCCGCAATACCTATGAAATATCTATAATTCAAAACATAGTGCGCCTTTTGAAATATACACTCTACTCATGCAATATCAAATAGTTATAGCATTCATCTAAACATCGAAAATCGTCCATACCATCTAAGAATTTATGACCTCCCCTTCAAAACTAAACAGTGACTTGCACACGTAAACCTTAATCACATACAACATACCGCATCTATTATGCCATCATATGAAAAATACGAAAACCTCATAATCATTCTGAGTCACAAGTAGAATATATATCTGATCATCCAGAAGCCTTCCATTTGATCCCATCCGGTAGAAAATCACAATATTCCACCTGCTCCTCAGGCCGGTAGGAAATATCCATCTCAAATCGTGGTAGAAATCCTTGAGAATGCCTTGGAATCCATTTGTACATAATCAAGCTGTCAGAATTGAATCTCTCTAACTCAACCAAGCCACGCAGGTCGCCAAACCCAAGAGTATTACCACAAAGCACCTGTAGAAACCCCCACATCATAAGCACCCAAAGAACCGATCATATCCATTACCATACTGATCCAACCTACTACCAAGCTGCCCTGTTTCTACGAGTCCCTTCCAAATTTGTCTTCAGATTGATACTTCTCCTTGCTAAAACACCATGGTCCTTAACCATAACTCATCCCACGAACCCTAGCATAGAACCACAACGTCCTAAGACCCATAAGCCGCTGAATTTCCTTTTAAGTACCCCAAAAGCACCACAACCGAGACATCCACTCTAAAAGACCTTATGTGAATTTAAAATTGCTCCTCTTCCCTTTTCTTATACTGAAATATATAATCCATAGTCATACATAATTACCGCAAGTCCTGACACCATCCAATATAAATAACTGATTCTAACGATATACAAATCCGAAAATTTTTCAATTGCCACTTATACATTTTTGAACCCATTAGCACCTTCTCAAGAGTCACCCATTTTTCTCAAATCTAAAAATTGCTCCGCCCAAACAGGCTGAAAGACACGTGCCCCATTATCACAGCAACACTTAAAGAGGTAATGCTACCTTAACACCACCGATCAAATTCATACTCTGTGCGGACTACATTATTTACAAATAATAACTCACTCATCCCATGATTTTCATATACTCATAAAGTGCAATATAACCCGTATTTAGTAAGTATGCCTAATCCACAAGTATGCCTCACACCAAAACTAAAATTTAACATATAATCATGAATTGAATTGTCAATAGTAGGCTCCCCCACTTGGCTCAAAGCTATAAATTAGAACACTCGATCATTCGCAATACCCATACTCTATTATTGCCATAACACCGCGGTCAGTTCAAGAAAAATTCTTCTCAAGTTCATACCATACCAACCCTAAAAATACCTCAATCGTCCGCTAAGCTCGCAATTATTCTCTTAACACTCAAGTCAACTTTCTCAACCATATTCAAATTCCAATCTCAACACACGCCCCGGTGGCATAAAAGAAACTCTCCCCTCACATTATAAGGAACACACCTACATAGATTACTCCGCAGGGGATAACCCACCTGCTTAGCCTCAAATTGGTATCTTGTTATACCCTTTCGCAGTCACAATTACTATACAATCACTTAGTCTATCTGAGTCCAAACTCATTAATCCAACATGAGAATTTACTTTGTGCCAAAATTTAACAACGTGAAAGATCCTTCAAAACATTCATACTCAAGACTGTACGTCACATCAAAACGTAAATCAAGCAACCAATGGCCTTTCCTTTACATTTCAAGGAAACACTTCTCGTCACATTCAAATCGTCTTAACACATCCCGCAGTTACATCATACTCATCACAAAGCCATTCTACCGCTCATCGAGCCACAAATTCCACTCGTATGGACATTACCGGACATATGAGTCCAAATGTACAAGTTACAACTGAAGCTACCTAGCTTAAGCTGCGGTCTAACCATGGCCTCAAGTCATCCAGACTAGCCCATCACCACAACACAGAATACATATCTCGAACCTCGTTCATAGAATCACAAGCCGGCTATGCACAGCTGATACCGAGCACTCATGTACGCCTACGAATGCGTGGAAGGAATTCAAAGAGTTATGTCTCAAGCTGAATTAATTTCGCACGATAAGGAAAGAAAGGTGGGAAGTATATATCCTAAATACCCTGTAGCCTCTCGAAGATAGGTATGGACGTCATCATACCGATCCGCAACACTCTACTAGACACTTGCTCATGACTTGTAGAACCTATGAACCTAGAGCTCTGATACCAATCTGTCACGACCCAAAATCCAACTAGTTGTGATGACAGCTAACCCAACCCGTTAGGTAACACTATTGGAAAATGGCAGAATTCTGACCGCCAAAAAGGCCAGAAATCGGTCGGAAATCACGAATTTTCGACTACTTTCCGACCAAAATTGGTCGGTCGAAAAACAGTTGGTCGAAAAACTATTTCCGACTGAATCCGTCGGTGATTTCCGACCAAATTAGTCGGAATGTTCAAAAGGTCAGACGACCAAATATTTTTAAATTTTCGATCGAATCCGTCGTAATAATATAAATAAAAATAATTATTTATTTAAAATTAAATAATATAAATATATAATTTTCGACCGAATCGATCGAAAACTACTAATTAAAAAATAAAGTTTATTTAATTTCCGATGGAATCCATCGAAAACATTTAATTATTAATTTTTTTTTAAAATTTCCAGCCGAATCAGTCGGAAATCTGGGAGTTTTTGGCAAAATCTGAGCAGTTGTCCGACTGTTTTCGTCGGAAATCAGTTGGAATTTTCTGTAAAACTGAGCAGAATTCTGCCCAATTTTGAGCTACACCACCTGTCAAACATTACAATACAACATCACCAACAACCAATCAACCATTAACACAACCTAAACACAACCAATCAACCATTAACCAACAATACAAATCATTAACATAATAAACCAATAATACCAACAATTAACACAACCTAACCCAAAATACCAACCATTAAACCTAACAATTTTGGACATAAAAACATTCAAATAGTAGCCCACATTCAAGTTTTAAAACAAAACATAAAGTTATCTCTCACAATCACGTTTACCAATCAACCAAAACACCGCACCTAAACTACTACACATCAGATTCAGTTTGTTCATCCTCATCATCAGATAAATCATGCTCATGTTTCCTCATAAATTTCTGCATTTTAACAAATGTTCTGAATTGGGAGTCCAATTGTTGCTTCAAATCACGAATTTCCTTTCTCATATCTTCCATTTGTTCTTGATTTTGAGAAGAAAAAAATTGGGTAAGAGTGGGTTTGGATGACCTGTAGGTCGACGTACTCCAAGTCTGTAAACTCTGCCTTTGTTTACCCCACCCGATGCCTCTGTTCACAATGAAGTCATATCATCAGGTGTTGGTTGAGTTGAAGGAGACTGAGTTTGTTGCAATTCTTCCACCCTTTTATGATAATCTTCCTGAAATGAAAACATAACTATTATGTAAACAAACTAATATTAATAAACCATAAATAATTATGAAGTTAGTATTTTACATATGTGTCCGACGCACGCGTCTCCACCCAGTGTTCTCTTGTACCATCCTTCTTTTTTTTCTTATGCATCTCCTCGAAGACCTCAGCGTGACTCATATCTCGCTCTCTTTCCTTTTCCTTCATAAAAACAAGTATGAGTTAGACATTACAAACGTAAAAGTCTATATGCAAAACTAAGAAAAAATTTATAAGTAATTACCAATCTTAGTTTATGGGTCGCAAAACTAATCGAACCTCCTGTGTGCAACGAGCCACCTTAACTGAAGGCACGATTTGCCTTTGCTTGTTCACTCTTCGCCTTCCATTCTACGGTATTCCATTTCTCAAGAAGTTTATCCCAAACATCTTTTCTTAACCAGTCTAGTATTTTACCGGCATTCCGAGCAACAAACATAGTATCTTTAATCCGCTGAACAACTTTCTTCTCGACAATACTATTTATTGCATTTTGATGCTGAGGATGCCATGTACACTTTGTCTGCAATATAAAAAAGTAACATTAGATGAAGACGATAATTATTAAATAAATATAATTAATTTTTACCCTAAATTGATTCCACATTTGCTCTCTGATGCTGTACGATATCTGTCTCCAAGAATTCCACGGCTCATGATAAAATAGCTTCATAGAATCCATAACCAAATGTGTAAACTGAAAGGATGGCAAAAACCTGCATTAAAGCTAACATATATATAATTAATAAACATCTTAAAGTTTCAAAAGTTTTAATTATAAATAAATATTCCTTAATGTTAACATATCTAAAATTACATTCAAAACTAAAAAAATAATATAAGAACCTTCTTACCCATCCTCGTAGGGGACGATTATCAATCGATTATAACTATCAAATTGTACATCCCCTTCAAGATTCTGCCTACGTCTACTAGATGGTGCAGAAGCAGCATTAGATATAGCTGGGCGAGAGCCTCTAATATCCAACCTAGATATGCTGGGAATGGATGATAATGATGGACTGGAAGATGATGGAGCAACAAAAGACAAACCATCATGCTGCCTACAATGAAAGCCCGGTGATGCAGCAGCTGGTGAGCCATCATGCAGACTACCATGAAAGCTCGGGGATGCAGCAGCTGGTGAGCCAACATGTTGACTACCATGAAAGCTCAGGGGTGCAACAGGTGCTGGTGAGCCAGTATGCTGACTACCATAAAAGTTCGGGGGTGCAGCAGCTGGTGAGCCACCATGCTGACTACCATGAAAGCCCGGTGAAGATGATCGCATAGAAGGTGTGGGTACAAAGTTAAAAACAGTGTTACTTTGACTTCCTTTTGCAGGCATAGAATAATACTGAACTGAATTATTAGATGGAGGGGGGATAGTGAAAATGGTAGATGGCAATGAAGTCGACTAAAGAGGATGATGAAGAGGAGGACTCATATTTGGCATACTTGAGGAAGTTGGAACAAATTATTTTTTCTTCTTAGATTTCATCTTTTCCTTCCCTTTAGATGTCATATCTGTAATATAATCATAATAAAATACAAAACAAAAAAATACAACATGTGATAGTAAATATAAAATAATTATTCTACAAATTAAACAACTAAAGAAATAAATAAACTAACTAACAAGTCATAAAAATATAAAATAATTTTGCAACATAATAGATAATTAAAGGAATAACATAAAATATTTAACATGTCATAAAAAAACATACAATAATTCTTTAAATATATTAAATGATTGAAGGAAGAACAACCTAAGAAAGAATAACAAGTCAATCCTCATCGCTATCTTCATAGTAATCGTCTAAGTCGTCATCATCACATGTTTCACTTTCATCTAGTAATTCTTCCTCATCACTTATTTCATGTTCAACACCTCTATCTTCGTCCTCATTTGGTCCAAGGACAGAAGGATCAAATTCTTCATATATCCCTTCATTATGCTACAATTCATCTGCTAATTCATCATTCACTATTGATTCAATATTTGAAATGTCATTCTGCTATGCCACATCTAATGCATCTTCGACTACCACTCTACCCACGGGCTTTGTTTTCAATACAAGTTAGGAGCAGATATGGACTTGTCATACACAACTTGGGAGGAAGATTATACGGGGTAACAAACACTGGCCAATATGAATATGGTGCAGTAGAGACAACAAATGGAGTAAATCCATCTGTGCATAATCCCAACCTAATGTTTCTTGGTTCACTAGAAAACTCGGGGAATACCCTATCGAAATGTTTCTACGCTTCTCCATCTGACGGATGACAGAGAATACCGGGTGGCCTTCCGTGTTCGTAGTGCCATCTCATATGAGGAGCAGAGCTTATTGATGCATACAACTGCTTTAACCTAGGTATAAGAGGTAAGTAATGCATTGCTTTAACTGGAACTTTCTTTTTTGTATTGGCATTTGTGACTTCCTTAAAACGAGGCTGATTACAAAATTTACAGTTCTCTAGAGATGCGTCATCCTTATAGAATAACATGCAACCTTTCTCACAACAATCAATTCTCTCTGATGAAAGACCCAACTTAGAAACCAATTTCTTAGCAGTGTAGTGGTAAGTCAATGTTACTTGGATTAAGTTCATTCATAAGCCCAATAATAGAATCCATGCCCGCTTGAAAAATAGAACTATCCGATTTAATACTTAGCAATCTAACCGCAACAGACAACTTAAAATGCATTGAGCCTTCATACAACGGACGACTAGCTTCCTCTAACTATTCATAGAAAGGCTTAGCCTCATCATTTGGTTCGGATTGAACCCTAGGAAACATCCCAAAAGCATCCCTCATCATTTCATTGTATCGAGAATTTTCAACATTATGCTCCGCAATGGGGCTATCCTCACCACCAAAAGAATTATGAAAGTTAACATCATCTAAACTAGAATGATTCTCCCCGTGAACATTCCATATGTAATAATTTTCTACAAACCATTTCTTGTATAGATGAACTTTAACTTCGTCTGATTTCAATAACTTAACACACTTACACTTCACAGAAGGATACCTAATCCTTCCTCCAATAAGAAAATCATCAAGTGTTTGAGCCTTAGCAATAAACTCAGCAACCCCTTCAATAAATTCATCCCTCAACCCCGCACGATTAGGATGATTCCTATTATACATCCATCTACGATACACAAATTCTATCTACGCAAATAGAAATCTAGAAATAAGATATTTAAAATAATTTGATTAATTTACGCTGGTTACAAAGTTATACTCTTTCAAAGGTTCGTTTTAGATATAAACATATCATTGTGTCAATACACTTGAATTGATATATTTTATTTTTTAAATTAATATTTTTTAACACTCGAAATCTCACATTAATCCCTATTCTAAATAATATAAATATTTAAATATAATGATTAAATTTGAATAGCTTCTTAAATGTTCATATAATCCAAATTAACTAATGATTTCTGAAAGAAAAAAAAAAAGAAATAGTCGTAATTAATTAACAATTATTTAAACTATTTCAACATATAAAAATTAAAGAATTCAAA
Source organism: Nicotiana tomentosiformis (assembly GCF_000390325.3). NCBI lineage: Eukaryota > Viridiplantae > Streptophyta > Magnoliopsida > Solanales > Solanaceae > Nicotiana > Nicotiana tomentosiformis. Next base: position 22,515,500 of record NC_090823.1, on the reverse strand, counting down.
TAGAATATAAAAATTAAGGCATTTAATTTAAAGAGCATAATTTATGACGGATTCAAGGGAATACCAAAACTAAAACTAAAAAACTAAAAATAAATATTAATTACCAAAACTAAGACTAAAAAAACTAAACACAAGGGAATATATCACAAATTTCACAGATTGTATGCCATACTAAATTATTACAAAACTAAAAAAACAAAAAAATCTCCAAACGAAAACAAAAAATAAAGAAAATAAGTTATAGGCTATATATGGGGTATATACCTAAAGGAGGGAGAAAAAGAAGGGTGAGGGAAACTTACCTGGAAATGGAGGGTCGCCGCTGGTGGAACTGCAGCGGGGTGGCGTCGCTGGTGGAAAATTTGTGATGGCAGCGGCGAGTTGGGGAGGTTTGAGTGTGAGAGAGAGAAGAGAGAAGGAAGAAAAGAGGGAAAGAAAAAAGAAAGGGGTCAGGGGGTTTTAATAAAACATTCCGACCGATTTGGTCAGAAATTAGGTCAAATGGTCAAACCTCGTTTTAATACAATATTCCGACTGAATCGGTCGCAAGCTTTTAATTATTTTTTAATTATTTCCAACCGAATTGGTCGCTAACTGTTACGCGGTATTTTTCGCCAAAATTTACGACAGATATAGACGGAATATCAGTCGTAATTATTATTAAAAATTGAAAAATATATTTTTATGCATTTTTCGACCGATTCTATCAGAAATGTTCGACTGCTTTTTCCGGTCGGAGTTTTTCGGTCGGAAATTGGCCGTTTTTAGTAGTGTAAGCCAATTATCCACTATCCAATTCCACTGTAATTTAACAAGACAATTAAGTAAAAGAAAATGTCTAAATCTTATACATTCCCCAAGGACTGATAGTACAAATTATGAGCTTCTAAGAATAGAGTATACAAAGCTGGTATGAAGTAAATACATCATCTGTTTGAAAAGTACATAAACAGAGTTTTATAAATCTAAGGCTACCAAGAACAAGAGGCAGCTACAACCGGAACGCAGGTACATCTTCAGATCCAACTCCCAACGAACACAACAACATTAGCAGCCAACATTTGCACGCAAGGTACAGAAGTGTAGTATGAGTACAACCGACCCCATATACTCAATAAGTAACAAACCTAACCTTAAGTTGAAAGTAGTGACGAGTTTGTACCAAGGTCAGAGTCCAACTCCAATAACCAACAACAGTTCATAACAACATAAAGCAAGTAATAAAAGAAGTAGCTTGGAGATAAAATGCTCAGCTTAAGCATGATTTCTGAAAAGAGTTCTGCCTCTCAAGTGTATTAGTGAAAACTCAAGTCTTTTACCGAAATTTCCAAAAATATGAGTAAGTTTGAATACAATAATTTTTCACAAAACTCCTTTCAACAATAAATAAGATGTTTCATTTTCTTTCCAGATAACCATTGAAAAATGCATCACTATGCCCATATGCCAATATGTGTGAAAAGTCATGAATGACGTGATACCTTTACAACATGAGAAAAATGCATCTATATGCCTATATGTCAAATGTGCATGTCAATGCGATATAACTCAGTGATAAAATCATATGCATACTCTCAGAGTAACATTTCACTTTGTCCTCCCAGTCACTCAGTCCTCCCAGTCACCCAGTCCTTACAGTCACTTAGTCATCACAGTCACTCAGTCCTCCCAATCTCTCGGCACTCGCACTCGACACTCGCACTCAGTAGGTACATGCGCTCACTGGGGGTGTGTACTGACTCCGGAAGGGCTCCTTCAGCCCAAGTGATATAATCTGCACGGACAACTCACGTGCCATAATAAGCCAATCTGGCCTGCTGCGGCATGCAACTCGATCCAATAATAATAAAGTATATAAAGTCAATTTGGCCTGTTGCGACGTGCAGCCCGATCCCATAATCATCCTCACAATCAGGCTCTCGGCTTCACTCAGTCATCATTCTCTCTAGTCTCTTGGGATCACAAAGTCATGAAAATCAGCCCAAAATGATGATATGATCAATCAAGAAATAGCAATAGAGACTAAGAAATGATATAAAATGAATGAACATGACTGAGTATGAATTTACAATTTAAACAAATAAATTGACATTAAAAATGACCTCCGCGGGTCTTAATAATACTGGCACATAGCCTCAGCGTGATTTTTAATATGATTCTCAGCTCAATTTCTTTAACACATAAAACTACATAGAAATGCCAAGATTATTTGACTACAAAATTCCTCAGAACCAATTACGTCACAATTTCTATGGTACACGCCCACACACCCATCACCTAGCATGTGCGTCACCTCCAACAATTCACATAATACGCATATTCAGAGTTCATACCCTCAGTTCCAAGATTAGAAGAGTTACTTACCTCGAACAAGATGAATCCAATGTCGAGCAAGCTAAACAATGCTCCGAAAATCTCATTCTGCGCGTATCAACTTCTAAACGGATCAAATCTAGTCACAATTAATTTGATTCAGTCCACACAAATTATAGAAATTAATTCCATATCAAAATACTAATATATTTTTATAAAATCCAAAATTACTCTCTAAAAATCACTCTCGGAATCCGATAAAACTCATAAAATCAGACAACCCATCCAATTACAAGTTCAACCATACTAATTTCACGTAATTCCGACTCCAAATCGATGTTCAAAACTAAAATATTCATATTATGAAACTTTAGGCCAACACCCCCAATTTCCTCTTTAAATTCATCAACCAATTTCTAAAAATAAAGATAGATTGATGGAATATAATCATAAGGGAGTCAAGAACACTTACCCCAAGTTGTGTGGAAAACTTCCTCTCCAAAATCGCCCAAACCGAGCTCCAAACTCCGAAAATGGCAAAAACAATCGCGAAACCCCGAATTTAAGCTTCTGCCCAGCGACTTCCGCATCTGCCGACAAGAGGTCGCACCAGTGACCCTTGCTTTTGCGAAAAAATGCACGCATTTGCGAGCCAGGACGCTTTTGCGATGGTCATGGTCGCATCTATGATGCTCGCTTCTGCGCACGTGAACCGCATCTGCGGTTGCGCAGGTGCGTCCAAGCACCCGCATTTGCGATCCTCACGCCCAGCTCCCCTTCACGCTTCTGCGACAACACTGCCGCTTTTGCGGCGCCACACTTGTGCCTTACACTCCGCAGGTACGGTCACACCAGAACCAGAAATCTTTAGCAATGCAATATGAAATAAAAATGATCTGAACCTCCTCTGAAAGTCACCCGAGGCCTCCGGGACCTCAACTAAGTATACCAACAGTCCTAAAACATTATACGAACTTAGTTGAGGTCTCAAATCACATTAAACAACGCTAAAACCATGAATCATATCCCAATTCAAGTCCGATTGACTTCAAATTTTGCACACAAGTCATAAATGACATAACTAAGCTATTCCAATTTCCAGAATCATATTTCAACCACGATATCAAAAATTCAACTCCCCGGTCAAACTTCCCAAAAATTCAATTTTCGCCATTTCGAGCCTAATTCCACTACGGACCTCCAAATAATTTTCCGGACACGCTCCTAAGTCCGAAATCACCATACAGAGCTACTGAAAATATCAGAATTCAAATCCGACGTCGTTTACACATAAATCAACAGCCGATCGACTTTTTCAACTTAAGCTTTCCATTATGATAGGTCATAATACAACTATAAATCACAAATAGAGTAGTAAATGGGGGAACAAGGCTGTAATACTCAAAAAGACCGGCCGGGTCGTTATATGTCTGGAATGTAAATAAGACAGGATAACACAAATGGTGCAATGAAGACTCTGTGGGCTGTGATGTGTAGCCTGGAATGCAGCTCATCATAAAGTCTCCCCAGCATCTGTGCCTACGCGCCAAGATGACCCCCAAATGGACCGGTTGGATCCTGTATATTTAGTGTAGAAGTGCAGCATGAGTATGTAAATCAACGCGTCCAGTAAGTATCTAGCCTAACTCCGTAGAAGTAGTGACGAGGGATCGACATTGACATTTACTAAAGGTCCAATAAAGTAATATGATAAATCATAAGCACATATGAAGCTCAATAATAATAATTGGGTAAAATCGTAAGTTACATAACATTCCAAAAAATTCTTTTAAAGATATAGATTTCCTAGTCTCGTATTCTATCTCAACAGCTCACATGTATCATGTGCCAGTATCAAACGGATAAGGAAATACCATATAAATTGCCAGGCATAGGTGGAAGGATAATCTCGTGAATATTCAGATAGCTAGAGATATAACGCACGATTATACCGAGGTCGTTCGGCCCGATCCAAAATAATATGTACACTGCCGAGGGTCGAGCGCCACGAACTATAGATGCATCTATTATATTATCGAGGCGTTCGGCCAGATCCACAAGAAAGGAAGGAAATCATTGAATTACGAGACACGTGCTTACAATACAGTACATGAGCACAAAGCGAATATAACCCGTACCGTTTCTCAAATAAATTCAATTATTTAAGCTAGCAAATGGAGTTCAAATAATTCAAATATTACATGACAAAGTCCTAAGTCTACCTGGACATAAACATGTTTTAGCTACGTACCGACTCTCGTCACCTCATACATACGTAGCACCCACAACTAGTAGCACATAACAATTACATCACCTAGGGGTAGTTTTCCCCTCACAAAGTTAGACAAGAGACTTACCTCGCTCTGAAGTTCCATAACCGGCTCCAACGCCTCTCTAACATCTCAAATCAAAGCCAAACGTCTCGAAACTAGTCAAACAACATGCAAATCAATCAAAATATACTCCAATGCTTATAATTTAACAATTTATAACAATTCCCAACTTTACTCGAAAAGTCAATAAAGTCAACCCTCGGGCCCACGTGCCCGGATTCTAAATTTTTTCGAAGATAAACTTTACCCATAATATTACAAATTAAAATATATGATTTATTCCAAATTCTGTGTCCAATTTCGTGGTCAAATCCCCAAATACCATATTCTAGGTTTTCTACCAAAATCTCAAATTTCTACTAATTTTTATATTTAAATCCATATATAAACCATGTATTTAACTCACAATATACGAAAATTACTTACCTTGACATAGATGATTAAAATGTTCCCTCCAAGAGCTCCAAAAATCGCCCAACCAAATGAAATTGTGAGACAAATGCGCTAAGTCTCGGATTAAAAACACCCCATCGCCCATCGACTTTCGCACCTGCGGACGCATTTGCGCTTCTGCGAGAAAAATCTCGCTCCTACGGAAGTCCACTGCCAGCAGCCCATCGCACCTGCGGAAATACTTCCGCTCCTGCGCAATCGCAGGTGCGACACTGCCTCGCGCATCTGCGCATTTGCCCGCACCTGCTGCAGTGGCCCCGCTTCGGCGCACACGTAGGTGCGCTTCTCATCTCCGCTTCTGCGACCACACGCCCAGGCTGGCCACGCTTCTACGACCAAACTTCCGTAGAAGCGATCGCACCAGCAACAGAAATTCCCAGCAGTTTCAACAAGGCTCAAATCCATTCGAACCCCATCCGAAACTCGTCCGAGCCACTCAGGCCTTAACCAAATATACCAACACGTCCCCAAATACGATACGAACTTAGTTGAAGCTTCAAATCACGCCAAACAATATCAAAACTATGAATCGACGATCGAAACCTTTCTTTAAACTTTCAACCATTCAAACTTCGCCGAACGCGTCCGAATTATACTTAAACATCCAGGAATGATGCCAAATTTTGCGTGCAAGTCACAAATCACGATACAAACCTATTCCAAGGCTCGGAATCCCAAACGGATATCGATAACACTAAAGTACACTTCAAACCAAACATAAGAAATTCTTAAACTTTCAAAATGCCAACTTTTTACAATAAGCACTGAAATGCTTCCGGACCACCCGATTATCAACCCGAACATAAGCCCAAGTTTGAAATCATCATACTAACCTATTGGAACTTTCAAATATCGATTCCGAGGTCGTTTACTCAAATGTCAAACTTTAGTCCACCCTTTCAACCTAAAGCTTCCGAATTTAGAATTTTTTTTTCCCAAATCAACTCCGAACTTCCCGAAATTCGATTCCGACCACACTTACAAGTCATAATACCTTAAGTGAAGCTACTCAAGGCCTCAAACCGCTGATCAACACGCTAGAGCTCAAAATAACCGGTCGGGTTGTTACACAAAGAAGGCAACATAAAAGTCCTGGAAGAATACAAGAAGCGATTCGCCACCTAATTAACTCCTTACAACAACACTGTCCTTCTTGTATATTAGCTGAAAGTATTCGTTTTGATGGGAAAACCCACATAAACTTTCTTGCTATAGCTGGTCCAAACTTATTTTCCCGCTTGAACTCTAATAGCGATACTCTTATTCACGGGGCTGCAAGAGAATGCAATGTTGATCTTGTCAAAGCCTTTTTCAACTATACGAAAAATATGTGAAGCTCTTGTAGTTATTGATATAGAATCTAGCATTCATAAAACTAGGGAGTTTCTGAGAATTATCAACAATTATGGAAATACGGCCTAGCACGAAGTTGCAATGCATTGGGATGTCGATTTGGTAGAAATATGGTTAAAGAAGATCCTGACTATTCACATCCGCCTAACAAGGATGGGAAGAGTCCACTGTATTTAGTTGTGGATAATTTAGATACAGGTTCAGTGACAAGCATCTTGTACAACTCCATTTTTCCATTATGCTGACCTTTATGGCACAACTGCTCTACATGCAGCTGTAATGTGTAATGCTAGAGGCATATCTCATTTTCCTCCCTTTAGATTGAGATATTAACTTTAATTAACTTAAATTCATTGGAGTTGATGATGTTGTCGTTCTTATTGATTTTCATGATCTTCTTCTTTTTTTACTTTTTGGTTTTGGGCCAGATTGATTTTGTACAATAAAACTAAATATAAGTCTTCATGTAGAGCAGTAAGTAAATAACTTTTGCTGCTTTAAATATCGTATTATTATTTTTCACATTTGTCTGAGATATCCGTACTTTCTAGGACTGGGCAAACTTGATTGAATTGATACTAATAAAGGCATTAAGTTTAACAAAACAAGCAGATAACTTCCGTAGTTTCGGTTGTAACCCGTATATATGGACTCATATATCCGGTAATGCCCCTACGAGTGGAATTTGTGGCTCGATGAGCGGTGGAATAACTTTGTGATGAGTATTATGTAACTGCGGGATGTGTTAAGAGGATTTAAATGTGACGAGAAGTGTTTCCTTGAAATGTAAAGGAAGGCCATTTGGTGCTTATTTTCGTTGTGATGTGACGTACAGTCTCGAGTATGAGTGTTTTGAAGGATCTTTCACGTTGTTAAATTTGGGACAAATTAAATTCTCATGTCTGGTTAATGATTTTGGACTCATAAAGATTAATTGATTTCATAGTAACTGTAATTGCGAAAGAGTATAACAAGATACCAATTTGAGGCTAAGTAGGTGGGTTATTCCCTACAGAGTAATCTACGTAGGTGTATTCCTTATAATGTGAATGGAGAGTTTCTTTTTTACCAGCGGGGCATATGTGTTGAGATATGAATTTGAATCTGGTTGAGAAAGTTGACTTGAGTATTAAGAGAATGAATGCAAACTTAGCGGACGATTGATGTATTTTATGTTTGGTGTTGCATGAGCTTGAAAAGAATTTTTGTTGGACCGACTGCAGTATTATGACAGTAATAAAGTATGGATATTGTGAGTTATGGAGTGTTTAAATTTATGGCTTTGAGCTAAGTGGGGGAGTCTGCTATGGACAAATCAATTCATGGGTTTGTGTCAAATTTTTGTTTTGGTTTGAAGTATACTTGGGAATCAGTGATGACTTGCAGAGGTGGAGTTCGAGAATGACTCGAGTAAGGAATTTCTGGATACGGGTTATATTGCGCTTTATGAGTATATGAAAATCATGGGATGAATGAGTTGATATTTGTGAATGATGTAGTTCGAACGGAGTATGAATTTGATAGGTAGTATTAAAGTAGAGTTACTTCTTTGAGTGTTGTTGTGCTAATGGGGCACGTGTCTTTTGGTCTATTTGGGCGGTGTAATTTGGATTTGAGCAAAGGGGGTGACTCTCGAGAAAGTTCTAATAAATTCGAGATTAATATGTAACAATTGAAAATTTTTAGCTGATTTATTTATGGCTAAAATATGAGATTTGAGTTGGATGGTATCGAGACTTGTGGCATTTTTGTATATCATTATGGATTTTATATTTCAGTATCAGGAAAGTAAATAAAACAGCCTTAGACTTAAATATGGTATTTTCAGAGTGGGTATTTCGGTTGTGGTATTTATAGGGGTAATTATGATGTGGTGAGAATCTACAGATGTTTTGGTGGCAATATTCTTGGGTTTTGGTGACCTACGTGGTTTGGTCGAGTTAGAGGAATTTAGTTCTAATAGCTTGGTTATGTGCAGATGGATTTCAAAGTGTTCTTGATGGTTTCTACCAAGATTTGAACAAGATATTTTCTACTGGTGTGGGAAACGTGTTGTGTATTATGATTTCCTCTCGGAAGGAAGCAAGAGAAAGGTTTCTAACTAACCGGGTATGTAATTTGCTGGTGACTCAGAGTTGATAATGATATTTTTGTGCTTGTCACATGATGGGACAATAGATGTGGTGTGTTGTGCGGGATTAGGATTTACATGTACAAGGTGACAGTTCAGTCTTGAAGAGAAGGTAACAAATGTTGGACAGCATGGTCAGATTCAGATATTTCGATGATTGTTATAACTGCTCGGTAATTCCTGAGAAGGGTACGCATTTCAGAAGGTGCGTTGTGTTTTGACTTACAGATGTCCATCGGTATTGCAGTACTCACCTGGTTGATAGACTGCTGATATTCAAATTATTGGTATGTGGCACGGGAGATATAGAAGTATTCCTCGTAGGATGATCGTGCACGAAAGATGTGTTAGTCATTCTAGTGATGGAGTTGGGATCAATTACGGTGATTCATGTGCTCGATGAATTTGGAGACTTGGAGTTCTCATAAGCATATTATTTCGGGTTGTGGCCTGTTTGAGGTGAGTATTTTATTTAAAACTCAGTGGAGGCGCTAGTTGCATTAATTATTTATGATAGCTACACGCTATAAGTGTGCATATATGTGAGGTTTAAGCCAATGTGTAGGCATCGGGGCAAGTATTTATACTCGAAAGAATGCTTAGGCTATGATATGCCTAGAGTTGATTTTTAAGCATAAAGTTATAACATTTCTTGTGTTCTTACCTTTATTGAGAACTATCTGGGCTACACTTGAGGTTATAAAGTGGTTAATTCCCTGAATAAATGGGATAATTACTATTTCTGCATTAAATTACTGATTTGAAGTGTGATAGCAGACTTTGCACATGCTTGCACTATGGCGTGAAATTTATACCAGTCCAGGAGCATGAGAATATTATTTCATCATCATATACAAGTGTACTTGTTTAATTACTCCTGTATGATATGCGGGGACTGGAGGCTGGTGACCATGCTGTCACGACCCAATTTTATCATAGGCCTTGATGGCGCCCAACACCATTGTTAGGCAAGCCAACACTCATAAATTTAGTGATTTTCACTTTTAATATGTTTGCAAAGTAATAATTTTCGTATTTATAAAAGATTTAGAAATTTACTGTTGTAAGGTAATTAAACAAAAGCAACTGATTGCAAATCGAAGTCGCAATAATAAATCCAAAATCATAAGTCTACTAGTGTGTGCCAAGACCTGGTGTCACAAGTATATGGGCTACTAGCAGGATATATAAAAGAATACTAGTCTAATGTCTCAAGGAAATAGATAGAAATATAAATCCAAAAGAGAGACTTCGGCTTCTGTTCAATGGCTCGGAAGGGCAGCTCACTGTGTAGTCTTGAGGTAGACGTCAAACGTGCGCCCCGGACTGATAACCAGATGCACCTGCCTCAGATCCTGCACATCAAGTGCAGAAGTGTAGCGTTAGTACATAAATAACGTGTACCCAGTAAGTATCTAGCCTAACCTTGAAAAAGTAGTGATGAGAGGTCGACTTCGACACTTACTAAGGGCCAAAACATGATAATGTATAAAGCAGGTAATATATAATAATAATAATAATAATAGCGCTCAAAACAAGAAGTAAGTAGGTAAATCCTTCTTTCAAGTAAAAAAAATCAAACCATATCTCTCTTATATTCCTTTCACCTTTTAAGTCCATGAAACATTATTAAATATAAGAAGGGGTTTCGGTATTACTACACCTGAGTTATGCCGAGGACGTACGACTCGATCCAAATATACATAATAATATATTGTGCATTGCCGAAGGTCGAACGGCCCGAACCATATAACATATCAATAAATCCTGCCGAGGCAAACGACCCGCTCCCATGAGAGTAGTGGAAGTTTACCCCACTCGCGGAATATATTTGCGAAGCGGTTGAACATATAATTTCTCAACTCATAGTAGTATTTCTCAATTTCTTTTTCTAAAACTAAGGAATTCAACTTGGGGCTTTAAATATTGGGACCTTCAACTTCCACTTTAATCCAACAACTAGTAAGCATAAACAAGCAACGGTATCAACAAAGCATGGTGTAAGCCTAAAACTACCCGGACATAAGCATGAATAGTAGCTACGCACGGACTCTCGTCACATGGTGCATACGTAGCCCCCACAAATAGAAGTACATATTGATTAAGTTCACCTATGGGGTTAAATTCCTTCTTACAAGGTTAGGAAAGAGACTTACCTCATCTCAAAGCTTACTTGCCAATTCAAGAATGCGCTCAAGCCTCCAAATTTGATGTCAAATGACTCGGAACTAGCCAAACATTAAATAAATCGATCAATCTATGCTCAAAAGTTCATATCTCCACTATTAAAGTGATTACCCAACCCAAATTGTAAGATCCCTAAAATTTGCCCCCGAGTCCACACGCCGGGATTCCGGAAATTGTTGAAGAAAGTTGTTACCCATAACCTTAGGAACATAAATATTTGATTTTCACTAAGTTTCATAATCATTTCTGTGGAAAAATCTCATTTCTTTATTAAACCCTAGGTTTTTCATCTAAACTCATGATTTCTACCAATCTTCATGTTGAAATCTACCCAAAATCTATGTATTAAACTCACATTAAGGTAGGAATTACTTACCCTCAATAGCTAGGTTGAAATCTCCCCTTTTGAAGCTCTAAAATCGTCCAAATGTGTGAAGAATGGGAGAAAAATTCCTAAGTCCCGTATTAAATGAAGTGCACTGCCCTAGCGATTTCCGCACCTGCGGTGCATTGGCCGCATCTGCGGTCCCGCACCTGCGGCAAGACCTTCGCAGGTGCGCCTTTTCCTCGTCCGGTCGGGCTCCGCATCTACGGACACAAGGAGCCGCATCTGCGAGCCCTTTCCGCTCCTGCAACAATAGTGCCCGCACCTGCGGTCACGCAGGTACGTAAATTCCTCCGCACCTGCGGTGCCTGGGCTTCCTTCGCATATCTGCTTGTGCGGCGCATGGCTCGCACCTGTGGATGGAGAAGTGCAGGTGCGGTTATGGCAGAACTGGAGCTTCAGCAGCTGCTCCCAACCTCTAACTTAGTCCGAGCCTCGTCCGATTGACCCTCGAGGCCCCCCGGGGTCCCGCTCGTACATACCAACAAGTTTGGAATCATAAAACGGACTCGTTCGAACTCCCAGAATGCCCGAAACAACATTAAAACTAAGAATCGTACCCCAAAACCCATTGAATCAAACTTAAGAACTTCAAGTTCTTCAATTTACTTCCAACGCACCAAAACGTACTAAAACTACTCGGAATGACACCAAATCTTATGTGCAAGTCTTAAATAACATTATGAACTATTCTCGATCTCGGAATTCCGTTTGGACCTCGATATAACCAAAATCCGCTCCAAACCAAATTTAAAGAACTTTTAAAACCTTCAAGCACCAATTTTTACTATTAGGCGTCGAACCGCTCCCGGGTCATCCAAAACCCGGTCCGAATATACGCCCACATCCGAAATCAACGTACGAACCTATTGGAACCGCCAAATCCCGATTCCGAGGTCGTTTACTCAAAATGTTAACCGAAGTCAAACTTGGCCTTTTAAGCCAACCTTAAGGAACAAATTATCGACCCGAACCCTTCCAAATTCCGAACTAACTATCCCCGCAAGTCGTAAAACAATAAAAATATGTATAGGGAGTCTTATTTAGGGGAACAAGATTCTAGAAAGAAAAATGACCGGTTGGGTCGTTACATTCTCCACCTCTTAAACAACCGTTCATCCTCGAACGGGTTTAGAATCATACTTGAAGTGCTGAATAAGTGTGGATATCTGCTCCGCATGTCCTCCTCGGACTCCCAGGTCGCCTCCTCGACTGGTTGGCCCCTCTAGTGGACCTTTACCGCGGAAATCCTCTTGGATCTCAACTGGCGATCCTGCCTATCAACTATGTCAATTGGCTCATCATCATAACCCAGACTCTCATCTAACTGAATCGTGAAGTCTAACATATGTGACAAGTCGGGATAATACCTCTGGAGCATAGACACGTGGAAAACCGGATGAACTCCCGATCGACTGGGAGGCAAAGCAAGCTCATAAGAAACCTCCCCAACTTGCCTCAACACCTCAAATGGACCTACAAAACTTGGGCTCAACTTGCCTTTCTTCCCAAACCTCATGATCCCCTTCATCGGTGAGACTTTAAAGAGAACCTTCTCGCCCACCATGAATGATAAGTCACATGCCTTCCGGTTCGCGTAACTATTCTGTCGGGACTGTGCTGTGTGAAGTCTCTCTTGAATTAACTTTACCTTTTCCAAGGCATCCTTCACCAAATCAGTACCATACAACCTAGCCTCGTCGGGCTTAAACCACCCAATGGGAGAACGACATCGCCGACCATAGAAACCCTCGAACGGGGCCATCTCAATGCTGGACTGGTAACTGTTGTTGTACGCAAACTCATCCAAGGGAAAGAACCGATCCCACTGCCCTCCAAGGTCAATCACACATGCTCTGAGCATGTCCTCCAATATCTGCATTGTCCGCTCTGACTGCCCGTCGGTCTGTGGATGAAATACTGTGTTGAGCTCCACACGAGTCCCCAATTCACTCTGTACTACTCTCCAGAAGTGTGAAGTAAACTGAGGACCTCTGTCTAATATGATATAAATAGGCACACCGTACAACCGAACTATCTCCTGGATATAAATCTGGGCCAATCTCTCCGAAGTATAGGTAGTCATCACAGGAATGAAGTGTGCCGACTTGGTCAATCTGTCTACAATGATCCACACTGCATCAAACCTCCACAAAGTCCACGGTAACCCAACTACGAAATCTATAGTAATGCGCTCCCACTTCCACTCAGGTTTGGTGATCTGTTGGAGTAGACTTCCTGGCTCCGGTGCTCACACTTAACCTGATGGCAATTTAGGCATCTAGCCACATACTCAAATATGTCCTTCCTCATCCGCCGCCACCAATAGTGTTGCCTCCGGTCACGGTACATCTTCGTAGCACCTGGATGAATGGAATATCGAGAAATGTGCGCCTCTTCTAGAACCCCTTCCCTTAAGACATCTACATCAGGAACACATAGACGACCCTGGAGTCGCAGGACACCATCCTCGCCAATAGAAACCTCCTTGGAACCACCCTGTAGTACCGTCTCTCTGAGAACTTCCAAGTGCGGATCATCAAACTGTCGAGCCTTGATCTGCTCCAATAGTGAAGATTGGGCAACAACACATGCAAGAACTCGGCTGGGCTCTAAAATATCCAACCTCACAAATCTTTTAGCCAAGGACTAAATGTCCAAAGCTAGTGGCCTCTTCTCTGCTGAAATGAATGCCAACCTACCCATGCTCTCTGCCTTCCTGCTCAAGGCATCCGCGACTACATTCGCCTTTCCCGAATGATAAAGAATAGTGATATCATAGTCCTTCAGTAACTCAAGGCAGCGCTGCCATAAATTGAGATCCCTTTGCTTAAACAAGTGCTGCAAACTGCGGTGATCAGTGTAATCCTCATAAGGCACCCCATATAGATAATGCCTCCAAATCTTAAGAGCATGAACAATCACGGCCAACTCCAAATCATACATAGGATAATTCTTCTCATGGAGCTTTAGCTGACCTCAAGCATATGCAATAACTCGCCCCTCCTGCATCAATACATAACCCAAGCCAACACGTGAAGCGTCACAATACACAGTATATATCCCCGAACAGGAAGGCAACACTAGAACTGGTGTTGTAGTCAAAGCTGTCTTCAGCTTCTTCGCCTCACAATCATCGGTCCAATAGAACGGAGCACCCTTCTGGGTCAATCTAGTCAAAGGAGCTGCAATAGATGAGAAGCCCTCCACGAACCGGCGATAATAACCTGCTAATCCCAAGAAGCTCATGATCTTAGTCGCCGAAGTAGGACAAGACCAACTCTGAACTGCCTCAATTTTCTTGGGATCCACCTTAATGCCCTCGCCTGATACTGCATGCCCCAATAATGCCACATAACTTAGCAAAAACTCATACTTGGAGAACTTGTCATATAGCTTCCGTTCTCGCAAGGTCTGAAGCACCACTCTCAACTGCTGCTCGTGCTCCTCTATGCTACGTGAGTAAATCAAAATGTCATCAATGAAGACAATGATAAACGAATCAATATAAGGCCTGAACACCTTGTTCATCAAGTCCATAAACACCGCTGGGGCATTATTCAAACCTAAGGACATCACTAGAAACTCATAATGGCAATATCTAGTATGGAAAGCAGTCTTCGGAACATCTGAGTCCCGAATCTTCAACTGATGGTACCCTGATCTCAAGTCGATCTTAGAGAACACCCTAGCACCCTGCAAATGGTCAAACAAATAATCAATATGCGGCAACGGGTACTTGTTGTTAATGGTAACTTTGTTCAACTGGCAATAATCGATGCACATTTGCATGGTCCCATCTTTCTTCTTCACAAATAATACCGGTGCACCCCAAGGTGATACACTCGGCCTGACGAACCCCTTGGCTAGCAACTCCTCAAGTTGTTCCTTCAACTCCTTCAATTCTTTCGGAGCCATACGGTACGGTGGGATAGATATATGTTGGGTACCTGAAGGCAAGTCAATACAGAAGTCGATATCACGATCTGGTGGCATGTCCGGAAGATCAGAAGGAAACACATCGAAGAACTCCCGGACCACCGGTACTGAATCAATTGTCGGAGACTCTACAGTAGTATCCCGAACATAGGCTAGATAAGCCAAACAACCCTTCTCGACCATGTGCCGAGCCTTCATAAAAGAGATAACCTGACTAGATATACTGACAGATGAACCCTTCCACTCCAATCTAGGCAACTCTGGCATCACTAAGGTGACAGTCTTGGCATGGCAATCAATAATGGCGTGATATGGGGATAGCCAGTCCATGCACAGGATGACCTCAAAATTGGTCATAATAAGCAAACAATGATCTGCTCTAGTCTCGTATACACAGAATGTGACCACACAGTACTGATAGACCCGATCCACAACAACAGAATTTCCCACAGGAGTGGACACATCAACAGGAGTACCCAAGGACTCACGAGGAATATCCAGAAAATGAGCAAACAGAGATGACACATACCTGTGATCACGACATTTGAGGCCACTGCATCTGGTCTGGCCAGAAAAGCATAAAATCTGGCTGGAGTGCCACCAGGCTGGCCTCCGCCTACCTGACCTCCACCTCTAGGATGACCCCTACCCACCTGCCCCCCGCCTCTGGGCGGCCGGCCGGCTGGTGCGGTTACTTTAGCTGTAATCATGGGCTGCTGACCCTACTGTATTGTCGTGCCGGAACACCCCGAGGAGATGGTGGTGCCGGATATGGGGGCCTGCTAGGCTGACCCCTCCCAAAATGACCTCTACCCCCAGCTGGGGTACCTCTGAACTCTCCAGAAAAACGGGACCTCTTGTCCCACTGCATCTTCTCTCTACCCTCTGACGGTAACCCTCAATCCTTCGAGCAATCTCCACTACCAACTGATAAAAAGTCCATATCTCAACCTCCCGGGCCATAGTAGCGTGAATACTTGAGTGCAACCCCGCAACAAACCTCTGCACTAGCTCTGCCTCAGTAAGAAATATCATAGGTGCATGGAGAGACAACTTAGAGAATCTAGCCTCATAATCGGTCACTGACATCTGACCCTGCTCGAGCTGCTCGAACTAACACCGCAACTCTTCCCTCTGGGAGGGTGGGATATACCTGTCCAAAAATAGGTGGGTGAACTGGTCCCAAGTCTTGGGAGGAGAATCTGCTGGACAGGCAAGAAGATAAGACTTCCACCACCTACGTGCGCTGCCCTCCAACTGAAAGGTAGTGAAATTCACCCCGTGAGGCTCCAATATGCTCATGTTGTGCAGTCTGTCTCTGTACCTATCAATAAAGTCCTGAGGATCCTCATGTCGCTCACCCCCAAAGACTGGAGGGTGAAGCATAGTGTCCTGAGGATCCTCATGTCGCTCACCCCCAAAGACTGGAGGGTGAAGCATAGTCCATCTATCCAAGATCTTCTGCGGCTCGCCGGCCACAGCTGGTCTAGGCTCAGGTACAACCGCTGCAGCTGGCTGGGCCTCGCCCGTGGGTAGTGTACCCGGGGTCTGATATACGGCAGTTGCGTGCCCAGGTGCCTGAGCAGAAGGGGTCTGTTCTCCCTCTCCCGCCTGAGATGTGGATGGGTCTGCTGGAAATAAACCAGCCTGGGTCATAGAATCTATGAACCACAGCATACGACCCATGACCTCCTGAAATCCAGGTGCTGACGTGAAATCTACTGGGGCTGGCTCTGCGGCGGGCAACCCACCCTGCTCCTCAATAATGAGATCATCCACTGGATTCACTGGTAGTACAACTGGGGTAACTCTGGGACATCCTCGTCCCCTACCTCGGGCAGGTGCCCTCCCCCGACCTCTGCCTCATCCTCTAGCCACAGGGGGAGCAGCCCCTCCCGGGTCTGGAACATCTGTTGCGTGCGTTCTCACCATCTGTGAGAGAATAATAGGTTGAAACTTAGTACACCATCAACTGCACGATAGGGGATGAATAAAGAGTAGTTTCCTAACACCCTATAGCCTCTGGAAGATAAGTACGGACGTCTCCGCACTGATCCGCAAGACCCTATTAGGCTTGCCCATAACTTGTGAGACCTACGTGAACTTAGTGCTCTGATACCATATTGTCATGACCCAATTTTATCATAGGTCGTGATGGCGCCCAACACCATTGTTAGGCAAGCCAACAATGATAAATATAGTGGTTTCCACTTTTAATATGTTTATAAGTAATAATTTTCCATTTTTATAAAAGATTTAGAAATTTACTGTTGTAAGGTAATTAAACAAAAGCAACTGAGTGCAAATCGAAGTCGCAATAATAAATCCAAAATTATAAGTCTACTAGTGTGTGCCAAGACCTGGTGTCACAAGTATGTGGGCTACTAGCAGAATATATAAAAGAATACTAGTCTAATGTCTCAAGGAAATAGATAGAAATATAAATCCAAAAGAGATACTTCGGCTGCTGCTCAACGGCTCGGAAGGGCAGCTCACCGTGTAGTCTCGAGGTAGAAGTCAAACGTGTACCCCGGACTGATAACCAGATACACCTGCCTCAAATCCTGCACATCAAGTACAGAAGTGTAGCGTTAGTACATAAATAACGTGTACCCAGTAAGTATCTAGCCTAACCTCGAAGATGTAGTGACGAGGCTTCGACACTTACTAAGAGCCAAAACATGATAATGTATAAAGCAGGTAATATACAATTATAATAGCGCTCAAAACAAGAAGTCGGTAAATCCTTCTTTCAAGTAAAAAAAAATCAAACCATATCTCTCTTGTAATCCTTTCACCTTTCAAGTCCATGAAACATTATTAAATATAAGAAGGGGTTTCGGTATTACTACGCACGAGTTATGCTGAGGACGTACGACTCGATCCAAATATACATAATAATATACTGTGCACTGCCGAGGGTCGAACGGCCCGAACCATATAACATATCAATAAATCCTGCAGAGGCAAACGACCCGCTCCCATGAGAGTAGTGGAAGTTTACCCCACTCGCGGAATATATTTACGAAGCGGTTGAACATATAATTTCTCAAATCATAGTAGTATTTCTCAATTTCTTTTTCTAAAATTAAGGAATTCAACTTGGGGCTTTAAATTTTGGGACCTTCAACTTCCGCTTTAATCTAACAACTAGTGAGCATAAACAAGCAACAGTATCAACAAAGCATGGTGTAAGCCTAAATCTACCCTGACATAAGCATGAATAGTAGCTACGCACAGACTCTCGTCACATCGTGCGTACGTAGCCCCCACAAATAGAAGTACATATTGATTAAGTTCACCTATGGGGTTAAATTCCTTCTTACAAGGTTAGGAAAGAGACTTACCTCGTCTCAAAGCTTACTTCCCAATTCAAGAATGCGCTCAAGCCTCTAAATTTGATGCCAAACGACTCGGAACTAGCCAAACATTAAATAAATCGATCAATCTATGCTCAAAAGTTCATATCTCCACTATTAAATTGATTACCCAACCCAAATTGTAAGATTCCTAAAATTCACTCCCGGGTCCACACGCCCGAATTCCGAAAATTGTTGAAGAAAGTTGTTACCCATAACCTTAGGAACATAAATATATGATTTTCACTAAGTTTCATAATCATTTCCATGGAAAAATCTCATTTTTTTTTTATTAAACCCTAGGTTTTTCATCTAAACTCATGATTTCTGCCAATCTTCATGTTGAAATTTACCCAAAATCTATGTATTAAACTCGCATTAAGGTAGGAATTACTTACCCTCAATAGCTAGGCTAAAATCTCCCCTTTTGAAGCTCTAAAATTGCCCAAATGTGTGAAGAATGGGAGAAAAATGCCTAAGTCCCGTATTAAATGAAGTGCACTGCCCCAGCGATTTTCACACTTGTGGTGCATTGACAGCATCTGCAGTCTCGTACCTGCGGCAAGACCTTCGCAGGTGCGCCTTTTTCTCGTCCTTCCGGGCTCCGCATCTGCGGACACAAGGAGTCGCATCTGTGAGCCCTTTCCGCTCCTGCAACAACAGTGCCCGCACCTGTGGTCACGCAGGTGCGTAAATTCCTCCGCACCTGCGGTGCCTGGGCTTATTTCGCATATCCGCTTCTGCGGCGCATGGCTCGCACCTGCAAGCTGTCCAAGTGTAGGTGCGCTTATGGCAGAACTGAAGCTTCAGCAGCTGCTCCCAACTTCTAACTTAGTCTGAGCCTCGTCCGATTCACCCTTGGGCCCCCCGGGGTCCTGCTCGAACATACCAACAAGTTTGGAATCATAAAATGGACTCGCTCGAACTCCCGGAACGACCGAAACAACATTAAAACTAAGAATCGCACCCTAAAACCCATTGAATCAAACTTAAGAACTTCAAGTTCTTCAATTTACGTCCAACGCGCCGAAATATACTATAACTACTCGGAATGACACCAAATCTTACGTTCAAGTCTTAAATGACATTACGGAACTATTCTCGGTCTCAGAATTCCATTTGGACCTCGATATCACCAAAATCCGCTCCAAATAAAATTTAAAGAACTTTTAAAACCTTCAAGAACCAACTTTCACTATTAGGCGTCGAACCGCTCCCGGGTCATCCAAAACCCGATCCGAACATACGCCCAAGTCCGAAATCAACGTACGAACCTATTGGAATCGCCAAATCTCGATTCCGAGGTTGTTTACTCAAAATGTTAATCGAAGTCAAACTTGGCCTTTTAAGCCAACCTTAAGGAACCAAGTGTTCTGATTTGGACCCGAACCCTTCCAAATCCCGAATTAACCATCCCCACAAGTTATAAAATAGTAAAAGTATCTACTGGGAGTCTTATTTAGGGGAACAGGATTCTAAAAAGCAAAACGATTGGTCGGGTTGTTACACATGCCAGGCGATTCATATTATTGGCACGTGAGTTGTCCGTGCTGTTTGTGAGAATTTTATTTCTATAATAATTTATCTGATTCATTAATTTCCTTCCTCTACAATTATGCACATATACCTACGGTTATCCTCTTCATGAAAATTGAGGAGTTTGTTGTAACGTTGTGGTTGTGGTGGTGCTTGTTGAACTTGCAATACAGTTCTCTTCCTTGAGACATCTCCCATATTTGGGTTAACTAATTGCGCAGATTTGATTGGAGTTATATTGATGTGGCGTGTCTGTGGGATATTTGAATTTAATAATGTAAGGTCATTGGACTTAGAATGAGTACTATCATGTTTGATTATAGTATATTGAAGGATAATATTGAAAGTTTGCTTAGAAAGTGAGTATGGTTCTGGTTGAGGCGGGAGAGCTCCATGACCTATTAATCTGATAAGATGTTATGATATTTCGCGTGTTTCTTTTATTATCAACAGTGTACGAAGGTGTTGGGATGAGGTTTTGTTCGATATGGGTTTAATGCTAGTACTTGGTTGGTTTGGAGTAGTTACTGTGATCAGGAATGGTGCTACGAGCGCGCGAGTTGTGTAATATGCTAGGTGATTATATCCGTGATTATAGTTATAGATCGATGCAGCTTGTTCAGACTCATACAGTGTGTAAATGTAAGATTCGTGTCTTGAAAAGAAATTTTGAAGGTTGGGAATTGAATTCCAAGGTTTTTGGGCAAAGGTTAAATTAAGGATTTTCAGTTGTATTGTGTTGTCAGGCCTATGTGTAATAGGGTGATGTGGGATCACCCTCGAGTACGTGCGTGGTAAGATGGAATAGTGATTTGATGGCTTGGAAACAACTCTTGGCATATTCGAGGACGAACGTATGTTTAAGTGGGGGAGAATATAACGACCCAGCCGGTCGTTTAGAGTATTACAACCCCGTTCTCCCATTTACTGCTCAATTTATGCCTTATAGTTGATTTATGAGTTATCGGATTAGTTGGTTTGGGTCCGGAAAGATTTCAGAATGAAATGAGACACTTAGTCTCATAATTAAACTTAAGTTGGAAAAGTTGACCGGATACTCACTTATGTGTAAACGACCTCGTAATTGAATTTTGATAATTCCAATAGCTCTGTATGGTGATTTTGGACTTAGGAGCGTGTCCGAAAAATTATTTAGAGGTCCGTAGTGGAATAAAGCTTGAAATGGCGAAAGTTGAATTTTTGGAAAGTTTGACCGGGGAGTTGACTTTTTGATATCGGGGTAGGAATCCGATTCTGGAAATTGGAATAGCTTCATTATGTCATTTATGACTTGTGTGCAAAATTTGAGGTAAATCGGACTTGATTCGATAGGTTTTGGCATCGAATGTAGAAGTTAAAATTTCTTAGTTTGATTAAGCTTGAATTGGGGCATGATTCGTGGTTTTAGCATTGTTTGATGTGATTTGAGGCTTCGACTAAGTTCATATGATGTTTTAGGACTTGTTGGTATATTTGGTTGAGGTCCCGAGGGGCTCGGGTGAGTTTCGGGGTGGTTTCGGACAATTTCTAGGCCATTTTTAATTGCTGGTTTCTGTCTATAGAGGTATGCATCGGGATCGCGAATATTTGGTCGCGTTCGCGAAGAGCAAACAGCAGTATGGGGCCTTGTAAATCGCGATCGCGGAAGCTCTTTCGCGATCGCATAGAACGAAATCTCTGCTACACTGACCCGACTTTGGGAGCTTATATCTTGCAATCTATAAAGAATTTAGAGATGATCCAAACATAAAAGTTGTAGCCCTTGATGTCTAGTTTTCAAAAATTTAAAACTTTTGTCATTTGGAGTTTTGTACAAAAAGTTATGACTATTATACTAGAGGCTGTTTGGAAGAGTTGGGGAGTTTGTTCTTCGCGATCGCGAGTGGTTTTCCGCAATCGTGAAGGGAAAATTTTGGGTTGGAAATTTTTGTGCTTCGAGATTGTGAAGTATTTTCCGCGATCGCGAAGAGTAAATGCCTGGACAGAAGCTATAGTTTGAGATTTTGGCCATTTTAACATATTTGGAGCTATGGAGCTCGGATTGAAGCAAGTTTTGATGCGATTTTCACCATATGGATTGGGGTAAGTGATTCTAAATCGGTTGTGGTTAAATCATATGAATCTATTGTTGTTTTTATCAACATATTAGTATTTTGAGTTGTAAATAGTAGAAAATTTCATAGACTTTAATTTGAAGATTTGAGGGTCGAGTTGATGTCAGAATTTGATAAAATTGGTATGATTGGACTTGTGGTTGAATGGACGTTCATATTTTGGAGCTTTTGTTGGGTTCTGAGACTGTCACGATCCAAAATTTCCCACTGATGGGACCGTGATAGCGCCTAATATTTCACTTGCTAGGCAAGCCAACGTTAGAGAATCATTAAACCAATTCCTTATTTCCATTCAGTAAATAACAATAATTAACTAAGATAAAATATAATTAGTGCAAAATATTATAAAACTGTATTAATTACTACCACCCGGATCTGGATTCACAATTCACGAGCATTCTAGAATTTACTACAAGTAATAGTATGAAAGAAATACAACTGTCTGAATAAAAGAGACAGTAGAACAGAAAAGATAGACGGGGACTTCAAGGTCTGTGAACGTTAACAGATCTACCTTGAGTCTTCGAACAGCGGACCAATAGCAAAATCTCGATCAACCCGAGCCGGTATCAAAATTTGCACAGAAAGTGCAAAGTGCAACATCAGTACAACCGACCCCATGTACTGGTAAGTGTCGAGCCTAACCTCGGCGAAGTAGTGACGAGGCTAGGACAAGAACCCACATATAACCTGAACAGTATAATCATGCTAGTGGCAACAACAGTAATAAAGAAATAACACAGAAATAATGGGAAGGGGACATACAGTGGTAGAATACAATATAAAGAGTGAGAATAATGAAAAGACAGAATTAAATCGAAAATCCTTAAACGAATTGAGCAAATAAAACAACAAAGGAAAACTGCACAACATCACCCTTCGTACTTTTACTCTTAACCTCACCAAATAAATAAATAAAACGATACGGTATCACCCTTCGTGCATTAAACCTCTCATAATATACACGGCATCACCCTTCGTGCTTTATCACTCACAAATCACGGCACGGCATCACCCTTCGTGCTTTTACTCTCAACCTCACCAAATAAATAAATAGAACGGGACGGCATCACCCTTCGTGCTTTACACTCCTCCTCACAAATCACAGAATCAATAACAACGGATAGATAGGAGTATCACAAAGAAACCAGTATTTTACCCATAATCAATAGCACAATGTAACCTCAACCTTGAATCAATATTCAAAATTTACCAAATCTCAGTGAAACCAGATATAAGTCACCCAATATTTCAAATAACCCGTTAAGCATGGATAGTAGAATTTAAGGCTACAAAATAGACAGGAATAGAATTTCACTCGCATTCTATGACTCGACAACGACGCATAGATGCTCATCACCTCACCTATACATCGTATTTAACAACCAAACACGTAGCAAATAAACACATAATACCTATTCCTCAAGCCAAAGTTAAACATGATACTTACCTCGCTCTGAAGGCCACTAAATTCTCAATCACAGCTTTTCCTTTGGAATTCACCTCCAAACCACTCGTATATATTCAAAAATGACCCAATAATATCAAATATTGCTAAAGAAATCAATTATATTGCGTAAATAAAATTTCCCAAATTTTCTTCCAAAAGTCAAAAATTTACCCCGGGCCCGCTTGGTCAAAACCCGAGGTTCGGACCAAAATCCATATACCCATTCACCCCCGAGCCCGAATATATAATTGGTTTTGGAATCCGACCTCAAATTGTGGAAGAAAATGACTCTTGAAAAATGCCTCTACCCGTTTGATTCTTGAAAAATGTTTGAGAAATGGCTTAAACCCGTGTTTGATTCTGTTTTATGCACTGGGCGACAGTGTGCATCGCGAGACCCTGCTCGCGTTTGCGATGGTTACTCCCCCCTGGCCTTTATGGTCGCAGGACATTGCTCGCGTTCGCGATGAAGGAACGACCAACCCTCCCCCAGGTGTGCCTAACACTACGCGTTCGCAAGGAGCTGGTCGCGTTCGCGAAGGGTAACGCCCCCATCGCTTCGTGTTCGCAACTAAGCCTTCGCGTTCATGAAGAAGGAAACTTCAGCTGCCCAGTTTACTCTTCGCGTTCGCGAGAGTACCTTCGCGAATGCGAAGAAGGACCTGCCAGAACACCTGCTGCAGCAAAATACCAGATTTTCAAAGTCCAAAACATCTCGTGGCCTACCCGAAACCCACCCGAGCCCTCGGGGCTCCAAACCAAACATGCACACGGGTCTAAAAACATCATACAAAGTTGCTCGCGCGATCAAATCGCCAAAATAACACCTAGAACTATGAATTTAGCAACAAATGAAATGAAATTCTCAAGAACACTTTAAAATTCATATCTTCTCAACTGGGCGTCCGAATCACGTCAAATCAACTCCGTTTCTCATCAAATTTCACAGACAAGTTTTAAATATCATAATGAACCTGTACCGGACTCCGAAACTAGAATACGGATACGGAACTAACAATACCAAACATCAATCAATATGCCCAGGTCCCATAATTCGATACGGACCCACCGGGATCATTAAAACATGGATCCGGGCCCATTTACCAAAAATATTGACCGAAGTCAACTAAAATCAACTTTTAAGGCATAAATTCTTATTTGCATCAATTTTCAACATAAAAGCTTTCAGGAAACATGCCCGGACTGCGCACGCAAATCGAGGAGGGTAAAAATGAGATTTTTAAGGCTTAAGAGGGCATATTCGAGTTCTAAAATATAAGATGACCTTTTGGTTCATCACATTCTCCACCTCTAAAACAACCGTTCGTCCTCGACCGGACATAGAAAAGTACCTGGGCTGGTGAAAAGGTGGGGATATGTACTCCGCATATTAGACTCGGACTCCCAAGTAGCTGCCTCAATAGGCTGACCTCTCTACTGCACTCGAACTGAAGGGTAACTCTTTGATCTCAACTGGCGAACTTGCCGGGCTAGAATTGCCACCGGCTCCTCCTTATAAGTCAAATCCTTATCCAACTGGACAAAGCTGAAATCTAACACATGGGAAGGATCACCGTGATACTTTCGAAGCATTAACACATGGAATACCAGAGGAACAGCTGCTAAACTAGGTGGCAATGCAAGCCTGTAAGCCACCTTTCCCACTCTCTCCAGAATCTCAAAAAGCCTGATATACCTAGGGCTCAACTTGCCCTTCTTTCCGAACCTCATTACACCCTTCATGGGTGATACTTGAAGTAACACTCTCTCTCCGATCATGAATACAACATCACGAACTCTACGGTGGCATAACACTCCTGCCTGGACTAAGCTGTGCGGAGTCGATCCTGAATAATCTTGATATTATCCAAGGCATCATATACTAAGTCTATGCCCAACAACCGAGCCTCTCCCGGCTCGAACCACCCAACACTCCTACTAAATCATCGTCTTCCATATAATGCCTCATATGGAGCCATCTGGATGCTCGACTGGTAGCTATTATTATAAGCAAACTCCGCAAGTGGAAAGAAATGATCCCAAGAACCTCCAAAGTCTATAACACAAGCGCGAAGCATATCCTCCAATATCTAAATAGTGCGCTCTGACTGCCCGTCCGTCTGAGGATGGAATGTGTTGCTCAACTCAACCCGCGTACCCAACTCACGTTGTACTGCCCTCCAGAAGTGCGGGGTGAACTGTGTACCTCAGTCAGATATAATAGACACGGGCACATCATGAAAACGGACGATCTCCCAAATGTAAATCTCTGCCAACCGCTCGTAGGAATAGGTAACTGCCACAGGAATGAAATGCGCTGACTTAGTCAGCCTATCCACAATGGCCCAAACTGCATCGAACTTCCTCTGAGTTCGTGGGAGTCCAACAACAAATTCCATAGTGATACGCTCCCACTTCCACTCAGGAATCTCTAACCTCTGAAGTAAACCACCAGGTCTCTGATGCTCACACTTTACCTAATGGCAATTTAGGCACCGACCTACATAGGCAACTATGTCTTTCTTCATTCGCCTCCACCAATAATGTTGCCTCAAGTCCTGATACATCTTGGCGGCGCCCGGATGAATAGAATACCCGGAATTGTGGGACTCCTCAAGAATCAACTCACGAAGTCCATCCACATTAGGCACACAAATACGACCCTGCATCCTCAAAACTCCGTCATCTCCAACAGTAACCTGCTTGGCACCACCGTGCCGCACTGTGTCTCTAAGGATAAGTAAATGAGGATCGTCATCCTGTCAATCTCTGATGCGCTCAAACAAAGAAGACCGAGTAACTGTACAAGCTAGAACACGGTTGGGCTCAGAAACATCCAATCTCAAGAACTGGTTGGCCAAGGCCTGAACATCCAATGCAAGCAGTCTCTCACCGACTGGAATATATACAAGGCTACCCATACTGACTGACTTTCTACTCAAAGCATCGGCCACCACATTGGCCTTCCCGGGGTGATACAATATGGTGATATCATAGTCTATCAATAAATCCAACCACCTTCTCTGCCTCAAATTGAGTTCCTTCTGCTTGAGCAAATATTGTAAGCTCCGATGATCAATGAATACCTCATATGGCACGCCGTAAAGATAGTGCCTCCAAATCTTCAGCGCGTGAACAATGGCTGCCAGCTTTAGATCATGAACATGGTAATTCTTCTCGTGAACCTTCAGCTGCCGCGAAGCATATGTAATAACCTTGCCACCCTGTATCAATACCTCACCCAGACCAATACGAGATGCATCACAATATACTGTATAAGATCCTGAACCTGTGGGTAACACCAATATCGGTGCAGTAGTCAAAGCTATCTTGAGCTTCTGAAAGCTCGCTTCACACTCGTCTGACCACCTGAACGGGGCACCCTTCTGGGTCAACTTGGTCAATGGGGCTGCTAGGGATGAAAACTGCTCCATAAATCGACGGTAATAGCCCGCCAAACCCAGAAAACTACGGATCTCTGTAGCTGATGTGGGTCTAGGCCAGTTCTGAACTGCCTCAAACTTCTTAGGATCCACCTGAATACCCTCTGTTGATACAAAGTGACCCAAGAAAGCAGCTAAACTCAACCAAAACTCGCATTTTGAGAACTTAGCATATAACTGGTTGTCTTTCAGAGTCTGAAGAATGATATGAAGGTGCTACTCATGCTCCTCTCGACTGTGGAAGTAGATCAAGATATCATCAATAAACACAACCACAAAGGAATCTAAATAGGGTTTGAACACCCGGTTCATCAAATCCATGAATACTGCTGGGTCATTTGTCAGCCTAAATGCCATCACTAGAAACTCATAATGTCCATACCGAGTCCAATAAGTTGTCTTAGGAACATCAGATGCCCTAATCCTCAACTGATGGTAGCCATATCTCAAATCAATCTTTGAAAACACCTTGGAACCCTGAAGCTGATAAAATAAATCATCAATCCTCGGCAATGGATACTTGTTCTTGATGGTGACTTTGTTCAACTACCGATAATCTATACACATCATCATCGATCCATCTTTCTTCTTCACAAACAACACGGGTGCACCCCAGGGTGAGACACTAGGTCTAATAATGCCTTTATCAAGCAAATCTTGCAACTGCTCCTTCAATTCTTTCAACTCTGGCGGAGCCATGCGGTATGGTGGAATGGAAATGGGCTAAGTGCCCGGAGCCAAATCAATGCAGAAATCAATATCCCTGTCGGGTGGTATCCCTGGCAGATCTGCAGGAAACACCTCTGAAAACTCACGAACAACCGGCACTGAATCCATGGAAGGAAACTCCACACTAGAATCGTGGACATAAGCCAAATAAGCTAGACACCCCTTCTCGACCATATGTCGAGCTTTTACATAAGAGATAACCCTGCTGGCAGAATGACCAAGATTCCCTTTCCACTCTAATCGAGGCAACCCCTGCAAGGCTAAGGTCACCATCTTGGCGTGACAATCTAATATAGCAAGATAAGCTGACAGCTAATCCATACCTAGTATGACATCAAAATCAACCATGTCGAGAAGTAGAAGATTTACACGAGTCTCAAGACTCCCAATGGTGACCACACACGAATGATAAACACGATCTACAACAATAGCATCTCCCACTGGTATGGACACATACACAGGAGCACTCAAAGAATCACGGGTCACAACCAGATAGGAAGCAAAATAGGATGACACATAGGAGTAAGTAGATCCCGGATCAAATAGAACTGAAGCATCTCTACTGCAAACTGAAATAGTACCTGTGATAACAGTGTCAGATGACTCAGCCTCAGGCCTGGCTTTGAAAGCATAACACCGGGGCTGGGCCCCACCACCCTAAACTACATCCCTGGGATAGCCTCTAACTGGCTGGTCTCCACCTCTAACGGCCTGACCTCTACCTCTAACAGTCTGGCCTCTACCTCTAGCTGCCTGACCCCTACCTCTGGCTGGCTGAGCAGGTGGTGCAGCAACTGGTGCCAGAATCATGGCACAAGAACTCTGATGCTGTGAGCTGCCCGTTTCCCGAGGGCAAAATCTAGCAATGTGCCTCGGATCACCACAAGTATAACATAACCTCGACTGCTGTGACTACTGACCCTGAAGCTGACCCTGTCGACCTGAATAACCACCCTGATAACTCTGGAGTGGAGGTGTACTAATAGGAGTTGGTGGTGCACTGTAGGCTAGCTGGTTGGAATAATGCATCTGAGGCACCGTGGGATGCCTGGAGCGCTGAATAAAATGGCCTGGGAGAATGGACTCTACCAAAAGTGCTCCTGCCTCTAGATAAGGCACCGTTGAACTCACCGGAATGATGAGGTGTCTTATCAGACCCCTAACCTCCCTGAGTAAGAACCATTTCGACTTGTTTGGCGACATTAGCAGCCGTCTGAAAAGAAATCTCACTCTCAGTCTCCTTAGCCATCTGCAATCTGATAGGCTGAGCAAGTCCATCAATAAACCTCCTCACCCTCTCTATCTCTCGGTGGGAAGCAGAAGAATAACATGACGGGCCAAATCCACAAAACGGGTCTCATACTGAGTAACGGTCATACTGCCCTGTTGGAGATGCTCAAACTGACGGCGACGCTCCTCTCTCAATGTGATAGGCATAAACTTCTCTATGAAGAGCTGAGAGAACTGGTCCCAAGTAAGAGCAGGCGACCTAGCTGGTCTGGTTAACAAGTAATCTCTCTACCCCTTCTTGGCGGAACCAGTCATCTGAAATGCAACAAAATCGACCCTATTGGTCTCCACTATACCCATGTTTTATAGAACCTCGTGACAACTGTCAATATACTCCCGGGGATCCTTTAAAGGAGCACCACTGAAGTGAATAAGAAAGAGCTTGATAAACCTGTCCAATCTCCATAAAGCCTCAGAAGACATAGCTGGCCCATCTCTGACCTGCGCTGCAATAACCGGCCGAACTAATCCGACAAGCTGAGCTGCTGGAGCCTGATAATGGGAAGCTATCTTCTCCGGAGTGGGAGTGGCGGGAGTCTGGGCTCCTCCTTCAGCCTGAGAGACTGCTGATGCCATGGGAAATGCGCCAATCTGGGCCACACTCTCCATAAGGCCCACCAAACGGACCAAAACATCTTGAAGTACTGGGGTGGCAATGAACCACTCCGGAACCTGAGCTGGTCCAGCAGGAACAATCTGGGTTGGAACCTCCTCGTCAAGTTCTATCTGAGGCTCTACTGCTAGGGCTGCTGCTCGGGCTCTAGGCTGAGCCCTGCCCCTGCCTCGGCCTCGACCTCTGCCCTGCGTAGAAGCTGCCACTAGAGGCTCTGGCTGCTGCTCAGCTGAGGAAGCGGTACATGTTCTCACCATCTGCGAGAGAATAAGAATAAAAGAGTTCAATCAGTATTGAGAAAGCAAAATCACAAGACACAGAAGAATAGAAGTAAAACTTGTTCCTAAACTTCATAGCCTCTGGAAGATAAGCACAGACGTCTCAGTACCGATCCTCCAGACTCTACTAAGCTTGCTCGTGAATCGTGAGACCTAGGTAACCTAGTGCTCTAATGCCAACTGTCACGACCCAAAATTTTCCACCGACGGGACCGTGATGGCGCCTAACATTTCACTTGCTAGGCAAGCCAACGTTAGAGAATAACTCAACCAGTTCCTTATTTCCATTCAGTAAATAACAATAATTAACTAAGATGAAATATAATAAGTGCAGAATACTATAAAACTGTATTAATTACTACCACACGGATCTGGAGTTATAATTCATAAGCATTCTAGAATTTACTACAAGTAATAGTCTGAAAGAAATACAACTTTCTGAATGAAAGAAACAGTAGAACAGATAAGATAGACGGGGACTTCAAGGTCTGTGAACGCCGACAGATCTATCTTGAGTCTCTGGACAGCGGACTAATAGAAAAATCTCGATCAACCCGAGCCGGTATCAAAATCTGCACAGAAAGTGCAGAATGCAGCAACAGTACAACCGACCCCATGTACTGGTAAGTGTCGAGCCTAACCTCGGCGAAGTAGTGACGAGGCTAGGACAAGACAACCACATATAACCTAAACAGTATAATCATGCTAGTGGCAACAATAGTAAATAAAGAAATAACGCAGAAATAATGGGAAGGGGACATACAGTGGGGGAATACAATAAAAAGAGTGAGAATAATGAAATGACAGAATTAAACCGAAAATCCTTAAACGAATTGAGCAAATAAAAGAGTAAAGGAAAATTGTGCAGCATCACCCTTCGTGCTTTTACTCTCAACCTCACCAAATAAATAAATAAATAGAATGGCACAACATCACCCTCCGTACATTAAACCTCTCGTAATATAAACGGCATCACCCTTCGTGCTTTATCACTCAGAAATCATGGCACAGCAACACCCTTCGTTCTTTTACTCTCAACCTCACCAAATAAATAAATAGAACGGCACGACATCACCCTTCATGCTTTACACTCCTCCTCACAAATCACAAAATCAATAACAACGGATAGATAGGAGTAACACAAAGAAACCAGTATTTTACCCATAATCAATAGCACAATGTAACCTCAACCTTGAATCAATATTCGAAATTTACCAAATCTCAGTGAAACCAGATATAAGTCACCCAATATTTCAAATAACCCGCTAAGCATGGATAGTAGAATTTAAGGCTACAAAATAGACAGGAATAGAATTTCACTCGCATGCTATGACTCGACAACGACGCATAGATTCTCGTCACCTCACCTATACATTGTATTTAACAACCAAACACGTAGTAAATAAACACATAATACCTATTCCCTCAAGCCAAAGTTAGATACGATACTTACCTCGCTCCGAAGGCTACTAAATTCTTAATCACAACTTTACCTTTGGAATTCACCTCCAAACCATTCGTATCTATTCAAAAATGACTCAATAATATCAAATATTGCTAAAGAAATCAATTATATTGCATAAATAAAATTTCCCATTTTTTCTTCCAAAAAGTCAAAAAATTGACCTCGGGCCCGCTTGGTCAAAACTCGAGGTTCAGACCAAAATCTATTTACGCATTCACCCCCGAGCCCGAATATATAATTAGTTTTGGAATCCGACCTCAAATTGAGATCTAAATCCCCAAATTTCCAAAATTTCTAGTTTCTACCCTAGCCCCTAATTCTACCATGAAAACTCTAGATTTTAGATTGATAATTCAAGAAATGTAATGGGTAATTGAAAGAAAATAGTTTAGAATCATTTAACAACACTTTGGGGGAGAAAATGACTCTTGAAAATCGCCTCTACCCGTTTGGTTCTTGAAAAATGTTGGAGAAATGGCTTAAATCCGTGTTTGATTCCGTTTTATGCACTGGGCGACAGTGTGCATCGCGTTCGCGAGGCCACTGTCGCGTTCGTGAAGGGTACTGGCTTCCAAGCCTTCACGTTCGTGAGACCCTGCTGGCGTTTGCGATGGTTACTCCCCCCTGGCCTTCGTGTTCGCGAGACATTGCTCGCGTTCGCGATGAAGGAACGACCAACCCTCCCCCAGGTGTGCCTAACACTACGCGTTCGCGAGGAGCTTGTCGCATTCGCGAAGGGTAACGCCCCCATTGCTTCGCGTTCGTGACTAAGCCTTCGCGTTCGCGAAGAAGAAAACTTCAGCTACCCAGTTTACTCTTCGCGAACGCGAAGAAGGACCTGCCAGAACACTTGCTGTAGCAAAATACCAGATTTTCAAAGTCCAAAACATCCCGTGGCCTACCCGAAACTCACCCGAGCCATCAGGGCTCCAAACCAAACATGCACACAAGTCTAAAAATATCATACAAACTTGCTCGCGCGATCAAATCGCCAAAATAACACCTAGAACTACAAATTTAACACCAAATCAAATGAAATTCTCAAGAACACTTTAAAATTCATATCTTCTCAACTGGATGTCCGAATCACGTCAAATCAACTCCAGAACCAAAATACGGACCCGACACTAACAATGCCAAACATCAATCAATTCTTAAAAATAATTAATTTTCAGACTTTTAATTTTCATCAAAAATTCATAACTTGAGCTAGGCACCTCCGAATTCGATTTCGGGCATACGCCCAGGTCCCATAATTCGATACGGATCCACCGGGACCGTCAAAATACTTATTTGGGCCCGTTTATCAAAAATATTGACCAAAGTCAACTAAAATCAACTTTTAAGGCATAAATTCTTATTTTCATTAATTTTCAACATAAAAGCTTTTCGAAAACACGTTCGGGCCGCGCACGCAAATTGAGGAGGGTAAAAATGATATTTTTTAAGGTTTAAGAGTGTAGATTCGAGTTCTAAAATATAAGATGACCTTTTGGGTCATCATAGAGACATAAAATTATAGTTAATTTCGAATTTTTATTGGAAAATTAGTATTTTCTTGTGGAATTTATTACAATAATTGGTATTGACTGAATCGAATTAATTATGTCTAGATTCGAGCCGTTTAGAAGTTGATACATGCAGAATGGGATTTCTGGAGCATTGTTTAGCTTGCTCGACATTGTATTCGTCTTGTTCGAAGTAAGTAACTCTTCTAAACTTGGAGCAGAGGGTATGAACCCTGAATATATTTATTATGTGAATTGTTGGGAGGTGACGCACATGCTAGGTGACGGGTGTGTGGGCGTGGACCATGGAAGTTGTGACATAATTGTCTCCGTGGAATTTTGTAGTCAAATAATCTTGGCATTTTCTATGTAGTTTTATGTGCTAAAGAAATTGAGTTGGGAATCATAATATAAATCATGTTGAGGCTATGTGCCAGTATTATTGGGACCCACATAGGTCATATTGCTGTGAATTATTTATTTTAAATTGAGAATTCATACTCAGTCATATTCATGTCATTACATATGATATCTCAGTCTTTGTTGTTATTTATTGATACATCATATCATCATTTTCGGGCTATTTTATGATATTGTGAGCCCGTGAGAGAGAGACTGGAGAGATTGATGACTCAGTGAGGCCGAGGGCCTAATTGTGAGGATAATTATGGGATCGGGCTGCACACCGCAGCAGGCCATATTGGCTTTATATACTTTATTATTATGGGATTGGGCTACACACCGCAGCAGGCCAGATTGACTTATTATAGCACGTGAATTGTCCGTGCGGATACAGATATTGATATTATAGAACGTGAGTTATCCGTACAGGACGTGAGTTGTCCGTACAGATTATAGTGTTTGGGCTGAAGGAGCCCCTCCGAAGTCTGTACACACCCTCAGTGAGCGCATGTACCTACTGAGTGCGAGTGCCAAGTGCGAGTGCCGAGCGATTGGGAGGATTGAGTGACTGTGAGGACTGAGTGATTGGAAGGACTGAGTGAAATGATACTCTGAGAGTATGCATATGATTTTATCACTGAGTTGCATCGCATTGACATGCACACATGACATACAGGCATAGAGATGTATATTCCTCATGCTGTACAGCATCACATCATTCATGATTTCTCACACATGTTGACAGATGGGCATAGTGATGCATTTGTTTTACATGGGTTATCTAGAAAGAAAATGAAACATCTCTTTTATTATTGAAAAGATTTTTGGAAAAATTATTATTTTCAAACCTATTCATATTTTTGGCAACTTCGGTAAACGATTTGGATTTTCACTGATGTACTTGAAAGGAAGAACTATATTTAGAAATCATGATTTAGCTGAGCATTTTGTCTCTGAGTTACTTCTTGTATTATTGATTTATGTTGTTATAGACTGTTGTGGACCATTGGTTTTGGAACCGACCTGGGTAAAGGCTCGTCACTACTTTCAACCTAAGGTTAGGTTTGTTACTTATTGAGTACATGGAGTCGGTTGTACTCATACTACTCTTCTGCACCTTGCGTGCAGATGTTGGCTGCTGATATTACTGTGTTCGTTGGGAGTTGGATCTGAAGACGTATCTATGTTCTGGTTGTAGTTGCCTCTTGTTCATGGTTGCCTTAGATTCATAAAACTATGTTTATATACTTTTCAAACAAATGATTTATTTACTTCATACCAGCTTTGTGAACTCTATTCTTAAAAACTTATGATTTGTACTACCAATTCTTGGGGAATGTATAAGGTTAAGATAATTATTTACTTAAATTACTTTATTAATTGTTATTCGAATTGATTAGTGGTTAAGTGTCTTACCTAGCGGGTGAGTTAGGTGCCACCAACTAATCGAATTTTGGGTCGTGACATAAAGAATATAATCTATAAGCAGGGCCGGCCAGAGCCTAAGGCCACTAAGGCAATGGCCTTAAGCCCCCAAAATAATTAGGGCCCCAAAATCTATAAATAATATATATAATATTTAATAATTATGCACTTATTGATAGAAATTTTAAATCATTAGTTAAAATAGTTATAGCTAAAAGTTTTACAAATCTTAAATTATAGTTACTAGTTGTTTCCTGTCTTTAATTCGTCCCAACTTAAAT
Source organism: Nicotiana tomentosiformis (assembly GCF_000390325.3). Classification (NCBI taxonomy): domain Eukaryota; kingdom Viridiplantae; phylum Streptophyta; class Magnoliopsida; order Solanales; family Solanaceae; genus Nicotiana; species Nicotiana tomentosiformis. Next base: position 22,480,513 of record NC_090823.1, on the reverse strand, counting down.
GAGTCTTCTTAGAGTGTTAGTTTAGAATAATATTTCTTAATTCTTTGAGTGCCTTTTATAGAAAAGTTTTAAGCTATTTTGATACATAACTATTAAAATATGTCCTTAGCATTGAATGATTATTGAAGCATAGTAGTTACTACAGTATTATTTGTTTCAATTTATATTTAGAATTAAAAGTGTTAAGAGAAACTGTATAAGTAGAAGAATACTCTAATTGGCAAATTCAATCAGGTAAAAGTGTTAATTCTATTACCGTAAATAATTTTTATATTAACTGCCTCAGTTGAAAAAAAAAATTCAAAACTAAATCAGTTAAGTTCTACATGATAACACAGGAGAGATTAAATAAATTAGTTAGACATTGACAATATTTAAAACTGATTAAAACTTTTTTAGATTTCGATTAGTTATAAGAGTAAAACAAAATTAAGGCCTCACTTTTTATTTTCATATTTTTACCTGGCTGATACTTATTTAATATTATTTTTATTAATAGCATCACTTCTTCTTTATTCCATAAATGGCAGATTGTTTTTACAAATTTAGCATATTTCAAAATTATGTGATAAGGAATTAAGTGATACCATTAAATGAGGAATTTAATAGCTTACTATTCTTTCTCTCACGTTGGGTTTTGTTTTTTGGGGGGTAAGGGATGGGGAGGGGGTTGTTTGAACCGTTTCTTAATCTATGCAAGATCTTTTCAAATCCCACAGAATATTTTAACCCATTATTTTTGTTATTTGATTTTTTTCTCTCCTTCACTCTGTTTCTTCTCTTCATATATACATTTTATATTTGTATTTTATATAAGTTTGTATATATGGCCTATTAAAAGTGCACATATTCGATGCATGTATTATATATATTTCAAGGTATAATTTAAATATTTTTTTTGATGAAGTCTGAATATATTTTGTGTATATTTGACATAAAGAAAATTCGGACTTCTCCATGTCTATGCAAACATAATAAAATATAATGTACATTTCAAAATAATATATATTTAATAATCAATATATATTATTATTTTTATACCTAACATAAGTAAATGCTAATTAAGTTTAAGAGAACATACATACAATACCATTTTTATACCAAGGACAATCTAAATAAATAGAACATACCACATATTTGAAGACAAACTACATAAAAATTTTATACCTAAACACAATCAAATAAATAGAATATACCATGTATTTTGAAGATAAAATAAGTAAAAAAACTTATACCTAAATACAATTAAATAAACAGAATATGCCATGTATTTTAATTGTGTCTAGGCATAAAAATAGTGTGTACTTCATCTTCAAAATACATGGTATATTTTTGTTTATTTAATTTGTTTAGGTATAAAAATGATATGAATTTTATACTTGATTAAAATTTACTTGGTTAGGTATACTACTTGGGTGCCGAATTTGGGTGTGAAATGGAAGATATAAGAGTACATATAATAGACAGATATATATGCATAATATGGAGAAATTAAAAATGATTTATGGGAGGAGGGGAATGATGTGTTTGCAATGAATATGATTAGGAGATGTTGGCAAGAATTAAGGAGATAAAATTGAAGTCCTAATATTTTGGAGAGATTTTTGGGATAGGAAATTGCGATATTCTTGAACATTAAAGGGATGCCAACTTATTTTTAGGTTTCTACTACTTATGTAAATAATACACTGTCACCATTGAACTATACTTAATGGTGCTAAAATTTTGTATATATTCTTTTAAATTATGATTACTTATGAAAATTGTACTTTTATTTTCACCTTAAGCCCCATATTATGTCGAGCCGCCCATTTCTATAAGTTAGGGTATTATTAATAGCAAATAAACAGATAACTTAAAAAACAATTAAGGAAGAAAATATAACATCAATTCATATATCAATCATTAAAGGTATGCTAAAGCTTATGAAAGATATTTTAGAGCAATATACAAATTCCTTGGAGGCACTAACTAGCTAAGGCTAAAATGCTCTTCACATCGCATACACGATCGAGCATCATAAAATTATAAGATTATTTCAACAAATTAGATAATATCGACACCCTAAAATCTCGAGATACATTGACCGGATCATGGCATACAATGGTAAAAACAAGCGTGTTGTCTCACCCTTACTTGGAGGAAATAAAATGCGAGACTATCAAATGAATAAATATTTTTTATATGATGCCATGTGTCTTTTTGTTATTTTCCTATTAAAAATACTAATTTTAAATCATAAAGAAGATATAATACTATTTCAATCTAAGGGATCGGTTGGGGGGGACCGTCATGGGCCTATGAAACGTAGGAAAAAATTTAAAAATAGCCAGATTTGCAAGTGGTAATTGAAAAATAGCCACAGTTTCAAAAGTAATCGAAATTTAGCCACTTTTCATGTAAAGATAAATCTGAACAAAACACTGTTCAAAATCCAAAAAATATTCCAGCATAATATACTGGAGTTCCAGTATAATATACCGATCTAGCATAATTTGCTGGAAGTTCATACACAGGTGCTCCAATCTCCAGTATATTATGCTGGAACTTTCCGCGTGTTGGAGTTCCAGCATAATATGTTGAAGTTCATACACATGTGCACAAATCTCCAGTATATTATGCTGGACCGGTCCGTATTGCAGCAAAATAGTGACTGTTTTTTAATGACTTTGCAAACGCTGGCTATTTTTTAATTACTAGTCCGAAAATTGGCTAGCCCGTACTATTTTTACTGAAACGTAAGGGTATTGGAATTGGGCTGGACCACAGAGTAAGGGGCCAAAAGAGACAGGGACTACTGGCTTTCCTCTCGGCCTATGTACTGGATCTGGTGGGTTAAAGGACCGAACATAGTAACTTTGATTCAAATTTTGTATTTGTCTTAAGAAATTAATCAAATATATACAAATTCTATGAACGATTCTGGTTTATTTCTTTCAAGCAATGAGTCTGTAACACCCCGAAAAAATTTCTAAGTGTTTTAAGACCATTAAGAAGATTGGAGGGTGCTAATTATATCAATGCGGGTATGAACAAGACTGGTAATTTGAATGCTATCAATTGATCATGATAATATATGTATGAGGTGCATTAAGAATGGTTTAGGGTCTAAGAAGAGCTCTAAAGCTAAGTCAAGTTGAAAATTTTATGATGAGATAAAGTTTCAAGTGAGTTTGCACAAGATTTAATTTCAAACGAGCATAACTCTCAAGATATGAAGAGTTATATGGTGTATAACCTATCAAATTAATACTCTTTGAGTCTAGTTTCTAACACATCAAACCGTTCATCATTTAGATATTCCAACTAAAGGTTATGATCAAATTACTAAAGTTATACCACCCAGTTAATTTGGCGGACAGAAAAGCGAAGCTCGCTTCGCCAAACCAGACGCAGATTTTGTCTTCCCTTGCCTGCAGTGGATAGTGAAGTGAGGCACACTTCGCTAGAGTAGACGCGCCTCAGCTCCAGCTCTTTTAAGTCAATTCGGGGTTCATTTTCCCCATTTCATTTGGTCGAATTTTGGAGCTCTTCTCCACTCTCTCAAGACCACCAACTCCTTTCTTCTTCAAGGTAAGAAATCCCCATTATCTTGCTGTGAAATTCTATCATTTCTACACTAATATTGATGAAATCTACACATAAAATACTTAGATCTTCAAAATATTTCTTCAAGAACTCAAAGGAGGGTTTTGCAAGATTTCTTCCAAAAGGTAACCCTACACCCTTAGACTTACATGTATGGATATATTATGGGAATATGAGTGTGAACTAGGTATTTGAACTTATGGTATGATGATTGGAAGCCATAAGTTCCCAGTTTAAATACTTAACCATTGTAAAGATTGAAAGGCGATATTTCATGGAATTTTGTTGGTTGGGTGTGGATGGATGGTCATGTATGTGATGTTGGAAGTTATGAATTGTTTAAGAATAATGATGGGATAAATTGTTGATAAATGGTAGTAGTTGGAGGAACTAATTCTATGGTTAAGAGATGTAGAGATTCATGCCTACTAGGTGTTTGATAAAATGCCTAAATGACCAAATCTGGAAAATGTGTTTATTAATATTGGTCATATTGAATTATGTTGATGTAGAATGAAGTTGTGAGAGTAGTGAGAGTTTTTAATATCACTAAAGAGTTGAATTAAGAAAGCTCGAAAATGTCAGAGGCTCTATAAATGGGTTTTTGGCCATTTTTGACATAAAAATAGTTGGGGAGCTCAGCTTGGGCAATTTTCAGAGGCAAACTTCACAAATTGGACTGAGGTAAGTGATCTTAACTCGATTTTGTCCGTTATTCATGAATCTAATATTATTTCCAGCACTTATTTCATGATTTGGGGGATTGGAATAGAAATTTTCCAAAACATTGATTTGAGGGTTTGAAGGCCGAATCAAAGTCGGAATTTAGTAATTTTTGTATGGTTGGACTCGTAGTTGAATGGGCATTCATATTTTGTAACTTTTGTGGGGTTCCGAGACATGGGCATTCATATTTTGTAACTTTTGTGGGGTTCCGAGATATGGGCTCCACTATTGATTTTTGAGTTAATTTCGAATTTATTTGTGAAATTTAGCATTTTCATATGGAATTGACTCTTATACCTCGTGTTGATTGTATCGAATTATTTTGACTAAGATTCGAGGCGTTTGGAGGTCGAATCGCGAGGAAAAGGCTTATTGGAATAAAGAATTTCTCGGATTGAGGTAAGTAACAGTTCTAAATTTGGTCCTGAGAGCATGAAACCCCGGATTATATGTTATGTGATTGGTTTTGAGGTAATGTACACGCTAGGTGATAGGCGTGTGGGCGTGCACCGTAGGAATTCTGACTTGGTCAAATTCCATGGAGCTGTATAGTTGAATAATCTATTGATATTCGTACATTCTCTACGTGTTAGAGAAAATTGAGCTGAGACTCGTATTAAAAATCATGCTTAGACATATGTTGTTATTGTTGGTACCCACTGGGGTCATTTTCTGTGGTTGAATTATATGTTCAAATTGTAATTTCACACTCAGTCTTGTTCATTCATTTTATATCATATCTCAGTCTCTATTGCTATTTATTGATACATCATATTATCACTTTTGGGCTGATTTCCATGACATCTTGAGCTCGAGAGACTGGAGAGATTGATGACTGAGTGAGGCCGAGGGCCTAATTATGAGGATTTTTATGGGATCTGGCTGTACGCCGTAGCATGTTTCATTGATTTATGCCATGATTGGCTTGTTATAGCTCTTGGGCTGAAGGAGCCCCTTCGGAGTTTGTACACACCCCCAGTGAGCGCAGGTACCTACTGAGTGCGAGTGCCGAGTGCTGAGTGATTGAGAGGAATGAGTGACTGGGAGGAAAGAGTGATTGTGAGGTTGGAGTGAATGGGAGGACTGGGTGACTGTTACTTTGAGAGGATGCATTGATTTCATTATTATTGCACTTCAGTTGTCATATATCACTGTTTTGGAAAACTCTGAAAGATATTATTTCTGTTTCAATATAAATTTGATATGAAATTGCTGTGGAGTTTTAAATGTTGAACTTGAAAGCATGCCTACCTTTTTATGTTGGAAAGTAATGTATTTGGACTTAGCTGTGAAGCTTGTTACTACTTTCAGTTCTTTATTTATTATTGTTACTTACTGAGTTAGTTGTACTCATACTACACCTTGTACTTCGTGTGCAGATCCAGGTGATCCCGAACATAGTGGGTGTTGATTCTTTCGCACGGTTGATTTTTTGGAGATTCAGAGGTAGGTGTTTCATAGACCTTGTCTCTCCTTCCCTATCTCTTATTTACTGTATTTGGTCTTAGACTATTATAGACCGTGTTTTCCAGGCTTGTAATGTATAGATGCTCATGTACTCAGTGATACCGATTTTTGGGAATATGTTTTACCTAGTATTTGTGGGATTTTCTATTAAACTTAATTATGATGTTTTCCGTATTTAAAAGATATTGTGGGTTATTGATGATATCGTCTTGCCTAGTAATGAGATAGACGCTATCACGACGGGTGAGATTTCGGGTCGTGACAAGTGGTATCAGAGCATAGGTTACATAGGTCTCACGAGTCATGAGCAAGTTTAGTAGAGTCTTGCGGATCGGTACGGAAACGTCTGTACTTATCTTCGAGAGGCTGCCGGACCCTTAGGAAAATTTCACTTTCTTGTATTCTATCGTGCGAACTTGTTGATTCTGAAAAACTAATATTCTGATTATTCTATTCTCTCACAGATGGTGAGAACACGTACTACCGGATCGGATGGCCAGCCACCAGTTAGGGCCGCGAGAGGCTGGGGATATGGTAGAGGCCGAGGCCGAGGTAGAGGTCGAGGTGTTACTCGTACAACAATTGGAGAAGCACCTGTAGCACCACCAGTTGCTCTAGCTCAGGAGCAGATTCCAAATGTAGTTGAGCCGACGGGACCTGCTCAGGCACCAGATGTGCCCATTGAGATTCTAGGACTACAGGAGGCTGTGGCTCAGATATTGACAATTTGCACTGGCCTTGCTCAGGTGGTTTTGGCTCAGGCCGCACCTGCCACTTCTCAGGCCGGGGGAGGTACTCATACCCCTATTGCACGTACTCCAGAGTAGGTAGTATAGGGACTTCAGATACCGGGGGCACTACCAGCCCAGCCGGTTATAGCTGTTCAGGCCCCGGTAGTCCCCGTTATGGTAGATGATGAGCAGAGGAGACTTGAGAGATTTGGGAGGCTTCGACCTCCATCATTTAGCGGTGCTGAGTCAAAGGATGCTTAGGGTTTTCTGGATAAGTGGCAGCGGATACTTCGGACAATAGGTATTCTGGAGACCAGTGGGGTCTCGTTCACTACTTTTCAGTTTTCTGGGGTTGCCTTCAGATGGTGGGAGGCCTATGAGAGGCGCATGCCGATCGGTGCAGTACCACTTACATGGCAGGAATTCTCCATTCTCTTTTTAGAGAAGTTTGTGTCGTAGTCTCACAGAGAGGAGCTGCGTAGACAGTTTAATCAGTTACGTCAGGATGGCATATTTATGGTGCAGTACGAGATGAGATTTTCTGAGTTGGCTCATCACGCAGTTTGGTTGGTTCCCACTGATAGGGAAAGGATCAGGAGATTCATTGATAGCCTCACATATCAGCTGCGGTTACTTATGACTCGGGAGAGGGTATCAGGTGCTCCTTTTGATAAGGTAGTTGACATTGCTCGGCAGATAGAGATGGTCCGTAGCCAAGATCGTGGAGAGAGGGAGGCTAAGAGGCCTCGTGGACCAGGTGATTTCAGCGGTGTTCATTCAGGGGATCAATTTTACCATGGTAGGAGTCGTCCTTACAGACACGCTCAGACGGGTCGTCCAGTTCATCGTGGTGCATCATCTAGCCATAGTTCATACAGTTCTCATCAGGGTCAGCCATCTCTCGGTGCCCTTCCAACCCAGAGTTCGTCCTGTGCCCCTTCAGTTCTGGGTTCATTTGCACCAGGTGCTTCTAGCAGTTATTCTGGTTCTCGGGGTCCGATTCTATCAGCACCACCACTAGTACCGGGGAGATGCTTTGAGTGCAGTGAATTTGGGAATATGTGGATACAGTGTCCTCATTGCCCGGGAGGTCCAGTGCAGCAGAGGAGTCAGACGATGACTTTAGCACTAGTTACTTTGCCACACGCCCAGCCAGCTCGGGGTGGGGGTCAGGCAGCTAGGGGTCGCCCAAGAGGAGGAGGCCGATCAGGTGGCAGTCAGGCCCGACTTTATGCTTTTCCTGCCAGACCAGATGTTGTTGCTTCAGATGCAGTGATCACAGGTATTGTCACAGTGTGCCACAGGGAGGCATCTATATTATTTGACCCTGGTTCTACTTATTCGTATGTATCATCGTACTTTACTCATTATCTAGATATGCCCCGTGAGTCCTTAGTTTCACCTGTTCGTGTATCTATGCCGGTGGGTGATACTATTATTTTGTCCATGTGTATCGATTGTGTGTGGTAACTATTGGGGGACTGGATACTAGAGTCGATCTTTTATTGCTTAGTATGGTTGATTTCGATGTAATACTGGGTATGGATTGGTTGTCCCCATGTCATGCTATTTTGGATTGTCACACAAAAACCGTGACGTTGGCAATGCCAGGGTTGCCAAAGGTCGAATGGAGAGGTTCTCTAGATTATGTTCCCAGTAGGATAATTTCTTATTTGAAGGCCCAACGTATGGTAGGGAAGGGGTGTTTGTCATATTTGGCCTTTGTGAGAAATGTTGATGCAGATACCCCTACTATTGATTCAGTACCGGTAGTGCGAGACTTTCCGGATATATTTCCTGCAGACCTATCGGGTATGTCACCCGACAGGGATATTGATTTCGGTATTGACTTGGTGTCGGGCACACAGCCCATTTCTATTCCTCCGTATCATATGGCACCAGCTGAATTGAAAGAATTGAAAAAGCAACGTCAGGAACTTCTTGATAAAGGGTTTATTAGGCCTAGTGTTTCACCTTGGGGTGCACCAGTTTTGTTTGTGAAAAAGAAAGATGGTACTATGCGGATGTGCATTGATTACAGATAACTGAACAAAGTTACAATCAAGAACAAATATCCCTTGTCACGTATTGATGATTTATTTGAGGGAGCGAGGGTATTCTCCAAAATTGATTTGAGATCTGGGTATCACCATTTAAAAATTCGGGATTCGGATATTCTAAAGACGGAATTCAGGACCCGTTATGGTCATTATGAATTTCTCGTGATGTCTTTTGGGCTGACCAACGCCCCAACAACTTTTATGCACTTTATGAATAGTGTATTCCAGCCGTATCTTGACTCATTTGTCGTGGTATTTATTGATGATATCCTGGTGTACTCACATAGCCAGGAGGAGCATGCACAACACTTGGGTATTGTATTGCAGAGGCTGAGAGAGGAGAAACTATATGCCAAAATCTCTAAGTGTGAATTCTGGCATAGCTCAGTGGCATTCTTGGGACATATAGTATCCAGTGAAGGGATTAAGGTGGATCCGAATAATATAGAGGAAGTTCAGAGTTGGCCCAGGCCATCTTCAGTTACTAAGATTCGAAATTTTCTCGGCTTGGCCGGTTATTATCGTCGCTTCGTAGAGGGTTTCTCGTCTATTGCATCGCCTATGACTAAATTGACCCAGAAAGGTTCTCCGTTCAGGTGGTCGGATTAATGTGAAGAGAGCTTTCAGAAGCTCAAGATAGCTTTGACTACAGCTCCAGTATTGGTGTTGCCTACAGGTTCAAGGTCTTATACTGTGTATTATGACGCATCGCGTATTGGTCTCGATGCAGTGTTTATGAAAGACATTAGGGTGATTTCCTATGTGTACAGATAGTTAAAGGTACATGAGAAGTATTATCTGGTCCACGACCTTGAGTTAGAACCTATTGTTCATGCCTTGAAGATTTGGCGGAATTATTTGTACGGTGTCCATTGTGAGGTCTATACCGATCACCGGAGTTTACAACATCTGTTTAAATAGAAGGATCTTAATTTGTGGCAGCGGAAGTGGTTGGAGTTGCTTAAGGATTATGATATCATCATTCTCTATTATCCCGGAAAAGCCAATGTGTTGGCCGATGCCTTGAGTCGTAAGGCGGAGAGTTTGGGTAGCTTAGCATACTTACCGGTAGCAGAGAGGCCATTAGCCTTGGATATTCAGGCGTTGGCTAACCAGTTTGTCAGATTGGATATTTCAGAGCCGAGCTGAGTTTTGGCTTCCGTGGATTGTCAGTCTTCTCTTTATGATCGTATCAGAGAACGTCGGTATGATTACCCACATCTACTTGTCCTTAAGGACACGGTTCAACATGGTGATGCCAAAAAAGTCACTATTGGGGATGATGGTGTATTACGGATGCAGGGCAGGCTATGTGTGCCTAATGTAGATGGTTTACGTTAGTTGATTCTCCAGGAAGCTCACAGTTCGCGGTACTCCATTCATCCAGGTTCCGCAAAGATGTATCAGGATTTGAGGCAGTACTATTGGTGGAGGCGAATGAAAAAAGATATAGTTGGGTTTGTAGCTCGATGTTTAAATTGTCAACAGGTGCAGTACGAGCATCAGAGATCGGGCGGATTATTTCAGAGACTTGAAATTTCGTAGTGGAAGTGGGAGCGTATTATCATGGACTTCGTAGTTGGGCTCCTACAGACTTTGAGAAAGTTTGATGATGTTTGGGTGATTGTGGATCGATTGACCAAGTTTGCTTATTTCATTCCTGTGGTTACTACTTACTCTTCGGAGCAGCTGACTCAGGTTTAGATGGGTGATGTTAGAAATGGAAGAAAATTAGTTAAAGAGTACAAACCTATGAATTGATGTTGAGTTTTCTCTTAAATCGCACCTAGGCCGAGCTCTAATGGAGAGTTTATGAAAAATGGTTAAAATCCTATTTTGGTTCTGTTTTAAGGTCTGGGCGCCAGGTCTTCTTCGCGTTTGCGAAGGTCCTACCGTGTTCGCGATGTGCAGCAGCTCGAGTGTCTTTCGCGTTCGCGAGTCCTCCTTAGCGTTCACGAAGGTTGCTCCCCCCGGCCTTCGCGTTCGCGAGCCAATGCTCACGATCACGTAAAAGAATGACTGACCCTTCCCCCAGGTCCCTAAAGCTACACGTTCGCGAAAGGTAAGGCCCTCATCGCTCGGCGTTCGAGAAGAAGAAAACCTTCCCCAGCCCAGTTCACTCTTCGCGATTGCAAGAATGGCTTCGCGATCGCGAAGCACAACGTACCAAAACACCAGCAGTAGCAAAATACCAGATTTTCTAAGTTTTAAAACACCCGTAGCTTATTTGAAACTCACCCGAACCCTCGGGGCTCTAAACCAAATGTGCACACAAGTCTAAAAACATTATAGGAACTTGCTCTCGTGACCAAATCGCCAAGATAACACCTAAAACTATGAATTGAGCACCAAATCAAAAAAAAAAATTTCAAGAAAACTTTAAAACTTCTATTACAACAACCGGACGTCCGAATTACGTCAAATCAACTCTGTTTCTCACCAAATTTGATAGACAAGTCATAAATATATAAATGAACCTATACCTGGTTCCGGAACTAAAATACGGACCCGATATCAATAATTTCAAATATCGATCAAATCTTTAGATTCATTAAGCCTTTAAACTTTCAAATTTCAACAAAATGCGGTAACTCGAGCTAGGGACTTCCGAATTCGATTCTGAACATACGCCCAAGTTCCAAATTAAAATATGGACCCATCGATACCGTCAAAATATGGATCCGAGTTTATTTTCTCAAAACGTTGACAAAGTCAACTCAAATGGGTTTTAAGGCAAAGATTTCATATTTTTCATGTAACGATCCGGTCAGTCGTTTAAAAGTTGTAGCCTTGTTTCCCTAATTACTGCTCATTCTATACTTTATAACTGATATATAATTTTTTGGAGTAATTGGTTTAGGTCCGGAGAGATTTTAGAATGAATTGGAACACTTAGTTCCAAAGTTTAAAAACTTAAGTTGAAAAGGTTGGCTAGATGTCGACCTATGTGTAAACAACCCCGGAATAGAAATTTGATAATTCCAACAGCTCCGTATGGTGACTTTTGACTTAGGAGCATGATTGGAATTTTATTGGGAAGTCCGTAATTAAATTAGGCTTGAAATGGCTAAAATAGGAATTTAAGTTTGGAAGTTTGACCGGGGAGTTGACTTTTTGAAATCGGGGTCGGAATCCAGTTCTGAAAATTTTCATAGCTCTGTTATGTCATTTATGACTTGTGTGCAAAATTTGAGGCCAATCAGACTTGATTTGGTAGGTTTCGACATCAAATGTAGAAGTTGGAAATTCTTAAGTTTCATTAAGCTTGAATTGGGGTGTGAATTGCGATTTTATCGTTGTTTGATATTATTTGAGATTTCAAATAGGTTCGTATGATATTTTAGGACTTGTTGGTGTATTTGGTTGAGGTCCCGAGGCCTCGGGTGAGTTTCAGATGGTTAACGGATCAAAAGTTAGACTAAAACAGGTGTTGCAGTTTCTTCTACTGGAAATGCAGAAATCGAACCCCAGAAATCAAGCCAAGGTTGAAGCCTAGAAATCAATCCCAAGATCGAAGCCCAGAAATGGAACCCAGGGTCGAAGGCCAGGGTCGAGGGCCAGGGTCGATGGCCAGGATCGAAGCCAGGGTCGAGGCTCAGGATCGAGGGCCATGATCGAAGGCTCAGGATCGAGGGCCATGATCGAGGCTCAGGATCGAGGTGCATGATCGAAGGATCGGGATCGAGGGCCATGATCGAAGTCCAGAATCGAGGGCCATGATCGAGGCAGGACCGAGGGCTGCCTGGGCAGAATTATAGAACGGGGGACTTCGTCCTATTTGTCATTTTTGACGAATTGGAGCTTGAGGAGAGGCGATTTTTGATAGATTTTCAAGGAAAAATATTTGGGTAAGTGATTCTAACTCAGATTTAGTCAATATACACGAATATATCATTATTTTCATCATTTAATTAGTGTATTGAGATGGAAATTTGGGAAAAAATTTAGAAATCTCATAGAAACGAATTTTTGAGATTTCGGTGTCGATTCGAAGTCGGATTTGAGTGAAACTGGTTTGGTTGGACTCGTAATTGAATGGGTTATCAGATTTTGTGAGTTTCTCCGGATTCCGAGATGTGGGATCCACGAGCAATATTTGAGTTAATTTCGGGTTTTTATTAAAAAATATTATGAAATTGATTCCTATAATTTTTATTGACTGTATCAAATTATCATGACTAGATTTGAGACGATAGGAGTCGTAAAATCGAGGAAAAGGCATACTACTTGATTAAATTGGAGCAAGTCGAGGTAAGTGACTTATCTAACCTAGTGGGGGAAAAATTTTCCCTAGGATTAGTACTGACGTGATGATTGTAATGAGCTGAAAGTCGAGTACAGGAGGTGACAAGTGTGTGCACGGGCTAAACGTGGAAGATTATGCCTTTAAATTGTGTAGATCAATGTTGCATATTAATTAAATAATTTTACCTTGTTATATTCTTCATCATTGATTCAATTTTTATATTTTTAATTTGTTTGTCCTTTTCCTGCTAATTGTTTTACCTGTTTAGTTGAAACCTAGTTTCTTTTGTTCTGTGCAATACTTGAAGGATTGTATTTCTTAATTTAAATGTTATTAAAAATGAAGTATTTTACATTTAAAAATTTGATATTTAGACAAGGTGTTAAATTTGTGAAATATTATTTTTGCTGAATATTTTATGAGATTTTCGTACTCATTGTGATGGAGCCGTGAGCTCTTTATTAAGGAAAATATTATTGTTGATTTATTTTGGCATGAGTCGTGAGCTCTTTATTGTGGAATAATAGTGTTATTGATTTATTTTGGCATGATCCGTGAGCTCTTTATTGTGGAAAAATATTGTTATTGATTTATTTTGGCAAGTTAAAATAATTGGGCACTTGAGGTGCAAATTGTGGTATATTGTAATATTGATACGCATGCGGTGGTATAAGGTCTGGGTGTTGAAATGTATGCGGTGAGAAAAGAGTGGCTTGGTACGCGTGGCTAGTAGGGTAACTACTAGAAGTCATGCGGTGTGATAAGGGTGGCTAAAACGCGGGATGCTATTTCGGAAAAAATATTTTTCTTTAAAATTAAATGTGAAGGCTCCCGCGGTGATATAAGGAAATGAGATATTGTGAATTTATTTATGATTTGGGACTACGAGGCGGTACCTCGGGAGTTCCCTTGTTGATATTGATTTATGGCCGCAGTTGCCTTTGATTATTGTGGTGATTTTCTTAAAGTTGAAAAGCATTTTGTTTTGTTTCCACGGGGTATTATTTGACATTATTTTGCGTAGTTAATTGGTGACATACTACTTACTTGATTCATTTTCATTGTCATTTTATTTTTATTATATTGTTAAATATTTCACCTGGTCTTTTATTATTCCAGTAGGGACTGACCTGACCTCGTCACTACTCTACCGAGATTAGGCTTGGCACTTACTGGGTACCGCTGTGGTGTACTCATACTACGCTTCTGCACATCGTTTTGTGCAGATCCAGGTACATCCTTCCAGTCCAGACATCCGTGAGCTACCTATGTACGGAGACTTCGAGGTATATCTGCAGCGTCCGCAGACTCCGGATTCCCCTTCTATCATTATTATGTTGCTTCCTTACTTTCCTTAGACCTTGATATATATAGATACATTGACGATAAATTCTTAGAAGCTTGTGACTTATTTCTACCGGATTTTGGGAGTTGAAATTATGTGAATTTGAAGATTATTTATTTCACATTTCTATTGTTATTCCGCATTGATAGGCTTCCCTAGTCTTAGAGACTAGGTGCCATCACGACATCCTACGGAGGGAATTTGGGGTCGGGACAAGTTGGTATCAGAGCTTTAGGTTCATAGGTGTTATGAGTCACAAGTAGGTTTAGTAGAGTCTTGCGGATCAGTACGGAGACGTCTATACTTATCTTCGAGAGGCTATGGAATTGTTAGGAAAATATTCACTTCTTTGATTCCTTATCGTGCTCACTGTTGACTTCAAAGTTCTAAACCATTGTCTTTCTAATCTCTCACAGATGGTGAGGATACGTACAACTAGATCCGAAGATCAAACATTCGCACCCCCTCTTGGAGCCGCAAGAGGCCGAGCCAGAGGCCGAGGAAGACCACGTGGTGCGGCTAGAGCAACTGCACGAGCTGCTGCAACAGAGCCACCAGTAGCTCCAGTTGGAGAGCAGGCACCTGAGACGCCTGTTACTACTCCTGCACTTCGGGAGACCCTTTCCTAGTTTTTGAGCATGTTTGGCACTCTAGCTCAGGCAGGGTTGGTTCCACTTGCTCCTGCCACAACTCAGGTCGGGGGAGGAGCACAGACTCCCGCCGCCCGTACCCCAGAGCCACAAGCCCAAGTTGACCATGCCCCAAAGGTTATACCAGTGCATCCTATTGTCTTAGTTCGGCATGAGGGTAGGACAACAGTTTCAGAGGGGGAGCAGCTCAGGCTCGAGAGGTACAAAAAGTACCACCTTCCCACTTTCAGCGATTTAGCTTTAGAGGATGCTCAGGGTTTTCTGGAGGAATGTCACTATATCCTCCGTACTATACGTATTGTGGATTCCAGTGGGGTTTCTTTCACGGCATTTCAGCTTAGAGCAGCAACCTACCAGTGGTGGCGGGCATATGAGTTGGATAGTCCGGCTGAGGCAGCTTCACTTACTTGGACTCAATTTTCAGATAAGTTCTTAAAGGAGTATGTTCCTCAGAGTCTTAGAGATGCATGGCACGCGGAGTTTGAGCAGTTGCGCCAGGGTTCTATGACCGTGTCGGAATATGCGGTCCGATTAAGTGATTTGGCTAGTCATGCACCAATCTTAGTTGCTACTGTGCGAGAGCAGGTTCGCAGATTTATTGAGGGTCTCTACCCTAGTATCAGATTCAGTATGGCCCGAGAGCTAGAGATGGACATCACATACAACCTGGTGGTATCAATTGCTAGGAGATTGGAAGGTATGCGAACTCGGGAGAGAGAAGAGAGGAAAGCTAAGAGACCCCGAAATTCTGGCACATATAATAATTCTCGTGCCCCAGCTGCAGCCCGTCATGGTAGAGGCTATGTGAGCCATCCTATTCATTCAGCACTTCTAGCTTCCAGTGTTATTTCAGCTACTCCCAGACCTCATGTTCCATATTATGCACCGCCAGTGTCTACTTTACCTCCTGTATGGGGTGCTTTCAGCGGGCAGTCTAGTCGATCAGGCCCGAGCCAGTCCCAGTAGCCACGTCCTCCGAGGGCGTGTTTTGAGTGTGGTGACACTCGTCATATCATGAGGGATTGTCCCAGACTTATGAGGGGTGCACCTACACAGATTTCTCAAGCCCCATTTATTCCATAGGTCTCTCAGGCTTCTCAGGCCATGATTACTGCACCAGTTGCCACTCCACCTGCACAGCCAGCTAGAGGTAGAGGTCGGACAAGTAGATGTCACCCTAGAGGGGTAGGCCAGGCCAGATATTATGCCTTTCCTGCTAGGACAGAGGCCGTTGCATCCGATTTTGTTACCACAAGTATTATTCCAGTTTGTCAGAGAGATGCATCAGTCTTATTTGATCCAGGCTCCACTTATTATTATGTGTCATCTTATTTTGCCCTGTATTTGGGCGTATCCCGTGATTCCTTGAGTTCTTCTATTTATGTATCTACACATGTGGGTGAATTTATTATTGTGGACCGCGTGTATCAGTCGTGTTTAATTGTTATCAGTGGTTTTGAGACTAGAGCTGATTTATTATTGCTCAGTATGGTGGATTTTGATATTATTTTGGGAATGGACTGGTTGTCGTCCTATCACGCTATTCTTGATTGTTACGCCAAGATGGTGACGTTGGCTATGCCAGGTCTACCGCGGCTATAGTGGAGAGGTACCTCAGATCATGTTCCTACCAGGGTTGTTTCATTTCTTAAAGCTCAACGAATACTTGAGAAGGGGTGTGATGCATATCTAGCCTATGTGAGAGATGTTAGTATTAATACTCCTATCGTGGAGTCAGTTCCTATAGTAAGGGATTTTCCTGATGTATTTCCAGCGGATCTTCTGGGTATGCCACCCGACAGGGATATTGACTTTGGCATTGACTTGTTACCGGGCACTCAGCCCATTTCTATTCCACCATATCGTATGGCCCCAGCAGAGTTGAAAGAATTAAAATAGCAGTTACAGGAGTTGCTTGATAAGGGTTTCATTCGGCCTAGTGTATCGCCTTGGGGTGCTCCTGTCTTATTTGTGAAGAAGAAGGATGGTTCTATGCGGATGTGTATTGATTACCGCCAGCTGAACAAGGTTACAGTGAAGAAAAGGTATTCATTGTCACGTATTGATGACCTATTTGATCAGCTTCAAGGTGCCAGGGTATTCTCTAAAATTAACTTGCATTCAGGCTATCATCAGTTGAAGATTCGGGAACCAGATATCCCGAAAACTACTTTTAGGACTCGGTATGGTTATTATGAGTTCCTTGATTATTTCATCATTGTGTTTATTTATGATATTCTGTTGTATTCCCGGAGACAGGAGGATCATGAGCAGCACCTGAGGACTGTGCTTTAGACTTTGAGAGAAAAGAAGTTATATGCCAAACTTTCAAAGTGTGAATTCTGGCTTGATTCAGTGGGATTTTTGGTCCATATAGTTTCATGCGAAAGGATCAAGGTAGATCCGAAGAAGATTGAGGAGGTGCAGAGTTGGTCCAGACCATCCTCAGCTACGGAGATCCGGAGTTTCCTGGGTTTGACAAGGTATTATCGCCGATTTGTAGAGGGTTTCTCTTCTATTGCTGCACCTATGACAAAATTGGCCCATAATGGTGCTCCGTTCAGGTGGACCAAGGAATGTGAGGAGGGCGTCCAAAAGCTCAAGACAGCTTTGACTACAGCTCCAGTATTGGTATTACC
Organism: Nicotiana tomentosiformis; assembly: GCF_000390325.3. Taxonomy (NCBI): domain Eukaryota; kingdom Viridiplantae; phylum Streptophyta; class Magnoliopsida; order Solanales; family Solanaceae; genus Nicotiana; species Nicotiana tomentosiformis. Next base: position 22,463,061 of record NC_090823.1, on the reverse strand, counting down.
TACAGGTTCAGGATCTTATATAGTGTATTGTGATGCATCACATATTGGTCTCGGCGCAATATTGATGCAAGACAGTAGGGTGATTGCCTATGTGTCCAAACAGTTAAAGGTACATAAGAAGAATTATCATGTCCACGACCTTGAGTTAGCAGCTATTGTTCATGCCTTAAAGATTTGGCGGCATTATTTGTACGGTGTCCATTGTGAGGTCTAAACCGATCACCGAAGTCTACAGCATCTGTTTAAACAGAAGGATCTTAATTTGCGGCAGCGGAGATGGTTGGAGTTGCTTAAGGATTATGATAGCACCATACTATATGATCCCGGGAAGGTCAATATAGTGACCGATGCCTTGAGTCGTAAGGCGGATAGTTTGGGCAGCTTAGCATATTTACCGGTAGTAGAGAGGCCTTTAGCCTTGGATGTTCAGGCCTTGGCCAACCAGTTTGTCAGGTTGGATATTTCCGAGCCGAGCCAAATTTTGGCTTGTGTGGTTTCTCAGTCTGCTCTTTATGATAGTATCAGAGAGCGCCAGTATGATGACCCCCATCTTCTTGTCCTTAAGGACACAGTTCAGCACAGTGACGCCAATGAAGTCACTATTAGAGATGATGGTATATTACGGATGCAGGGCAGGCTATGTGTGCCTAATGTAGATGGTTTGTGTGAGTTGATTCTCCAAGAGGATCACAGTTCGATGTACTACATTCATCCGGGTGCTACAAAGATGTATCAGGACCTGAGACAACACTATTGGTGGAGGCGGATGAAGAAAGACAAAGTGGAGTATGTAGCTCGGTGTCTCAATTGTCACCAGGTAAAATATGAGCATCAGCGGCCAGGTGGATTGCTTCAGAAGTTAGAAATTCCGGAGTGAAAATGGGAGCGGATCACTATAGATTTCGTTATTGGGATTCCACAGACTCAGTGGAAGTTTGATGCAGCTTAGGTGATTGTGGATAGGCTGACCAAGTCAGCTCATTTCATTCCTGTGATGACTACCTGTTCTTCCGAGCAGTTGGCTCAAGTTTATATTCGCAAGATTGTCAGACTTCATGGCATACCGGTATCTATCATCTCTGACCGGGGTACACAATGAGTACATCATTTCACCCTCACATAGACAGGCAGTCCGAACACACTATTTAGATATTGGAGGATATGCTTTGTGCGTGTGTGATAGATTTTGGGGGTGCTTGGGATCAGTTCTTACCACTTGCGGAGTTTGCTCATAATAACAGTTTATCAGTCGAACATTCAGATGGCTCCGTATGAGGACTTGTATGGTAGGAGGTACCGGTCTCCAGTGGGTTGGTTCGAACCGGGCGAAGCTAGACTATTGGGTACAGACATGGTTCAGGATGCCTTGGAAAAAGTTAAATTGATTCAGGATCGACTTCGTACAGCCCAATCTAGACAGAAAAGTTATGCGGATCGGAAGGTTTGTGATGTTGCATTCATGGTTGGTGAGCAGGTCTTGCTCCGGGTTTCGCCTATGAAGGGTGTTATGAGGTGCGGGAAGAAGGGCAAGTTGAGCCCTAGGTATATTGGGCCTTTTGAGATTCTTGAAAGAGTTGGAGAGGTGGCTTACACACTTGCACTACCACCTAATCTCTCTGCAGTTCATCCGGTATTCCATGTTTCTATGCTCCGGAAATATCACGGCGATCCGTCTCATATGTTATACTTCAGTTCAGTTGGACAAAGATCTATCTTATGTTGAGGAACTAGTGGCTATTTTGTACAGGCAGGTTCGAAAGCTGAGGTCAAAGAACATTGCTTCTGTGAAGGTGCAGTGGAGAGGCCAGCCAGAAGGAGAATTTACTTGGGAGACTGAGCGGGAGATGTAGAATAAATATACACACATATTTGAGACTCCAGGTATAATTCTAAACTCGTTCGAGAATGAATATTTATTTAAGAGGGGGAGGATGTAATGACCCGGCCAGTCGTTTTAAAAGTTGTAGCCCCGTTTCCCTAATTACTGCTCATTCTATACTTTATAACTGATATATGATTTGCCGGAGTAATTGGTTTAGGTCCGAAGAGATTTTAGAATGAATTGGAACGCTTAGTTCCAAAGTTTAAAACTTAAGTTGAAAAGGTTGGCTGGATGTCGACCTATATGTAAACGACCCCGAAATAGTATTTTGATGATTCCAACAGCTCTGTATGGTGATTTTGGACTTAGGAGCGTGATCGGAATTGGAAGTCCGTAACTAAATTAGGCTTGAAATGGCTAAAATAGGAATTTAAGTTTGGAAATTTGACCGGGGAGTTGACTTTTTGATATTGGGGTCGGAATCCAGTTCTGAATATTTTCATAGCTCTTTTATGTCATTTATGACTTGTGTGCAAAATTTGAGGCTAATCGGACTTGATTTGATAGATTTCGACATCGAAAGTAGAAGTTAAAAATTCTTAAGTTTCATTAAGCTTAAATTGGGGTGTGAATTGCGATTTTAGCGTTGTTTGATGTGATTTGAGGTTTCAAATAAGTTCGTATGATGTTTTAGGACTTGTTGGTGTATTTGGTTGAGGTCCCGAGGGCCTCAGGTCAGTTTCGGATGGTTAACGGATGAAAAGTTGGACTTAAACAGCTGCTGCAATTTTCTTCTGCTGGAAATGCAGAAATCGAAGCCTAGAAATCGAGCTAAGGATCGAAGCCCAGAAATCGAGCCCAGGGTCGAGGGCCAGGGTCGATGGCCAGGATCGAAGCCAGGGTCGAGGGCCATGATCGAAGGCTCGGGATCAAGGCTCAAGATCGAGGGCCATGATCGAAGTCTAGAATCGAGGGCCATGATCGAGGCCCAGGATCGAGGCAGGACCGAGGGCTGCCTGGACAGAATTATAAAATGGGGGGACTTCATCCCATTTGCCATTTTTGATGAATTGGAGCTTGAGGAGAGGCGAGTTTTGATAGATTTTCAAGGAAAAATATTTGGGTAAGTGATTCTAACTCGGATTTGGTCAATATACACGAATATATCATTATTTTCACCATTTAATTAGTGTATTGAGATGGAAATTTGGAAAAAAATTTAGAAATCTCATAGAAACGAATTTTTGAGATTTCGGTGTCGATTCGAAGTCGGATTTGAGTGAAACTGGTTTGGTTGGACTCGTAATTGAATGGTTTATCAGATTTTGTGAGTTTTACCGGATTCCGAGATGTGGGATCCACGAGCGATTTTTGATTTAATTTTGGATTTTTATTGAAAACTATTGTATTTGCTTATGAAATTGATTCCTATAATTTTTGTTGACTGTATCAAATTATTATGATTAGATTTGAGTCGATAGAAGTCGTAAAATCGAGGAAAAGGCATACTACTTGATTAAATTGGAGCAAGTCGAGGTAAGTGACTTATCTAACCTAGTGGGAGAAATATTTTCCCTAGGATTGGTATTGACGTGATGATTGTAATGAGCTGAAAGTCGTGTACAGGAGGTGACGAGTGTGTGCACGGGCTAAACGTGGAAGATTATGCCTTTAAATTGTGTAGATCAATATTGCATATTAATTAAATAATTTTACCTTGTTATATTCTTCATCATTGATTTAATTTTTATATTTTAAATTTGCTTGTCCTTTTTCTACTAATTGTTTTACCTGTTTAGTTGAAACCCAATTTCTTTTGTTCTTTGTAATACTTGAAGGATTGGATTTCTTAATTTAAATGTTATTAAAAATGAAGTATTTTACATTTAAAAATTTGATATTTAGACAAAGTGTTAAATTTGTGAAATATTATTTTTGCTGAATATTTTATGAGATTTTTGTACTCATTGTGATGGAGCCTTGAGATCTTTGTTATGGAAAATATTTCTGTTTATTTATTTTGGTATGAGTTGTGAGCTCTTTATTATGGAAAATACTGTTGTTGATTTATTTTGGCATGAGCCGTGAGCTCTTTATTACGGAAAAATATTGTTATTGATTTATTTTGGTATGAGGCATGAGCTCTTTATTGTGGAAAAATATTGTTATTGATTTATTTTTGCAAGTTGAAATAACTGGGCACTTGAGGTACAAATTGTGATATATTGTGATATTGATACGCATGCGGCGGTATAAGGTCTAGGTGTTGAAACGCATATGGTGAGATAAGGGTGGCTTGATACGCGTGGCTAGTAGGGGAACTACTAGAAGTCATGCGGTGTGATAAGGGTGGCTAAAATGCGGAATGCTATTTCGGAAAAAATATTTTTCTTTAAAATTAAATGTGAAGGCTCCCGCGGTGATATAAGAAAATGAGATATTGTGAATTTATTTATAATTTGGGATTATGAGGCGGTACCTCGGGAGTTCCCTTGTTGATATTGATTTATGGTCGCAGTTGCCTTTGATTATTGTGGTGATTTTCTTAAAGTTGAAAAGAATTTTATTTTGTTTCCACGAGATATTATTTGCCATTATTTTGCGTAGTTAATTGGTGACATGCTACTTACTTGATTCATTTCCATTGTCATTTTATTTTTATTATATTGTTAAACATTTCACCTTCTCTTTTATTATTCTAGTAGGGTCTGACTTGACCTCGTCACTACTCTACCGAGGTTAGGCTTGGCACTTACTGGGTACTGATATGGTGTACTCATACTACGCTTCTGCGCATCATTTTGTGCAGATCCAGGTACATCCTACCAGTCCAGACATCCGTGAGCTACCTGTGTACGGAGATTTCGAGGTATATCTGCCAACGTCCGCAGACTCCGGAGTCCCCTTCTATCATTATTATGTTGCTTCCTTATTTTCCTTAGACCCTAATATATATATATAGATACATTGAGGATTAATTCTTAGAAGCTTGTGACTTATTTTTACCGAATTTTGGGAGTTGAAATTATGTGAATTTGAAGATTATTTATTTCAGATTTCTATTGTTATTCCGCATTGATAGGCTTACCTAGTCTTAGAGACTAGTGCTATCACGACATCCTACGGAGGAAATTTGGGGTCGTGACATTTCAGTTTTTAATATAAAAGCTTTCCGAAAAAATACCCGGACTGTGCACACAAATCGAGGAGGTATAAAATGAGGTATTTGAGGCTTCGAAACACAGAATTAGGTTCTAAAACATAAGATGACCTATCGGTGCATCACATAATACATCATGCGGGGATACTCGTGCCCTCAAACTACCGAGAAAAGTGCAAGTGCTCAAAACGACCAGTCGGATCGTTACACTTCACATCGCATTCACGATAGAGCATCGAGTAATTATAAGATTTTCTATCAAGGACGATATCGACGCCTTAAAATCTTGAGATATATTGGTGAGATCCTGCCCTAGAGTGTTAAAGGGAAAAGCGTGTTGTATTGCCGTTGCTTGAAAGAAATAGATGACGAGATTATCAAATGGGAAAATATCTTTTTATATGATGTCAAGTTTCTCTTTGTTGTTTTCTTATTAAAAACATTAATCCGGTTATGAGTTAATTTGAATAAGAATCAACGTATCAGACGAATATCATCAACAGAATTAAACAACTCTCCAAATCAACTTTCACCTACCATGCAGCTAATTACAAGTATTTCTTCTTATAATCTTGATGTAAATCATAATAGCTCTTACCAAAAATAACCATAAAAATGGCAAGAGACAAAGAACATATGGCACATATAAACATAGTTAGGCCTGCAGAAGGTGGCACAACGTACAAGCCAGTCATGAATGCTAGCATCAGTGCTACCATGTCAATCAAGGCAAGAATACATGCAACTATATAATGATTCGACCATTTGTTCTCCCCCTGGTAAGTTGCAAGGAAATGCAGAAAAACCCCAGCTGTTGAAGATATCATGGCAATGATATCTTTATCTTGTTATTATGAATGTTTTGAATGTTGCTTTCTTCCATATGATTGTCATCCCTTGATTTGGACCATCATTGTAATCGTAACCACTAGGAATGGTGAAGCCAGTCGCGAAAGAAATAGTTAGTATGAGCGTAATCACTATGAAATGTGTATTTGCTCTTTCTTTCCATATTTTTGTGACTTTTTTGGACCAGTTTTTATCAGCTTCTTTCTGAAAATGTAGTTTAAAAGCTTCAGTTATTTTATGAGTTAGTGTATATCTTCATTGTAATTTAAAAAATCTATGCAATTTCATATTGTAAAATTAACTCATAGCAAGATTAATGTTTTTAAAAGGAGACGAATAAAAAGAAATTTGATATCATATAAAAAATATATTTTGCCCATCTGAAAATCTCGCGATCTATTTTCAACGGTGACACAACACGCTTTTCCCTTTAGGTTTTCGCGACAGGATCCCATCAACGTATTCTCGAGATTTTAAAGCGACGATATCGTCCTTGGTCTCTTATAATTTCTCGATGCTTTATCGTGAATGCGATATGAAGAGCATTTTGGCCTTGGCTAGTTATTGTCTCAAAGGAATCTAGACATTGCTCTAAAATATCTTTTATAACCTTTTACCAATCTTGAATGGTTGCTACATGCAATAGTGATATATTTTCTTCTTTAATTGTTCCTTAAGATATTTATTTACCTGCCATTAATAATGCCCTTACTGATAGATTTCACCCTTTATAACTCGCGAAATGAAGAGGATTCCAACCGAAGTCATCTGCTTGTTTTGTCAAACTTGGAACATTTCTTAGTATCATTTCAATCAAGTCTGTCCGAAGGAGTAGTCCTAGTCAATAATAATCACTCCGACAAATGTGAAAAATAGTCGTACAATATTTAGAATAGAAAAAGTTATTTACTTTATTTATCCTTCTTGGGCATTACCAATATTTTCAAAGTTTTAAGTTATATACACATAATCATTCAACTGAAACTAGGCCAAATTGTGACCAACAAAAAAGAAAGCAAGGAGAAAAGAAGTCAAGATAGTGTCCAAATAAAAAAGGAAAAACAGAAAGATGAAATAACAAAAAGGCTAATTGAGGCCTTTGCTACACAAACATATAATTCTAAAGATGTTGTTTGCATGAAAATAGATAATAGCATACAAAAAGAAAGGCAAGAACTAGAAAAAAATATAGAACTCAGCTAGAGGTCATTAAACTAACAGGGTGAAATAAAGAGAAAGTGTGATCTAACCACAATGATTAACCCAATCAGTTGGAATATAAGGGGGTGAAACATAAAAATCCTTTTGATAGATTGATTCAAATGGTTAATTTGCATAAGGTACGTCTTGCCTCAAAGCTTTAAACGTAAAAATACCAAAATTTGGGTCTCTATTACCAAAATTTGCTCTCCTTTTAGAACTTTGACATTCTTGAACTAATTAAAGGTAAAAATTTGGTCTTTAACATATTATGTATCAAGAAAATTTGAGCTTTTATCCATTATGTTTCAACGAAGTTTTCTTTTTTTACTAGTATAGTTAGTCATAATATAATGTTAGCAAGTAATTAATTGATATGGAGAAACGTGGTAGATGAGGATTCACTCGGACCAATTAAAGGTAAAAATTTGAGCTACTATTATGTTTCAGGAAGATTTGTTTCTTTTTACTAGTATTATTACTTTATGGATTTAAGTTTTATCCTTTGATGGTGTAAAAAAATTTTTACACCATCAATAGATAACTTATAATAGCAGGTTATACTTATCAAGAATTTATTTACCTGTATATACATTGACTAGGTGAAGAATGTTTTTACACTATCAATAGATTTTAAACTGTGATAGCATGTTGGTTACCATTATTACTAGATTACCAACTAATGTTTATTAAGAACCTGCAATTACCGAACAAATAACCTGGTTGTGTACAGAGTTTTTACAATGTCAATATATAGAACTTAAACCCTTTACTTTTTTAGCAATAATATTTCATATTATTACTGGTATTATGTTAAAAATTGTGGTTTCACATACAATGTTCGAATAAAGATATACCCTTTTTAGCTTTAGAAATATTAGTACTAAAGAGCTTTTTTTTTTCCAAAAAATAAAATAAAATCTTGATGTAATTTTTCTTGAATGTTGAGCCTTCGTTGTGCACCCTTTACTACATTAACACTTCACAGATTGAGGGTCTTAGTCCTGTCAATGGAGATGTTCGTGCATCCATCTCAGATGAAAGTCAAAATCATATAGAACCTGAAGATAATTCCATTGTTGGTTTACATTGAAGGTATTGTCTTTACCTGGTTTAGAGAGTACCAACAGGGAATGTCTAACTACCCCCTAGTTACCTCATGAGTAATCAACTAATAGAAGTAAATATATTCTTAGCCTTTGGTTAAAGAAAAAATTGCTCAATAGCTTGGTCTTCTCCTTAGCGATCCAAGCATATAAACATGTATTTTTCCAGCACTCAGTAGTCAGTAGACTATATCCTGATTAAATGTGCTATTTATTCGTGAATTGGCATATCCCTGGAGTTATTTGGCTTGTGGATTGGAGGAGGTGTGGTTATGATGTCCACATATTTTACTGAGGAAACATCCTTTGTCCTTGACTTTATCTGTTTACATACGAGGAAGAGTGTTAAGAGTATCGTGCAACAGGTCATTCTTTCATTAAACTAGACAGATTTGATTGTTGTTTCTGATGTTAGTGTGTGTTAGCAAGACCCCTGGCTAGTTAGCAAAATAAGAACTAAATGTGGATTTTTTTTTTTGGTCTTCCCCGTGATGCAGCCCAAACGTGAACTAGAAATGGATAAGAGTTGATCCCTTCTTATTCCATTTGCTGTCCATGATTTGAGCAACCTCTTATGATTTAGTTTAGAATATGCCTACATAAATGTAGTTAATAAGCCTCTGAATTGTGTCGTAAAAATAGAGATTGGAATAGTTTGTGGTTACTAGATTAACCATTTGATATTCCGTAATATCCAGAGTCAACATCATCAAGGGTGGTGATCAGAACAATATAGTGTTTGAAATCAGTTACTAACTACTGGTTGTGACTAGCATTGCAAGTGGTGTTCTTGCTATTTGTTTGCCTGCATGTGGCTTGGAAGATTAAGATAGCCTCGGACGTGGGGCATGCATTTATGAGAAATCTCACACATGAGAAAATTAGGCTCATTTATGAAGTTCTTTCTTGTTACTTATGTATATTTTTTTATGCATATATAGGTCATGTACCATGCTCACATGCACAGAAAGAGGACAAGCAACGATGAAGCATGTTAAAATGCCGAAGTCACTTGAAAATTCTTGTGGTAAAGGTACTCAAACCACGTGGAATGTTTGTGGTTCAAGCAGTATCTTGTGCTCTTAGGTGTGGGCGAGTAATTGTGAATATATTTTTCTGTGAGATACATTGATGGTGGAAGTAGCACTATAGCCAATGACTTCTTTGATATATCAGGAAAGGTGTTGAGGTTAATGTCTGGGGTCTAAACCACTGTGCTGAAGTCTGGATTGCGAAATCTGTGAGTTTCACCATCATTCTCTTTTAGCATTTTTGGGTGCAACAAAATATTGACTGCTCTTAGGTATACTTCACAAGAATTTTGATGTGTTGCGTTCTTATTCCAGCCTGCAAAAAACAGCCTCGATGTATTCACCCCAACTTGGTTTACATCTGCAACTTTCTTGTGCATCTGAAGTTCCTTTGGTTTACTTCTCTTGGACATTATTCTTGTCTTTATGATAAATTAACTCATCAAACCAGAAATAACATTTGCCCCTCACGTTATGATTCAGATGTCTAGACTCATTTATTTCACTTATTGTGGGTCTCACTCTTGAGTGCATCTATTTCGTTTTAGGGAAATTTTTGGGATCCTTCTTGGGGATATGTTCTGGAAGTAAAAGATCTATAGTTAGGCATTCAGGGCTCCCAGTTATAGCCTCATGTGGTGATTATTTGAAATTGCAGCTAGCTTTCAAGAGAATGGAAGATAGATGAAGATGTTATTCATAGGATTAAAATCGGATGGTTGAAATGGAGAAGTGCTACCGGAGTTTGATGTGATAAAAGGATGCCTAGCAAAGTTATATGGTAGCTGGACTGCTAAGGTCCAACATATCCACAAGGTGATTGTCGCAAAGATGCGAATGCTAAGATGGATGTACAGCCATACAAGATTATTAGATAAGATTAAAAATTATCCCATTTGCCAGAAGGTGAAAGTAGCACGCATTATCGATAAAGTAAGAGAAAGTCGCTTGAGATAGTTTGGTCATATCTTGTGTCGACCTACAAGTTCCACTCTATAGGTGTAAAACTATAGTGACTGGTGAGTGAAGGTGTTAAAAGGGGACGGAGTAGACCTAAAATCACATGAAAAGAAATTGTCTTAAAAGACCTATAAATTTTTGAAATCAATGCAGACTTGGCTAAAGATAGAAAACAATTAAAAAAAGAGATCCATATATGTGATATCTACTAGTTGGGAATAGGCTTGTTAGTGATGATGGTATGAGTTAAGCTAGAAGGAGACAATAGTAACATTGTATAATCATTTTGCTTTCTGGAATTCCGTATTATCAATAACATGTTTACTTCACCAGTTCAACTAAACGGCACCATAACCTACACCAGAACGCGGTGATGATTAGTCTCATGAATTCATGACTTGGCTGCATTTTCATATGCAAGTTGAAAAAACTCGGAAACTTAAGTGGGTTGTTTGCTAAATATAAGCTAGCTAGTTGGGTCGTACAATACAACAACTATGCCTCAATACCAACAAGTGGAGGTTCTCTGTATGAATCCCACTTTTTGTGTTGCTCCATTTAGCCGACTAGTTGAGGCCACGATCTTTTTTATTTTTTTTTTGGTCTAAAGGTGGCTTTAATTTTGTATTATTTGATTTCGAGGTTGTAGAATAATTTTTTCAAAATTCTTATTGTTGTTATGAAATAAAAGCAATATAGCAAGAACTATGTAATTAAGATTAATAATAGAAGAGAATGATAATATCAGAAAGGAACATTTCTTTCTTCGTTTCAAAGTGTCTTCTTTAGGTTCATAATAAACCTATTTATAGATACTATTGCATTGTTACATAACTTCCTAAATCTAGTTATGAGTCTCAAAATTAACAGAAATCTAGACATGAAGACAAATCTAGATATGGCAAGATTTCCAAATCTCAAGTTGGTCCTCCGGTGCAAGTGGATTTATAACATTCCTCATTAGATGTCCATTGAAAGATAATGGTGCCTCGTTAAAACTTTACTAAGAAAAATTCAGTGGAAAAAAGTTTAGTGAAAGAAAAAGAGTACACATATCTTGTAATACATATTAAGAGTTGCCTCATTAAAAACCTTACCAGAAAAATTCAATTGGGACAAAACCTTGGTTAAGAAAAAAAGAGTACAACGCGTATTTCTCCCCCTGATGAAAATTCTATTTTATATCTCGGAGACGACGCATTCCAATCCTATATCTCAACTTCTCAAATGTTGATGTCGATATGCTTAGTGAACAAATCTGCCAACTTATCACTTGATCGAAATTGTTGAACATATAATTCACCATTCTTTTGAAGATCACGCGTGAAAAAGAATTTTGGTGAAATGTGTTTTGTTCTGTCTCCTTTAATATATCCCTCTTTTAGTTGAGCTATACATGCAACATTATCTTCATACAATGTTATTGGAATATCATCTCCCCATGAAAGGCTACATATCTTCTGGATGTGTTGAGTTATTGATCTCAACCAAGCACATTCTCAACTCGCTTCATGAATAGCTATTATCTCTATATGATTTGAAGAAGTAGCAACCATCGTTTGTTTTGTTAAACGCCATGATATGGCAGTACCTCCACATGTGAATAAATAGTCTGTTTGAAATCGACCCTTATGTGGATCAGACAAATATCCTGAATCTGCATAACTAATCAGTTGTGACCTGGATCCATTTGAATAAAATAATCCCATATCAAGGGTCCCTCGGAGATATCTGAATAGATTCTTAATACCATTCCAATATATTTGTGTTGGGGAAGAACTAAATCTTACTAACAAGCTTACAGGGAAAGCTATATCTGGTCGAGAACTATTAGCAAGATACATTAATGCCCTAATTGTACTAAGATATGGCATTTCAACACCTAGAAACTCTTCATCATTTTCATGAGGGCGAAATTGATCTTTATTTTTATCAATCGATCTCACAACCATTGGGGTACTCAATGGATGTGCTTTATCCATATAAAATCACTTCAAAATATTTTCGGTGTACATTGATTAATGGACAAATATTCCATCTTTCAAATGCTAAATTTGTAAGCTAAGACAAAATTTTATCTTTCGAAGATTTTTCATTTCAAATTCTTTCTTCAAACATTCTACTGACTTTGGAGGCTCTTCAGGAGTTTCAATGATATTCAAGTCATCAGCATACACATCTATTATGATAAATTTAGTTCCAGATCCTTTTATAAAGACACAAGGACAAATTAGGTCATTCTTGTACCCTTCTTTCAATAGGTATTCGTTGAGGCGATTATACCACATGTGCCCTGATTGATTCAATATGTATAAGGATTTATGAAACTTTATTGAAAAAAATTTCCTTTAATCTTTAAATGTTTCAAGCACTTTGAATCATTCAGGGATATTCATAAAATTTTTATTGTCCAATGAGCCATATAAATAGGCCGTGACAACATCCATAATATGCATATCCAGTTTTTCATGCATTGTCAGACTGATAAGATACCTGAATGTGATTGCATCCACGCAGGAGAATATGTCTTCCCTAAAATCAATGCCAGGTCGTTGCGATCCTTTTGCTACAAGTCGTGCTTTATATCTTGCCATAAATTCCATGGAACTGTGTAGTTTAATAACTTGTTGTTACCTATACATTCTCCATGTATTAGATAAATTGAACCATAAATCATGTTAGAAATCATGTTTAGACTACGTGTTGGCACTGTAAGGACCCACAGAGGTCGTGTACATGTTGAATTATCTGCTAAATTATTATTTTGCACTCAGTCACAGTTTTACTTGTATATTACATATCAGTCTCTATTGTTCATTATTGATGCATTATATCATTATTGTTTGGGCTGCTTATCATGATTTCTGAGGACCCGAGAGACTGGAGAGGTTGATGACTGAGTGAGGCCAAGGGCCTGATTGTGAGGATATTTATGGGATCGGGTTGTACGCTGCAACATGTTTCACTGATATATGTCATAATTGGCTTGTTATAGCTCTTGGGCTGAAGGAGCCCCTCCGGAGTCTATGCATACCCCCAGTGAGTGCAGGTACATACTGAGTGTGAGTACCGAGTGCTGAGCGATTTATAAAAATGAGTGACTGTGAGGAATGAGTTATTGTGAGGTTGGAGTGAATGGGAGGACTGAGCGATTGTTACTCTGAGAGGATGCATTTGACTTTCATTTTTGTTGCACTTCAACTATCATATATCACTGTCTTGAAATTTCTGAGAGATATTATCTTCTGTTTCAGTTGAACTTGACATGAATTAGTTGTTTTGGCCTTAATTGTCGAACTTGAAAGCATACCTATTTCCCTATGTTGAAATCACTGAAATTGAACTTTAACTGTGACGCTCGTCACTACTTTCAGTTCTTTATTTAGTCTTGTTATTTACTAAGATGGTTGTACTCACGCTACACCCTGTATTTCATGTGCAGATCCAGGTATTTTCGGACACGGTGGGTGTTGATTTTAGTGCACAGTTGATCTTCTGGAGATTCCAAGGTAGTTGCTGGCGTTTCACAGACCTTGCCTCTCCTTCCCTATCTTTCTATTTATTGTATTTAGTTTAGACTATCATAGATAGTATTTTCCAAACTTGTGATGTATAGATGCTCATGTACTCTGTGACACCCCAATAGTTGGGAACTTTCACGTTGAGTTTTGGGTTTTTATCCTATTTATGAGAACTTTTATTATCTAAACTATTTAATTCATTTTCTGTTAAAAGTGTTGGAGATATTTCGTAATGTCGACTTGCCTAGTACCACGTTAGGCGCCATCACGACAGGTTAGAATTTTGGGTCGTGACATGTAACTTGAACCGGATAATTTTTTATTTTTTATTTTTAGGATTAGATGTTTTTTTAGGAGTAGAAAAAAGAGGGAGACGAAAACCTTTTGTGACCTATTAGATACTAGCATATTTAGGCCTGAGCTTGAGTAGTACTTTCATCTGAGTGCTTGAGTAATGAATAAAATAGCATACTCTCTGACACCTAGGCTCAGGGTTGTGACTCCGTATATAGCTTATTCTTATTTTTTCATTCGCTATGATCTTGTCTGTCGTAGAGTATAATTGATCCATCTTGATTGATACTTGTGTCATATGGGGTGAGGATTTCTTACATATATTCCATATTTTGCATCTTAGTCTAGAACTTGCCCTACATATTGAAGCGAAATAAAAATGTTGCTCTATTAGAAGATGATAATATGCTTTCTTGGATTTATCTTGTGAATTTTAGCCTTTTCAGATATTGTACCACTAGTTAGCCCTTTGAGCATGTAGCCTTTTGTTTGGAAGCCGTATTTTGCCTTAGTTCTTTTATTGAATTCCTAGTTTTTGCACTCTTTTTCCTTGAGCATTGTTGCTTAGGTTGTAATATTAATTGATAAATTTAAAGAAAGGGATGATTAAGTAAAAAATGGTGACCAACGATAGCTGAAAAGTGATAAAAAGCCCTCTTGAAAAGAATGTGACATGAAAAAAAAAAAAGAAAAAAGAATGAAATAAAAATTTGCTTTTAAAAAAAATGAAACGTTCTTGGTATAAGGGAAATACTTGTGAAACAAGTGATGAAAAGATGGCTGGAAAATAAAATTAAGAGATGAAAATAATAGGTGATGAAGTCTAAAAGTGCAAAGTGCTTAGGGATGGGTAAGTCACTATTATATAGTTTTCCTACCCGTCCCCTAGCCAACATTACAACCTGTTAAAGTCCTATTTGATTCTAATCGAGCATACTTAATTAGTAGAGATATACATAATGGGCAATCCTAAGGTTCTTTGTGCATACATATGAATACGTTTGTGAGTGCGAGAGTTATTTTTTGATGCTAAGTCCTTAAAGTATATTCATTCATTGATTTGAGTGTATGGACTAATTATTCTTGTGAGGGCACTTGTTTCATGATAGATAGGTGATGTTATTAGATTTATTCGATAGAGTAGGGGAGCGAACTTAAATTTGCTGAGTTAGAGTCTCTCTATGAGGTTAGGAGGTTAGACATTTGTTATTTGTTTGTGACTTGTATATCTTGCACGTTGATCGGGAAGTGTATATCTGATGGTTTGAGCTGCCATAGAGCCTAATTGTTAGTATCAACCGAAGTGGTGGTGTTTATAGACTTGATTTATTGAAAGTGATTTTAATGCTTACTCGAGGAAGAGCAAGAGTCTAAGTGTGGGTTGTGATGTTCGGCGAAAAATGCATATATTTAACCATTGTTATCTCACATTCTCATACTTTAATCGTCTTTTGAATTTTAATTATATTACTTTGTGCTTAATATTAAATTTTAACTGTATAGGAATAAAGCGATATAAAGATGAAGAGATTTGGAGCAAAATTAAATAAAATACGGAAGAAAAAAAGAAGGAAAATAAACGAATAAAAAAAGTTTAAAGAAAAAGGGGACACCGTTTGGTGTTTGGCCCCCGAGTTGAAGACAAAAAAGAAGAGAAATACAAATAGTAAAGAAGGCAAAAACGTACCTGGGTGGAAGAATTGAAAGAAAATGCGGAAACTTAGTGCCTTCACCGCCACGGCCAGCGCCCCACGCTGGCCTGGACCCTGCATTGCAGAATTTTTTTTATTTTGCCCGTGATAAGGTTATTTCAGCCCAAGACTTACCCAATTCGTATAAAAGCAAGTCTAAACCTATTTTGAAGGGGGAGATGACACTTTGAGAGGAAAAGACAAGCACGGAACACTCGGGAGCAAGGATTCTCAGTTTTTCTTTCTCTTCTCTTTCTTTAACTTTATAGTTTATTCGCTCTAGAGTTTTGGGTGCTACATGAACGTTGTAGTTTGAAGCTTGAGTTATTTTTATTATTTTATCATATTGGTTTATTTATTCAATCTTGCGCTTAATTATTTGATTGCTTGATTACCAATTGAATACTATCTACGAATCTAGGATTGAACTTGGGAGAGGGAATTCTAGATTGCATATAAGATTGAGTAGAGCAAGATCTTGAACTCGAGCATCGGGAACGGATTTGCGGTTATGATAGGGATATACCTAATCGCCTTGCTTAGTTACTATACATGAATTATTAATGCGTTCTTGTTAATCCTAATTCCATAGGAATGTAGGCGTTAAGTTAGCTTGAATAGGCAAGTAGTACTTCGGGAGAAGGCTACGAGCAATATTAACCATGTCAATCAATAAACCAGATAAATTAATTAGACGATTTAAGTGGAAAACTCAACAAGATTGTTAGCTAACCCATATCTCTAGAATATTTTCTCTCATTGAATTCATCTCTAAGATTGCAGACTTGTTTCCTTTAATCTCTTAGTTTGCTACTCTAGATTAGTTGTAGTTAAATATTCATACTTTAGAAAATCGTTTGAATATATTAATTGTCTTAGTTTAATTTAGTAAATAGTTAATTACAAGTCTTTGTACGTACGATATTTGGACTTACAATATTACTTGTCGACCACGTATACTTGCGTGTGCGTTTGGGAGTAACAACACCTAATTCTTTCATTGTTAATTAATATTACTCATTAGGAACTCCATGTGATTATGATCATAGATAAGTTGAATAAAAAGTTAGAGCTTATTAGTTGGTCCGAACTTGTAGCTAATAATGTAGCTCTACCATCTCTACCCTATTTTTCTTTTTCCTTTTGGAGATTATGATCATAATGTAAAATTACCACTTCAGAGTAAGGGTTTCTTTATGTTTTATGTGCATATTCGATTAATCTTGGCATCAAGTGTTATAATTCAATCAAAACATAATAGTGTTTGATTAGTAGAAGATAGAGTTGCCACATAGGCTAATTAAATGACGACACGTGTCAAAAAAAAAGTGAAGAATAACGTGTCAAGATGATATGTGAAACTCCCTCGGGTTGAACAAATTCATACTATGTCTTTTAGTCTCAGAACTAAATATAAGAGAATAGTCTCGGGTCTAATGGAAAGGGTTATTAATAGGTATGAATAAGGAAAGAATCAATCAATCCCCGATTTGCTATCATTACTTCATCTGTTATAAATTAATTATGTAACGGACAATTAATAAACAACAGTAACGGGCATGAGCTAGACAAGGTGAACAACTATGAATGGGATTACTATTTAAACCCACATTCCACATCTTGTATCCCTATCGAAAACTATTTAATTATTCTCTCAATCACATTATCCAATCTTTGCTTTCTATTTTTGGCAAATTATTATTGTGCTCATACAGAAGAAAGGCTACAATCATCAATAAGATTTTCATTTTCTTTTATCTCTCAATTTGTTCCCTTTTTATATTTATTCCTTTTTCATAACATTTATATCTGGAAAAGTGAACTAAATCGGTTGTTAGTGACTCGCAATATTTCTTTAATTGCTTTGACCATAAAAGCTAGTATTTTTTAGGTTAAACAGAGTTTAAAAGAATCAAGATTAATCTCAATTCTATGTCAAACAAGATGATTATTCTCAAAAATCTTATCACGCATAGATATCATACTTAAAGATAAAAGTATGCCCATTACTTAACTAAAGTGGAAGTCTTCAGTTAATAAGACTAAGTCATTAATCCTATGTAAGTCATTTTTTAACTAGAAACCAAACAGGTAACTAATTCAATGGTTTGCTGACTTGATTGATGATCAAGAATACCCAGCCAAAGATATTCCACAACTTTCAGTTTTTCAATTCTATGGCCACAAACTCAATATATTGAACCAAAGACAGACACAATTAATGTTTTAAAAGCGAAAAGTGCACAAAAGTGACAAGCACACTATAGATATTCATATTAGTATAGCACACATCAAAGTTGTTTTGAAATCACATAGGAAATATCCTTATTAAATGCCTTTTTACTTTTCTTTATAAAGCTTTGTTGGAACTTGCCATTCCAACTGTTCGCATACCATGGCGAGATGTAGGAAATGGGTCATTTAATACAAAGTTTGAAGCATTTCTAAGGAATATAAAAAATGCAATCAATTCTCAAAAGAGTATATTTAAAAAATGGTGATGTAGTTAATGGACCATTAAATTTGAGAGACATCTCCTCGTGTTTCGCTCCATCACACTTATCTTCCTCGTGGTTTTAGATATTATTCTTACCTTCCTTATTTTGATTTTTTTGTGACAATTCTTTTAATATGTTTTTTTTATTAATTAAAAAATTATGATCCAACTAATTTGCCCTTTCGGATATATTATTAATTAATTATGTAAATGCCCTTCAAAACAACATACATATAATGTTTTCGCAATTCTACACTAGAGAATCTGCATCATTTGTCAGCGTTGAGGTTTAATTTTTAGAAGTTGAAGTGGTGTTTGCACATACTGTTTATTTAGAAGAAAAATAAAACTTGAAGTTTTATGAGTGGAAGGAAAAAATTCTTTTGCACAACTCACCAATTATTTTCATGTTTTCTCGTCTATTATTATTTGATGATGGTGTTCGTTTAATATGGAATATAATAGCAATCTTCGTTTTATAAAGTTACATGGAATTAAAAATATTGGTAATGTAAGAAAATATTAAAATCATATTTGAAAAGTTAGTTAGACAGAAAAAACAACGTGTTAAAATTTAGAAGTTTGAATATTAAATGAACATGTATTCTTGAGAGTTATAAAGATACTAGTGAATTTGATCCCGCTTCGCGCAGTTATAAAGATAGCAATAAATTTTGAAATAATATTTTTATAAACTTAGCAGAGATAGAATAAATAACAATTTTCTTGTATATGCATATAATTTTTAATTCTTTTATATTGATTAAATAAAAAAGGTAATATATTTTACTGCATATTGCATCATCAAACCTCTTTTCTAAAATAAAATAAAAATAAAAAGATTTTTAAGAAACTTTTCACTTTTAAATATAGGTATGTATTGTTTTCTTATTCAAATTGAAGATACAAACAATGAAAACTAAAGAAAGTAAAAACATAAAGAAAGCAAAAATATCAACTTATTATTGGTTATATACACTTGCATCTTCCAATTTCACAACAACAAAAAAATGTCAAGTGAAGTACATATTCACATACTACTAAAAAAAGAAATCCACAACACACAAATGTGTGCTACAGTGACTCAAGTCTCCAACAGAAGGCAAATGAAGATAAGAACTCCATACAATTTTCAGAGTAAACCCCGAATTCTCACGAAGGGCTCATTAACACGATTTTTTATATCAATGGCAACAAAGATTTTTAGCAAAAACACAACTCATTTTATAGTATAATATCTTTTTGGACCATCCTTAACCTTTAAAAGACAAATAATAATGAAAACCAGTTTCCAGCAAGCTAAAATTCAGAGGTCATAAAGGTGTTCCAATAAATTATTCTCGACAAAATATTTTTTTTTTCAACTGGACAACTATTCTAGGCTTGATTTACTTCTGTTTCCATAGAAAAATTACAAGCTAATATATGTCAAATTAGAAATTGGAATAGCTATGTATATATTGCACAAAGGAGTAAAAATTATGTTAAAAATATCAATATTATATAGTTTACCTTTCAAATGAAGATTTTTCACCAGAATGTGGATAAGCCTCGTCTACGTACTCTCATCATTCAAAATATAATATTTTCTTCAAAAACACCTTCACCTAAACAAAAAAAATTCACAATACTATTAATAAGGTGACATGAGAAGCCAAACGATAAGGTGACAAAAATTGAGGAAGATAAAGAGTTTTAAATCAAGAAAATAAAATATGTTAAGAAGAAGTAAAAAATGTTAGAATTGGAAAGCCAAAAGATCAAATAGAATATCAAACGAATGGCCAACTCCCCTTGTCTTGTTTGGCTTATATATATACAAAGTAAATAACACATTGGAGTGGGAGAAGAGAGTAATTAGAGTAATTAGAGTAATTAAGGAGGGGATTGAGAAAGTGACTATTGGAATGCCTAGTAATGGAATAGGAGTAATATTTAGTGTAATTACACACTATTACACCTTAATAGACATTAATCTTAGGAATTAAGGAAGGAGAAGTAAACCAAAATATTTAGAGTTATTGGGAATAAACTAAAAAAAAGGAGAAAATAGATAAATAAGATCCTTGGCCAAAGAGAGGTGCCAACTCATCTCCTATTTTTTTAACTTTTTTCTATTATATAGAAAAGAAAAGGAGAGATGGTCGACCACGGGGCAAAATTGTCATTTTGCTCAAAAGAAAAAGTGCTTGTATCTAACTCCATCTCTTCCGACCTTTTTTTTCCTCATCCTCCATACACGACGTGGGTCTAGAAACATCTTCCGACTTCCATCTCTTTTGTTCCAACACATCGGAGGAGTACTTCAGTTCTCCTTCTTCAAACTTTCAACAATAACTCTTTTCATCTTCTTATTTATCTATTAAATTTCAGGTATCATTCTTTCAATCTTTGCTCTCATCTCTTTCTTTCTTTGTTTCTTTTTGATCTGTTTAACTATTTCCAATTTTATGGATGAATTTCCTTGAATTTCGTATTTTCCAACCAAAT
This sequence comes from Nicotiana tomentosiformis, assembly GCF_000390325.3. Taxonomy (NCBI): domain Eukaryota; kingdom Viridiplantae; phylum Streptophyta; class Magnoliopsida; order Solanales; family Solanaceae; genus Nicotiana; species Nicotiana tomentosiformis. The sequence continues at coordinate 22,442,440 of NC_090823.1, read as the reverse complement.
GATGAGGAATCACCATTTTAAGGGTTATTCTCCGTCCAATTTCATTGTTGTTGCCTTCTTCTCGTTGATTCGCCTCTATCTCTTCTTCTTCCGTTTCTTTACATTTTTTTCTTTCTTTTTGTATATTTTATATTTTCATGAATTGTGAATCGCGAGTATGTTTCCAGGTTCTTCATAACTGCCTCTTTGCACACCCCTCACTCTCCATAGACGAGGGAAAGAATAATTGGAACTCATGATAATCTAATTTTAATAAAGCACTAAAATTGGTGTATGGGTTGAGATTGACATAAATTGGATGAATTAAGTCGAATAACTATTGAAAATAATTTGTGCATGTGAATTTTTATTGACAGATGTTATTCATTATTTCATGTCTTAGGAAGGGTTAATAAGGCTTAAGATGATTTGGGAACTCTTCTTAGAAGTTGTGTTCGAGCAACATCTGTTTGTTTGAATTTAAATTTGTTTATCTGGGTAGGAATTTAAGGAATATAGAAGGTATTTTAAAGGGCATGTAATGGGATTGCTTTATATGATGACTCATTATTGTTAGTGGGATTTGAAAGTAAAGGAATGGAGGAGTAAGTAGTAGAGTACTGATGATTGATAGAGATTGTATGAACTTGCAACAGTATGCAACAACTTTGAGAAACATACAAGAGGGGTAGAGATGTAAGGGCATGTATAAGAGGAGACCTGAGCCAAGGATGTAGCTTAATTTATTTATTTTACTTTTTATTTCCTGTTTATTGGCATTTGCTAATATAGTGTGTATTCAACAATAAATTATAGTTGTTTGTCTTATTGAGAATTCTGATTATCCCATCTTTAAGCTTAAATGGTCTTATTATCTGTTGATGTGTTCAAGTAGCTAGGTATTAAATCAGCATATGCTATCTTCACCCATTCTTTTTTATTGTTTTCCACTTATGCAATTTCATTGGAATATTCTTTAAGTTTATATTTTGTTTAGATATTTTGACCAAAAGTACAAGTGATAGATTGATCTTGCCATCTTGGATACTTTGCTTACTGATTCACTTGGTTACTTTTTGATAGTTGGTTTGTTCTCTTGTTAGTTCAGCACACGAATGCACATGGGTAATCAGGTTTGTGTATTTATCAATGAAAAATATTATTGCGTTCCTACATGCACTATGCTTTTACATACATATAGTATGTATAAAAAATATTCTTCCATGATGATTACTTTTAACTTTTGTAAATTAAAACTATTATAGAGAACCCAAAAAAGGATTATTTTCAAGGTCATGGAAGCGTACTCAAAGGTCCTCCTCCATCGCTTCAAGTGGCAAAGGTTGTGAACTATGTTTCTTGGTACACTTCTTTCTATCCCTCAAGGCCTCAACATATTGTTCTCCACTTCTTTTTGGGTATAAGTTATTTTTTCCATGTTTATGATTATCATTATGATTATTGATGGTAAGGCCTAGCTCTCTCTGCATTCAGTTACTTGAATCAACTGGTGTACTTATTTTTGTGCTTTTAAAATATTTCATCGCTTTCATACTGTACTTACAAGTTTAAAGATCAGCTATATTCTTTTTAATATTATGGAATATATGGTGACTAAATCTAGCATGCAAAAACTTTTCTCCTTTTTAGAAAAGATAGTATTCTAATGCATGAAATAACTAGTGATCGAGGAGGTTTTATATTCATATCTGAAAGTTCTAGCTTTGATGTTGCTTATTATTTTTTACTACAAGAGTTTCTTTAATTTTCATTTGGCTAATAGATAGGGTGATTTTTTATACAATAGCATGTAGTAGTATTATCTTTCGGAATTAAATATTTCATAAAATTATACTATTGTTAGATATTGAGTTTTATTTGTGAGTTGAAGTACAATAACTCTTTAGCGCACTGTATTATTACCATGAGATATTTTCTGTTCTATGAGTTCACCTACTAAGATTAAGGGCAAATAAAACAAGGAATCAAGGATAGTTTTGTATGATTATTGTAGAGTATATTTGGTAACTGTGATATGGTATAACTTTGTTTGTTTCCTTGATTATAAGTCTTTGCAAATTACATATACAAATGCACTTATAAAAAAGTACAGTTTATGCAAAAGCAGTGACAGGAACAAACCAAAATTTTGAGAAAGAAAAATATATATTACCTAGGCTGAGTGTCATTTCAAATATAAGGTGATCTTGCAGACAGAATAACACAAAATCGTCAATGGTACTTGGCCGATCAAGCATTAGAAGTTCGTTGATTAAATTTTGATTGGGAATGTAACGACTCGGCCGGTCGTTTTGAGTATTATAATCTCGTTTCCCCATTTACTAGTCAAATTATAAATTACAGTTGTTATTTGGCTTGTCGGGGTAATTGATTTGGGTCCGGTAAGGTTTTGAAATGATTTGGAGCACTTAGTTCCAAGGTTTAGAATTTAAGTTGAAAAGGTTAGCCGGATGTTGACTTATGTGTAACGACCTCGGAGAAATTTTGCTAAGGAAATTAAGGTTTTGGTTGAAAAATGCACCGATGTGTAAAGGAAAATTTTGTCGGAAAAGGGTCATTTCTGCGACCACTATGCGGTCGCAGAATCACTCTGCAGACCGCATAATGGTCGCAAAGTGGATCAGTAGAGGGGCAAGATTTGAGAAAAATTTGCGGTGCACTATGCGACCGCAGAACTGTTTTACGGTGCATTATGCAACCGCAGAATAAGTATGCGGACCGCATAATGACCGCAGATCGGGTCAGTAACGCCCAGCTTTGGAGGCCAAATTATGCGGTCGGTATGCAGATCGCATACCTGTTATACGATCGCATATGCGACCGCATAACTACGTCGGAGCTTCCATTCATTCTAATTTTTGACCTGATCCAACTTCGATTTATAGCCCTTAAAGCTCAATTTTGAGCCAAAATCTGATATTTTAGAGAGAGGTGAGAGCATTTTAGAGAGAGAAAGTGAAGACTTAGTCATTTATCCATCAATTCTTGTTCAAGGTTTGAAGATTTCACAAGGATCTTGCTAGGGCTTCAAAAGGGTAAGAATTTCTTTCCTCAATCCTTCAATTTCGGGTTTGGAATAAAAATGTATGATTTATAGTATGATTCTTGGGTGTAAAAGTATTATGTATACATACCAATAAGATTGTGGAAGGATTGTTAAGTTCAAATGGGTAAGGATTAGGTTGAATATGGTAGAAATCTTTATAGACTTTAATTGAAGATTTGAGGGTCGAGTTGATGTCAGATTTTTGTGAAATTTATATGGTTGGACTCGTGGTTGGATGGGCGTTCATATTCTATAATTTTTGTCGGGTTCCGAGACGTGGGCCCTACGGGCGATTTTTGAGTTAATTTCGGATTTTATTGGGAAAATTAGTATTTTTCTTATGGAATTAATTACAATAATTTATATTGACTGATTAGAATTAATTGTTGCTAGATACGAGGCTTTTGGAGACCAATTCTCGTGGTAAGGGCATAGCGGAATAAATAAATACACGGGTTGAGGTAAGTAACAGTTTTAAATCTGGTCCTGAGGGTATGAAACCCTGGATTTTGGTATCATGTGATTATTTTGGAGGTGACGCACATACTAGGTGACGAGCATGTGGGCGTGCACCGAGGGGATTGTGACTTGGTTCGTCCCGGAAAACTATAAAGTTGAATAATTTGTTGTTAGTTGTATACCCTCTATGTGTTGATAAAATTTGACTGTAAATCATGTTAGAAATCATGCTTAGGCTATGTGATGGTATTGTTGGGACCCACAGAGGTCGTGTACATGTTGAATTGCCTGCTAAATGCTATATTTACTCAGTCTCAGTTTTTACTTGCACATTTTATCTCAATTTCTATTATTATTATTGATACATTATATCATTGTTGTTTGAGCTGATTTCATGATTATTGAGAGTCCAAGAGACTGAAGAGATTTATGACTGAGGGAGGCCGAGGGCCTGATTGTGAGGATATTTTATGGATCGGGGTTGCCCGCCTGCAGCAGACCTTATTGGCTTATTATTGCACGTGAGTTGGTCGTGCAACACGTGAGTTGGCCGTGTGGATCCTTATATTATTATTGCACGTGAGTTGGCCGTGCAGCATATGAGTTAGTCGTGCGGGTCCAGACATTTATATTATGGCACGTGAGTTATCCGTGCTTATAGCGCTTAGGCTGTAGGAGTCCCTCATGAGTCGGTACACCCCCAGTAAGCGCGGGTACCCATTGAGAGTGAGTGATGAGGGCTGGGAGCCCAGTGAGTGATTGTTGTCCTAAGAGGTTGTACTTGATTTCCATTTGTTGTTGCACTTAGTTGCTATCTGTCATTGTTGTGAAATCTCTGAAATATTGGTGATATACGGATTACATGAACAGGAACTATATAAAAAAAATTAATTTGACATTAAACTGCCAGATTTGATAGCATGTCTATTCTTTTGCTGGAATTACTGGAAATGAACCATAATTGTGTAGCTCCTTACTATCTTCAGTTCCTTATTTATTATTGTTACTTGCTGAGTTAGTTGTACTCATACTATACCATGCACTTCGTGTGCAGATCTAGGTACTCCCGGACATAGCGGGTGTTGATCCTTTCGCGCGGTTGATTTTCAGGAGATTTTGAGGTAGCCGCCGTCTTCCGCAAACCTTGTCTCTCCTTCTCTATCTCTTTGTTCACTGTATTTGGTCTCAGACTATTATAGATTATATTTTCCAGACTTATATTCATATTAGATGCTCGTGTACTCAGTGACACCAGGTTTTGGGGAGTGTTGTATTGTATTTAAATATTATATTTTCAATCTTGAAAGAAATTATGGTTTATTGAGATTTTCGGCTTGCCTAGTATTGAGATAGGCGACATCACGACGAGTGAGATTTTGGGTCATGACAGGGAAGTTATAGAGTAAGTACCATCTTGAGCTAACTATATCTTGAATAAAATTTTATGTTTGTTTATATCTTCTCCAATATTTCGTGAACTCTAAATTATTTTCGTTTGTTGACTCTGGTAGAAGCTGATTATTCATCAAAGGGAGATTTAAAAGAACCCCATGACCGAGGTATGTATTGGTTCTTGAGCACTATCAGCTCACTGAATATATTTAGATATAAAAAATGTGTTATATTGTAATTGTCCTAAAGAGTTTGTACTTGAATTAGACCATATACTCAGTTTTCTTTGGATATTTGGCTTATGGAACTTCAATTTGATACTTTATGTGATAAATACAATAAATAAATCATTTTATCAATGTCGTGAAGCAAAGAAGAAACTTTCGAATTAAAGTCTGAAAATTTTGAGAAAAACAAAGTGGATCACTTTTTTATATTTCCCTTTTCTTGATGAGCAATCAAAAAAATTTATATTGACAAAGCTCCCACTAAGATAATGTTGGAATAACATAAGAGAAATATTAATATCATTCCATATTTATTTATGCAGTAATGACAAAAAAATATATCGATATATTTACTTCATATTCGTGTATGTTCTTTATAACGAATGGACTTTTTGTGTTATTTGGTAGTCATATGATTTTAATATTTTTTGTTTCTTTAATTGAGGGCAAGTAAATGTATGGACCAACTTTTCTGGACATTATTTGCATTTCATATAGTTGTCAGCATTAGATTATCAAAGTAAACATAAGGCTTCGCATTTATTTTTCGTTAATTCTTAAGTGGTTTAATCTCAAGGATAGGAAGATCCTATACTGTTTTAATAAAAGATTAGATTTCCGATACAATCTTTAGAATTTAGATTGTAGTAACGGTGTCTTGGCAACTTACTTTGTGCCCTCTACTCTAAAGGGCCATAACTCGATTCTTACTCTGAGTAGTTTGTTTGCAGATTGGTTTGTGTATGTGCTCTCTCTCTCTCACACACACACGAACACACGCGCATGCATATGCACACGCACATGTCTTTATGTCATGATATTTTTCAATTCTTGCTATGGGACGTTTATCAGTTAATGTTTTCTATCTAAAAAATGTTTGACTTCTTATTTCTCTTTTCGGAACAGGAAAAGAAGTTATTTGAAGAGTACCCAATAGTAGATGTTTCCAGTAATGCACAAATATTTGCAAGTTGGACTATGTTATCTCTTTTGTTCATAGTGCAAATACATTTGGTTGATTACGTAGCATAGGATGGTGGGTAGGGAATGGAGAGCAAATACATTTGGTTGATTACGTAGCTTGAGTTTGATTTTGTATATAAAGGGAGTAGAAGAAAAGGAAATATTTGCTCAATTTCAATAAGTCTAGGGAGACAATATACATTGTTCTATGTTTGTCACTATTTTCCAAGGTTAGAATTGTGCTTCCGTCTTTGTGAACTAATGTCTATTCTAAATCATTTATAGTTTTTTAGGGTCACTATGTGGATGCAAGATTATACACTAACAAAACGACATCAAAATTCAAAATGTTGGACCCGTACTATGCACGGGCAATACTCATCTAGTATATATATATATATATATATATATATATATATATATATATATAGATTATTGTAGTATCGACCGAAGTTTTCTCGGTTATAACCATAACAATAAGCCAAGTGCATTTATTCATCAGAAAATGGTATTGATCTTGAATGCATGTTTAGCTGCAAAGTAGATAACCCAAGCTACACTAGACATCCAAGTTTGAAGCAGATTATTATAAATAAAACTCTAATTAATATTGTTACACGTTTTGAAATGAGAATTCAAGAACGGACTGATGAATGATGTTCTACTAATTCCTGTGTACTTTGAATACAGCCTAGAGGAGAGCATATGGACGAACACAATTAACATGAATATTATATCGTCAAACACCTCAAAAACGACGTTCAATCACTAAAAAAGATAATTAGTTTACAAACTACTCCCAACGAAGTCTCAGTTATGGTCAATTCAACTAGCCAAGACACTCTGAATAGTCAATCTAAAGAATAAAATCTTCTCTTTAGAAACAACCGACTATACATGAAAGTCAAAAAGTTGCCTGAGATAACCTTGTTTAAAGTTTAATTTAGTTCTCTTAAACAAAAAGGAAAATAAAAAAATTATGTGACACACAATTTGACACTACTAAGAAAAAAGGAACTTCTAACTAATTATCCCTAAACATATTCATACGGCAAACACGCAGCATAATGCTATACTTTTCTCCTTTCTTTATTGCTTTCAGAAAGCTTCCACCAGACCCAAAGTCAATTTCTACAACACTATCCCCCAAAGCAACCCCCCCCCCCCCCCCCCCAAAAAAAAAAAGGAAAAAGTTTTGCATACACAGACGGTATCCTGAAACTGATGAAAAAAACATTCTACTGAGTAAAACAATATTTCAATATTGAATACAAGTAATAAGCTACATTCAGTAGCATTCTGAACATTGATTAACAATTCAAGCAATCAGTTGAAAGATTACTCCTTGGTAATAGGAGGATTGGGAATAGGAGGCTCTCCCAACCACTTTGCACGATGGCCTGTTCCTTTACAGTCAGTGCAGCATACAAAACCCTAACAAAAGTAGAGAATTAGCTCTTGGATTGTATCTAATCTAACACATAGAAAACTTTATCTATCGCAACACGAGCAATCCTATAGGAACTTGGAATACCTGTAACTTATTAGAATAACATAGGCTCAGGGCAATTACCTTTCCAGTGCAGATGACACAGCTTGTGTTTCGAGATGGCACTTGACAGAGCATATTGTCACCAAGTATAAAGAAACCAGTACCACTGCACCACTTGCATTCCACATGGCCATTTGAGTCACAAGTAGAGCATACAATTGGCCTGGGTTGCTGAATACATCCAGGAAGAGAAAAAAAATAGATATCAATAGAAGAGAAGTCCCGTTACAAATACATGAAGCCTTAACATAGCACTCAGATATGTAAATAAGGCAAAAGAGAACGATTTGGGTTAATGAGTAGACTAGAGACCAGTGAATCTCAGGCTTAAGTACTTGGTTAAGCACATTGGATCACATGATTTTCGAAAAGGTATTATTCTTCCTACATTTTGGAGAACATACAATATTACATTCAACGTTGATGGTTGGATACTCTAAGTAGAAGTTATGTTTTTGCAGCACTTTCTTATTTTTGTATACATCTTGTCTGTGAGGGTTATGTCCACTTCAATAAACTATCTTTTTTCATCTAAAAAATAAGATGTTCAAAGCCCCACGATGGCTACCTTTTTCATATCCAGAAAGCGACTCCATATATCCTTCAAGGATATACCATATCATAGCATTTCTAAAATATCACCACAATGACATTGATCGATGCTCTTATTCACACAAGTAACTCAACCTTTAGAACATTTATCTTTGACCAAAGGCACTCAACTTATACACGCGAGCGTTTTTTAACTAGAAACTTTTCCTACACCACCTAACCTCCAATGATGCATAAATCTGTCTACCATGGACCTAACTTGACATATCAAAGTTAAGGTTGCCGACACTTGTAGCAAGCAGGGGTAGGCCCTAGCTGGATTTGTGTGTTCAACAAAGTTGAGAACGAAAAGGTACTTAAAAACGGAAAGACAAAGAGAGAGACACCAAAAGGGCTTTTTCACATGGTCCATAGGTTAAAAAAAATGAGGTATGCTATCTCATGCCTTTGAAGCATGCCTTCTGGAAGCAAGGATCACCCAACAATCCCAGAATGTTGAGAAATAAGCTCCAGGCTTATACAGCCACTGGACAATACATAAAAAGGTGTCGTGTTGTTTCCACATCCCTCTCACATCTGACACCTACTACATAAATTCAGATTTTGATGAGTCAAAATAGCATCATGGGCAGCCTCCCAGCATAAATAGGCTACCTTATATGGAGTCTTTGCTTTCCAAATCTTTCTCCATGGCCATTTGGCCACACTTCTCTGTTAATTGAAGAGGCTACCAAGCTTCTGTAGCAGCTATTAACAGAGAAAATAGCTTTTCTCCTAGCAGGACAAACAAATGTATTAGGTTCAGTTAACTCCTCAGGGCATCCCAATGTGCCAAACTATTGTGCCACCCTCTAAATCTCGCAATCATTATAATCTCTTCTAAATCTAATGTTCCACCAAAATTCATTTCAAGACTCCTCAATGGTAGTGTTAGCATCTTCAGCAAACTCATAAAGGTCTGGAAATTGATCTTTTAAAGGTGTATGACCTATCCATGCAAATCATGCCAAAAATAAATTCTTCGTCCATTTCCCACCTTTAACTTGGTCATAGTAAAGAAAGCATCCCAATGTTCTTTGATGTGCTTCCAATCCCCAACTCCATGAGGTCCATGCACCACTTTACTGCACCAGCTGTTCTCTTGATGTGATTAAGTTTCCCTTCATTATTACCGATCAAATAAAAGTTTCTCCTGCATTATTAACAATATAGATACTAGAAGAGGATTGCCTTTTCTTTATGAGATTGAGAACATGATATTCTTGGTGAACTCTTTTCGTTTTGGAAGAAATCACACTCCTCTCCTTATGGCAGACGTTGTGCTTCTGGAAGTACTGTAGTAGAAGCCATACTTTTCACAATTGTTCGAAAGAGGATTCTACTTCTGAGGATATCCCAGAAAGTGCATCATCACGCCTCTTTCTACTTATACAATATGAACTTCGTTTTAACTCCTAACCTGCAAGAATACAATGTTCCATGAAAGAGGATTCTACTTCTGAGGATATCCCAGAAAGTGCATCATCACGCCTCTTTCTACTTATACAATATGAACTTCGTTTTAACTACTAACCTGCAAGAATACAATGTTCCATGAAGAGGTGAAAAAGAATACAGGGGGTATCCTTTTTCTATTCACCTCACTGACCTCAACTACAACCAAACTGCACTATATATATTTCAGAGGTAACACCAAAAATCTCTATTTCCTCATCTCTAAATAAGCACTCCACGGCAAAAAGTTTGGCCCTCTTCACCCTGCCTTTCTTTTTGCAGGTTGGGCCCTGTACACTACATTGTGGTTGTATTGTTCTTCTGCTTCTCTTATATCTTACTGTTTTTACAAGTGCAGTTACTTCTGAACCACCTTGGTTCCTGTTAATATGAATAATCTTACTTCTGAAATAAGAAGAATAGTAACAATAACTATAAAGTTATTGTGCCTTCCCCCGAACTCATATAGTTTTTAGCACTCCACATCTTCTTCATCATTTTTATCCTCTTTGATATATAGCTCTGTAGTTCTAGACTTAAGATAAGGTATCTGAAGAATATATTTACATGACCCTTTGCTACTTCAGCATCATAGCCACATATAGGTGACTCCTCAGTTCCTTTTACAGTATCACAATGTTAGGTCCTATTGGTCAAGATCAATCTAAAAATAACCTATATCAATCATCACCATCAAAGTAAAAAGAGAAACTATGCGTATGTTCTTAAAAAATGAGAAGCATCATGCTAGGATTTATGATACTAGAATACTAACTTAAGAAGTACCTCATTAACGATCACATCCCTAGGGTAACATGTCTATATAGCACAAATTATCCAGCCAATAACAAGCATAAATTTTCCCACGAAAGGAATGGTGAAGTTGAAAAACTAATCCTTCAAATCTTTGTTGTGGAGTCGATAAATTATACGCCCTTTGGTTGAATCATAAGGACTTACTTCAATTTTGACTCTATCTCCTGGCAGTATCTGTATAAAACTATGCCGGATTGGAGATACACATACAAGGTTTGCTTGTTACTAATATAGTCTAGCCTCTCGTCTTCTTTAGATCCCTTGTTTCACTTCGATAGTAGTATTGATCGTGTCAATGCAAAAGAATCTATTCGAGGGGGAGATGAGAGATATTTTGTTCCACTACAAAAAATTATTTGATTCTTGTCTTTCAAAAAATTTCCACGATATACCCGAATAATCACTTATAGGATTTAATGATTCCTAACAACGGATTCATCTCTTTCACTATCTGCATTTGGTATGGTTATTTGCTTTGGTAATAAAAAGAATAATGGTTTGGGTCATGTATCTACTTCATACTCCATTTTCCTTTTCCTTCCGGTTCCCACCTTTAACCCACCAAGCATAACTAAAAAGAAACCAGACTTCGAGAAAAACTTAGAAGAATAACTGGAACTAAGATGATATAAAGAAGGGCATAAAGCACTATAAAGACAGCAGAGCATTCATGATATTATGATTCTTTTACCGGTCGTCAACTTCTGGTAACCCTCTTCCTTAATCTGCATTTGAAACTGGCTATGGGAAGCTCACGTCGGAGAAACGTAACAGAATAGGGGATTCACATAGCCTATCTCAACTAGTTTAGGATTAAGTGGTTGATTGATTAATTTTTTTTATAACATGGTGTTGATACAAGCTTGCCACACCTTAACTAAAGCACCGAGTACCTACTACCTCTCACATCACAAGCAATGCATAACTCTATCCACTAATGCTATATGCTGAGAAATCACCTAACATATTTTTTTTACCTCTATTTAGATTATAACCCTAATCTTTTATGGTTGTTAAAGGTAGTATATCAATTTCAGCATTAAGAAAGTGATGTAAGATTGAAACCATAATCTAACATGGTCCGTTCAGCTTATTGACACCCTTGTTTACATAGTTGACTTATCACTTAATTGAATTGACAACATGAACAGATAAACAAAACACATAATACAATTAGGTAAAAAAAAAAAAAACAAATACCTTGGAAATCAACCAGGCTTTTTCCATGCGTTCAACAAAGTTAGATGAACTATCAACTGCTGATGCTCTTACAACAAAAATTCTGGGTATCTGCTTTAATCTAGGGTTTCCTTGGAGGATCAGTTGCATTCCTCTGGGCGTTACAAATCGATTAATAACATTTGATTTTGCAGAAATTATGGGTCTACAATAACATGTACAAGTACTGCTACTTGCCATTTTTTCCTTTTTTTTTCCTGTTCAATTTCTTCTACAAAAATGTATCGTTTTATATTCTGTGTTCTAAACTTCTAATACAAAACAAGGTATGAGTTTGCGCGTTTCCGTCAGATATTATTGAAAAGATAGTTTAGTCTGACCCGGCTATGGATTGGACCGATCGAACACATTGTCGTATTTCAGATCTTTTCTTCTTCTTTTTCTGTTTTCTTGGTATTTCAGATCTTTTTAAGAATTTCTTTTCTTTCAGAAATAAAAATTGCACTTCTTCCTTTAATATTAGGCCAAATACATAGTCAACCCCTCTAACTTGGCATCAATTTTCATTTTGGCACTTTATCTCATACTTGTTTCATTTTGGCACTTCAATCCCTTTTAATATATTTTATTTTAATACAAAAAGTTGACCCAGCGTAAAATATAAAGAGCGTGTGTATAAACGCTTCTAAAGTCTAATAACCATCCAATTAAATGTAGCCAACTGTTTTTTAATCCATGTCTATCGGGTCTAACCAAATATCTGGAACCCTACACTAATAACCCAGATGGGCTCTGGGTAAATTAAGAGTCCCCATGCTTATTTTTTCTAAGTCATAAACTTGTCTACCCTAATCTCGTTCCCAAAATCCTTAGTCGTAGGTAATGAAACTCTAATCTTGTTCCCAAAATCCCTGGTCGTATGTGATGAAACCATTGATTACAACGGAATATAATTGGTACCTAAAACCAATGTCATTTCCTCCATAATAGGTACAGGAAAAGGTACATAAATAAAAAGGCACACAAGACTTAACGCTAGCCTTTTGCAGTACAAATTGAACTCTCACTATGTTGAACCCACTAGATATATCATCAACATTCTTTAAGTTTGGAATACTTCAAGATCCAGATGAAGATATGAATTTTAAGAAATTAAAAAAAACTAACTACATAAAGGAACTAAAATACGGCAAAGCTTTGAAGCTTTCTGGAGATGGAGATCGAAAGCAACAAAGGAATTATTTTGGGAGTATAGATGAAAGAAATAACGGGGGTTGGACATTTAAAATAGAGCCTCACGCACTTACCGAGTGAGAAAATTCACCCAATGTGACAAGTCAGCTTTTTGTGTTAAAATGAAACATATTAAATGTGTCACGACCCGAAATTTCCCACCGACGGGACCGTGATGGTGCCTAACATTTCACTTGCTAGGCAAGCTAACGTTAGAAAATCGTTAAACTAATTCCTTATTTCCATTCAGTAAATAACAATAATTAACTAAGATGAAATATAATAAGTACGGAATATTATAAAACTGTATATTAATTACTATCACCCGGATCTGGAGTCACAATTCACGAGCATTCTAGAATTTACTACAAGTAATAGTCTGAAAGAAATATAATTGTCTGAATGAAAGAAAACAACAGTGACATAAAAGGTAGACGGGGACTTCAAGGTCTGTGAACGCCGATAAATCTATCTTGAGTCTCCGGATAGCGGACCAATAGCGAAATCTCGATCAACCTGAGCCGGTATCAAAGTCTGCACAGAAAGTGCAAAGTGCAGCATCAGTACAACCGACTCCATGTACTGGTAAGTGTCGAGCCTAACCTCGGCGGAGAAGTGACGAGGCTAGGACAAGACACCCACATATAACTTGAACAGTATAATCATGCTAGTGAAAACAACAGTAAATAAAGAAATAATGGGAAAGGAACATACAGTGGGGGAATACAACACAAAGAGTGAGAATAATGAAAAGACAGAATTAAACCGAAAATCCTTAAACGAATTGAGCAATTAAAACAGCAAGGAAAACTGCACGGCATCACCCTTCGTGCTTTTAATCTTAACCTCACTAAAAAAATAAATAGAACGGCACGGCATCATCCTTCGTGCATTTACTCTCAACCTCACCAAATAAATAAATAAATAAAACGGCACGGCATCACCCTTCGTGCATTAAACCTCTCATAATATACACGGCATCACCCTTCGTGCTTTAAACCTCTCATAATATATACGGTATCACCCTTCATGCTTTACACTCTTCCTAACAATATAAATAATACATGCACGGTATCATCCTTCGTGCTTTACACTCCTCCTCACCAATCACAGAATCAATAACAACGGATAGATAAGAGTATCATAAAGAAACCAGTATTTTACCCATAATCAATAGCACAATGTAATCTCAACCTTGAATCAATATTCGAAAGTTACCAAATCTCAGTGAAACCATATATGAGTCATCCAACATTTTAAATAACCCACTAAGCATGGATAGTAGAATTTAAGGCTACAAAATAGACAAGAATAGAATTTCACTCGCATGTTATGACTTGAATACAACGCATAGATGCTCGTCACCTCACCTATACATCGTATTTAACAACCAAACACGTAGCAAATGAACACATAATACCTATTCTCTCAAGCCAAAGTTAGACACGACACTTACCTCGCTCTTAAGCCACTTAATTCTCAATCACAGCTTTTTCTTTGGAATTCACCTCCAAACCACTCGTATCTATTCAAAAATGACTCAATAATATCAAACATTGCTAAAGGAATCAAGTTTAATGTATAATTACATATTTCCCAATTTTTTCCTCCAAAAAGTCAAAAATCGACCCCGGGGCCGCTTGGTCAAAACCCGAGGTTCGGACCAAAATGCACTTACCCACTCGCCCCCTAGCCCGAATATATAATTAGTTTTGGAATCCGACCTCAAATTGAGGTCTAAATCCTCAAATTCCCAAAATTCCTAGTTTCTACCCTAAGCCCTAATTCTACAATGAAAACTCTAGATTTTTGGTTGAATTCTTGTAAATTGAAGTAAAAGATTGAAAGAAACGAGTTAAGGAACACTTACCTATGATTTGGAGAAGAAATTGTCTTTGAAAAATCGCCCTAGGCCTCCTATCCTGTTGAAACGAGAAGAAAAATGGCTGGAGTCCGAATTAAATGAACTCACTGCCCAGCGACCTTCGCACCTGCGGTACTTTGGTCGCACCTGCGCATCCGCACGTGCGGACAGGACGTGCGCTTCTGCGAAAAAGGACTGGGCCAACTGGGGCTGCACCTGCGGACAGGGTTCTGCTTCTGCGGTCCCGCTCCTGCGGATAGAAGCCCGCATCTGCGGAAAAATAAGTCCAGGCCTGGGTCGCACCTGCAAGGCTATCGCTCGCACCTGCGACCAAAGGCTCGCAGGTGCGGGCATACCAAATTTGTTGCACCAGCAACCTTGTTGAGGTTTGAACTCAATTCGCGCATCGCCTGAATGGCACCCGAGCCCTCGGGGCTCCAAACCAAACATTCACGCAAGTCTAAAAACATCATACGGACTTGCTCGCGCGATCAAATCACCAAAATAATACCTAGAACTATGAATTTAGCACCAAATCAAATGAAATACTCAAGAACACTTTAAAATTTTTATTTTCTCAACTAGACGTCCAAATCACGTCAAATCAACTCCGTTTCTCACCAAATTTCACAGACATGTCTTAAATATCATAACGAACCTGTACCGGGTTTCGGAACCAAAATACGGACCGATACTAACAATGCCAAGTATCAATCAATTCTTAAAAATAAAAAATTTTCAGACTTTTAATTTTCATCAAAAATTCATAACTCAAGTTAGAGACCTCCGAATTCAATTCCGGGCATATGCCCAGGTCCCATAATTCGATACGGACCTACCGAGATAGTCAAAGCACGGATCCGGACCCATTTACCAAAAATGTTGACCGAAGTTATCTAAAATCAACTTTTAAGGCAACAATTCTTATTTTCATTAGTTTTCAACATAAAAGCCTTCCGGAAATATGCCCGGACTGCGCACGTAAATCGAGGAGGGTAAAAATAAGATTTTTAAGGTTTAAGAGAGCATATTCGAGTTCTAAAACATAAGATGACCCTTTGGGTCATCACATTCTCCACCTCTAAAATAACCGTTCGTCCTCGAACGGACATAGAAAAGTACCTGGGCTGGTGAAAAGGTGGTGATATCTACTCCGCATATCGGACTCGGACTCCCAAGTAGCTGCCTCAACAGGCTGACCTCTCCATTGCACTCGAACTGAAGGGTAACTCTTTGATCTCAACTGGCGAACTTGCCGGGCTAGAATTGCCACCGGCTTCTCCTCGTAAGTCAAATCCTTGTCCAACTGGACAGAGCTGAAATCTAACACATGGGACGGATTGTCGTGATACTTTCGAAGCATGGACATATGGAATACCGGATGAACAGTTGTTAAACTAGGTGGCAACGCAAGCCTGTAAGCCATCTCTCCTACTCTCTCCAGAATCTCAAAAGGTCCGATATACCTAGGGCTCAACTTGCCCTTCTTTCCGAACCTCATTACAACCTTCATGGGTGATACCCGAAGTAACACTCTCTCTCCGACCATGAATGCAACATCACGAACTCTACGGTCGGCATAACTCTTCTGCATAGACTGAGCTATGCGAAGTCGATCCTGAATAATCTTGACCTTATCCAAGGCATCCTGTACTAAGTCTGTGCCCAACAACCGAGCCTCTCCCGGCTCGAACCACCCAACTGGCGACCGACACCGCCTACCATATAATGCCTCATAGGGAGCCATGTGAATGCTCGACTGATAGCTGTTATTGTAAGCGAACTCTGCAAGGGGCAAGAACTGATCCCACGATCCTCCGAAGTCTATAACACAAGCGCAGAGCATATCCTCCAAGATCTGAATAGTATGCTCGGACTGCCCGTCCGTCTGAGGATGAAATATTGTGCTCAACTCAACCCGCGTACCCAACTCATGCTGAACTGCCCTCCAAAAGTGTGAGGTAAACTGCGTACCTCGATCAGATATGATAGACACGGGCACACCGTGAAGACGGACGATCTCACAAATATAAATCTCTGCTAACTGTTCCGAGGAATAGGTAACTGCCACAGGAATGAAATGCGCTGAGTTAGTCAGCCTGTCCACAATGACCCAAACTACATCGAACTTCCTCTGAGTCCGTGGGAGTCCAACAACAAAATCCATAGTGATATGCTCCCACTTCCACTCAGGAATCTCTGACCTCTGAAGTAAACCACCAGCTCTCTGATGCTCACACTTCACCTGCTGGCAATTTAGGCACCGAGCTACATAGGCAACTATGTCCTTCTTCATTCGCCTCCACCAATAATGTTGCCTCAAGTCCTGGTACATCTTGGTAGCGCCCGAGTGAATAGAATATCGAGAACTGTGAGCCTCCTCAAGGATCAACTCACGAAGTCCATCCACATTAGGCACACAAATACAATCATGCATCCTTAAAACTCTGTCATCTCCAACAGTAACCTTCGTGGCACCACCGTGCCGCACTGTGTCTCTAAGGATAAGTAAATGAGGATCGTCATCCTGCCGATCTCTGATGCGCTCAAACAAAGAAGACCGAGCAATTGTACAAGCTAGAACACGGCTGGGCTCAGAAATATCTAACTTCACGAACTGGTTGGCCAAGGCCTGAACATCCAATGCAAGCGGTCTCTCACCAACTGGAATATATGCAAGGCTACCCATACTGACTGACTTTCTACTCAAAGCGTCGGCCACCACGTTGGCCTTCCCGGGTTGATACAATATGGTGATATCATAGTCTTTCAGTAGCTCCAGCCACCTCCTCTGCCTTAAATTGAGTTCTTTCTGCTTGAACAAATACTGCAAGCTTCGATGATTAGTGAATACCTCACATGGCATGCCGTAATGATAGTGCCTCCAAATCTTCAGCGCGTGAACAATGGCTGCCATCTCTAGATCATGAACATAGTAATTCTTCTCGTGAACCTTCAGCTACCGTGAAACATATGCAATAACCTTGCCACCCTGCATTAATACCGCACCCACACTAATACGAGATGTATCACAATATACTGTATAAGATCCTGAACCTGTGGGTAACACCAATACCGGTGTTGTAGTCAAAGATGTCTTGAGCTTCTGAAAGCTCACTTCACACTCGTCTGACCACCTGAACGGGGCATCCTTTTGGGTCAATCTGGTCAACGGGGCTGCTATGGATGAACCCTCCCCCCCACAAATCGACGGTAATAGCCCGCCAAACCCAGGAAACTACGGATCTCTGTAGCTCATGTGGGTCTAGGCCAGTTCTGGACTGCCTCAATCTTCTTAGAATCCACCTGAATACCCTCTGCTGATACAACGTGACCCAAGAAAGCAACTGAACTCAACCAAAACTCGCATTTTGAGAACTTAGCATATAACTGGCTGTCTTTCAGAGTCTGAAGAATGATCCGAAGGTGATGCTCATGCTCCTCTCGACTGTGGGAGTAGATCAAGATATCATCAATAAACACAACCATAAAGGAATCCAAGTAGGGTTTGAACACCCGGTTCATCAAATCCATGAATGTTGTTAGGGCATTTGTCAGCCCAAATGACATCACTAGAAACTCATAATGCCCATACCGAGTCGAAAAGCTGTCTTAGGAACATCGGATGCCCTAATCCTCAACTGGTGGTAGCCAGATCTCAAATCAATCTTTGAAAATACCTTGGCACCATGAAGCTGATCAAATAAATTATCAATCCTCGGCAATGGATATTTGTTCTTGATAGTGACTTTGTTCAATTGCCGATAATCTATACACATCCTCATCGATCCATCTTTCTTCTTCACAAACAACACGGGTGCACCCCAGGGCGAGACACTAGGTCTAATGAAGCCCTTATCAAGCAAATCTTGCAACTGCTCCTTCAATTCTTTCAACTCTGGCAGGACCATGCGATATGGCGGAATGGAAATAGACTGAGTGCCCGGAGCCAAATCAATGCAGTAATCAATATCCCTATCGGGTGGTATCCCCGACAGGTCTGTAGGAAATACCTCTGAAAACTCACGAACAACCGGCACCGAATCTATGGAAGGAACTTCCGCACTAGAATCGCGGACATAAGCCAAATAAGCTAGACACCCCTTCTCGATTATATGCCGAGCCTTCACATAAGAGATAACCCTACTGGCAGAATGGCCAAGATTCCCTCTCCACTCTGTGAACGCCGACGAATCTACCTTGAGTCTCCGGACAGCGGACCAATAGCGAAATCTCAATCAACCTGAGCCGGTATCAAAGTCTGCATAGAAAATGCAAAGTGCAGCATCAGTACAACCGACCCCATGTACTAGTAAGTGTCGAGCCTAACCTCGGCGAAGTAGTGGCGAGGCTAGGACAAGACACCCACATATAACCTAAACAGTATAATCATGCTAGTGGAAATAACAGTAAATAAAAAAATAATGCAGAAATAATGGGAAAGGGAACATACAGTGGGGGAATACAACACAAAGAGTGAGAATAATGAAAAGACAGAATTAAATCGAAAATCCTTAAACAAATTGAGCAATTAAAACAGCAAGAAAAACTGCACGGCATCACCCTTCGTGCTTTTACTCTCAACCTCACCAAATAAATAAATAGAATGGCACGGCATCACCCTTCATGCATTTACTCTCAACCTCACCAAATAAATAAATAAAACGGCACGACATTACCCTTCGTGCATTAAACCTCTCATAATATACACGGTATCACCCTTCGTGCTTTAAACCTCTCATAATATACATGGCATCACCCTTCGTGCTTTATACTATTCCTCACAATATAAATAATGCATGCACGGCATCACCCTTCGTGCTTTATACTCCTCCTCACCAATCACAGAATTAATAACAACGGATAGATAAGAGTATCACAAAGAAACCAGTATTTTACCCATAATCAATAGCACAATGTAATTTCAACCTTGAATCAATATTCGAAAGTTACCAAATCTCAGTGAAACCAGATATGAGTCACCCAACATTTCAAATAACCCGCTAAGCATGGATATTAGAATTTAAGGCCACAAAATAGATAAGAATAGAATTTCACTCGCATGCTATGACTTGACAACGACGCATAGATGCTCGTCACCTCACCTATACATCGTATTTAACAACCAAACACGTAGCAAATGAACACATAATACCTATTCTCTCAAGCCAAAGTTAGACACGACACTTACCTCGCTCCGAAGGCCACTTAATTCTCAATCACAACTTTTCCTTTGGAATTCACCTCCAAAACACTCGTATCTATTCAAAAATGACTCAATAATATCAAACATTGCTAAAGGAATCAAGTTTAATGAATAATTACAGATTTTCCAAATTGTTCCTCCAAAAAGTCAAAAATCGACCCCTGGCCCGCTTGGTCAAAACCCGAGGTTCGGACTAAAATGCACTTACCCACTCACCCCCTAGCCCGAATATATAATTAGTTTTGAAATCTGACCTCAAATTGAGGTCTAAATCCTCAAATTTCCAAAATCCCTAGTTTCCACTCTAACCCCTAATTCTACAATGAAAACTCTAGATTTTTGGTTGAATTCTTGTAAATTGAAGTAAAAGATTGAAAGAAACGAGTTAAGAAACACTTACCTATGATTTGGGGAAGAAAATGTCTTTGAAAAATCACCCTAGACCTCCTATCCTTTTGAAACGAGAAGAAAAATGGCTAGAGTCCGAATTAAATGAACTCACTGCCCAGCGACTTTCGCACTTGCGGTGCTTTGGTTGCACCTGCGCATCCGCACGTGCAGACAGGACGTGCGCTTCTGCGGAAAAGGACTGGGCCAACTGGGGCCGCACCTGCGGACAGGGTTCTGCTTCTGCGGTCCCGCTCCTGTGGAGAGAAGCCCGCATCTGCGGAAAAATGAAGTCCAGGCCTGGGTCGCACCTGCGACCAAAGGCTCGCAGGTGCGGGCACACCAGATTTGGTGCACCAGCAGCCTTGTTGAGGTTTGAACTCAACTCGCGCATCGCCCGAATGGCACCCGAGCCCTCGGAGCTCCAAACCAAACATTCACGCAAGTCTAAAAACATCATACGGACTTGCTCGCGCGATCAAATCGCCAAAATAACACCTAGAACTACGAATTTAGCATCAAATCAAATGAAATACTCAAGAGCACTTTAAAATTTCTATTTTCTCAACTGGACATCCGAATCACGTCAAATCAACTCTGTTTCTCACCAAATTTCACAAACAGGTCTTAAATATCATAACGAACCTGTACCGGGCTCCGGAACTAAAATACGGATCCGATACTAACAATGCCAAGTATCAATCAATTCTTAAAAATAAATAATTTTCAGACTTTTAATTTTCATCAAATATTCATAACTCAAGTTAGGGACCTCCGAATTCAATTCCGGGCATACGCCCAGGTCCCATAATTCTATACGGACCTACCGGAATCGTTAAAGCACGGATTCGGACCCGTTTATCAAAAATATTGATCGAAGTCAACTAAGATCAACTTTTAAGGCAAAAATTCTTATTTTCATTAGTTTTCAACATAAAAACTTTCCGAAAACATGCCCGGACTGCGCACGTAAATCGAGAAGGGTAAAAATAAGATTTTTAAGGTTTAAGAGTGTAGATTCGAATTCTAAAACATAAGATGTCCCTTTGGGTCATCACAAAATAGGGTTGGAGTGCCAAAATGGAACAAGGCTGGGATAGGGTGCCAAAATAAAAATTGATGCCAAATTAGAGGGGATGTCCATGTATTTGGCCTTAATATTATGTGTTTCTGTAAGAATGAGGTTTAAAATGTTAATTTGATTTAAATAGTATTAATGTATTAGTGATTGATGATATTGAAAGTTGTTAAAGTTTACATACCAATGAAGTTGTGTCACCAACGAGTGTTGTGGTGGAGTGGTAAGTACTCCTTTATCTTTAACTAAAGGTTTCGGGTTTGAGCCCCTGGGTATGGAGTCGTCTTTGTTAGGGAGCGTTTTACCCCCCTCCCCCCCCCCCCCAATGTGGGACTTTCCGGCGCGAATCCGAATTTAGTCGGTCCCCAATGTGGGTACCGAACATCGGGTAAAAAATTAAAAAAAAAAATAAATTGTGTCAAACGTTTTGGAACATCAATTGTCATATTAATTTGAAAAAAATGGAGTACTATAAACAGAGCTGCAGGAAAAAAATGATTGTAGTTTTCTTTTCTCTGTCTTTTTATTTTGCTTTAAGCATCTAGTATTCAAAATATTCAAAATCTAGGGATTCAACTTATTTGATTCACACGGGAAAGTCTCTTAATTGGTCATTTAGGTTACAAGATAAGGGATAATAATCTCGTAATAAAATGTGTTATTATTTTACCTCGTATTTGGTTGAATTTCTTTTATTCCGAATCAGTAATTTAGAAATTGTTTATATCACAATTTTAGTATTAATTTTTTTACCATACTCTATGAGAGATAATACCCAATAATGAAACAACACATTTGAGCTTCTCCAAAACTCTTCTCCCAAGGTCTTTTAAAAAGTCAAGGTGAAAATTATAAATAAATAAAAAGTGTATCCACTAAAAAAAATTATCATTATTTAATATTCGCACTATAATCCCATACGATAGAAGTTTTCTACCAAAAGGTTCTTCATTCCTAAGATAGCTTAAGACATTTAATTGAAGGTAGATTCTTACCTCTAAATGAAAGAATTTTTTTTAACCCTTAATTAGATATTTCGAGTTCAAAAGTTTAGGAATGATTTATGCTCAAGAACTAAACAACTGTGCTTGAGACATAAAGTACATTTCTTTTATGAAGAACTAAATTATGCTCGAGGCAAAATTGTGATTAGGAAACAGATTCTCGAGAACCAAAAGCCAGTATGGCAAATTGGCAATAGACAATGCTAAGGTGAGGTTGCAAGTGAAAAACTTGTATGAGTAGTGGTATCTTTTCCATAACATAAAAGGAGAATTCAGTGGTGCAGTTCCTATAGAACACACCACAAAAGTTAAATATCAATACTGATCCTGTTGTAATTTCTAGAGAAGAAAGAAAGAAACATGGAACTATTGACATTCAAGAACTTACATATAGTTACACAAAACATAAGAATAATTATAGCTAGAAACCATCAGTCATCTGAATCTCTGAAGTCACAAACTGAGCAGCAATATCGAACCATTGACTTAGGCTCAGTTTCCATTCGGCATGATTGGTGAATGTTGACTGTACATTACTACCAACGACCTCAAACAGCCCGGTCATTTTTCTGAATGCATGTGTGGACATTCTTACTCAAGATAGATCCCTCTGACTGGTGTAACCAAAGGTAATCTAACTAGAAATCATACTTCGTCCTGCCACTTCGTAGGATTAGACATAACATATCAGGAATATCTAAAAATGACGATGACTTTAAGAAACTCCAAGACTCCAGCATAAGTCTCTTTCTTGATCCCTTAAAATGCACTACCTGTGGCCAAAAATGAAATTGAAAGTTCAGAATGAAACCAGGCATCCTTTGATAATCTCATTTAATGAAGTATGCTGTTCATCACATGACTGGAAGGTTACCAACTCTTGATTCTTTTCAGATTTTCAATAGCTGTAAACAGCATCTTTTCCCTTAAAGAGGTCCAGGTGGAAGTGATTAAGGAGTCTGACTATACTTTAGCAACAATAAAACTGCAAGAGATCTACTACATATATCAAGTAATGGAGAATCAGACTTCTGAAATTCTAACATGGAGAATACACTTGGACATTTTGTTTCAGTTATATGTATGTTTAGTTGATAACCATCTACACATTTATATGTCAATAAATTACAACTACTTAAATAGAAATTCAAGAGTCATTTCGGAAACTCTCACTATAAATTTACCAATTTATATTCCTTAAACCCAAAACAAGCTTAAACCAAAACTGTACCTTAACATCCAAGGGCATCCCATGAAATTGACCGGCGCCCTCTGGTGGTGTCCAGTTGTAAATGGAACACGGCAAGAATAGCACTGAAGCGCCACTAATTTGGTCCGTAAATGCTTGTTTTCTGGTAAACCTTCGAACATCAAAGGAAGAGTGAGATTTTACAACCCAGGCAAGAGCTAATTGATCCCCGAGCATTCTGGAAGCTTTCATGAACTTTGTCGTGTAGACTTTTAGTACTTCTTCCAAGAAGAACTTTGCTCTGTACAGTTAAGGAGTTATAATGGCTTTAGGAAGAGGAGTAAACAAAAGCAATTCCAAGTTCTGCCGTTAAATTAATAAAAGAAACTAAGTACGTCCTGACTAAGAAAACAGACAATACTAAAATCCCAGGTTTTCAAAATTTCAAACATATGAACCAAGAAACATCTGTTAATCTACCGGATTCCTACTAGACAGTCCTCCTAAATAAATATCAGAACTACAGATTATAACACCTACAAGCTTAGAATTCACAAAGGAGCGCCCTTCGCTGCTATGCATGATCTAAAATTATCAAGCACACAAACCAAGCACCATTATAAGATACAGAGGGCTCCTATTAGCACCCTCCCCATAAATTCAGGGAGAATAGAATATAAAACAACAAACCTTAGAATTCCCTCAGGAGTGCCCCTCACTGCTATAAATCCCGAATTCAGAGGTTGCTCTTTGTTGTTACGGAATGTTAGAGCCACATGAAAATCAGGGTGATCATTAAATATCTGCCCCAAGTCATCAACCACTGCTATATCCGAGTCAGTAAAGATGTAATGATTCACTTGCCCCTTCCATTTTGAATGCTCCATAGCTCGTGTTTCTAGAAAGACCTGGATTGGGAAACTATAAGCAAAAAAGAATACCATGCATGATACAAAAGTCAAATCATCTAAAATTTCCTAAGGGAATTAGACTCGACAAATTGACAGAAATAGAGAAATGATAGTATATTTTGCAATACATTTACCAAGTAAGATAATATCTGGACATCAACATTTAAATACAAAAGACAATATTTTTAACTATATTCATTTACGATATCTTTACATCCCATTGTCATAGGCAATCACTCAACACTTTCTGGAAACACTCAGACACTAAACTGTAGTGACCAAAACTGGAAACAAACACAAAAAAATGTTATGGCACGACAAGAAAGCATCAAATTTACAATTCTGCATTAACTCTGCAATGAGAGCTCCACTAAAGAAATACAACAAAATATTCATGGATGATACAACAGTACAAGGACATGATGATTTTCTCAGATAACAACAAATGTTCATGGATGATTCAACTGTACAAGGAAGAAAAGGCCTACGTGCATTGGAAAATGCAAATATACATGTTGCCAATTAGCTTATCTCAGTGTGGAAAGGTGATTTTCCCAAGTTACAAGAAATAATCTGAAGCACGCCTAGCATGCTGAAAAAATAGTGGGAATTGGGGAAGTTATGAAGCCAAAATCAACATAAAAAGAAAAATACCCTTCATAATAATGAACTGTGCTCTTACAATGTAAGACCTGATTCTTTGTAGCATCAACATTTCTCGTGAATAATCACCTTGAATGGGTAGAATGGTCAGTCTATCTCTCTCCACTGGAAGTTTAGATGATGGATTAGTAAGGATGACGATGTTGCTCCGAGGCATGGTCTCCTGCATGAATCAAATCCAAGTCAAATAAATTTCAACTGAAATCAACTTCTAGATAATACCTTTGGTAACAGTTTGTAAATTTTTGCTGGCAATGAGATTTTATCACAGGTACTCTAATTTAGGAGTATGACAGGCACTCCGGAAATAAAATAAGAAAGTGAAATGGCAATATTTCCAGAAGGAATATCAAGCTTATCATGAGAAGATCAAAATATAAAATTTTTAAAAAAAAAAGAAGAGACAAAGCAAACTGTCACATATGTTTGTTTGCCTCCACCAAGTAAGTGATAAAAGCTCACTCCAATGAGTTTGAACTAAAGGCTATTGAAGAATGCAGTTCTAATAACTTTTCATGTTTCTTAACAACCTTCTCATGTCCCATTAGTGTTTTTTTAATGTTTTATCATGGATGTTTTTACCCTACACCTAGCCAAACACCACTAAGAAGGATGTAAGAGGCCTTACAAGTAACCTTTGCCATTATTCTTCCCGATTATTTCAAAGTGCGATCGGGAGAAAACAACAACCTTTTTTGTGGATAAAGTAGGAAGGAAACAATAACATTTCTAGGAGAAGTTTTCTAAAAATTATTTCTGCTGATTTTTTGTCCGATTATCCATTACATATCAGCAATGTGGAGCTTATGACATCAAAGTGTACTTGAGAATCTCAACAAGTACACATTATTGATCTATGTTGTCTTGCACATGGATTTACCTGAATGAAATTAATGAAGACATTCAAGATGGCGATCGACCTCTCCACCTTGTTGTAGGAAGCGTTCCCAAGTGTAACCAAATCTGGTGATTTACCACTAGCCTGCTGATCAACAGCAGTATTATACGTAGCAAAGACAGTGACAATGGAAATATTGCCTCCAGCCTTCAAATCTTTAGAAGATGCTCCAAAATGTGTCTTGCTGAGAGCTTTGTTGCCTATCATTTAGATTAATAAAGCTTATGCATGAATATACACATAAATTAGATGGTAGACAAACTAGTAAGAAGCTAGATTTTGTGCGCATTTATGCACCTAAAATCCAGAGATGCACTTCAAGAAAGCCAATAGTAAAACACTGCAATTTGAGGGAGGCTGTTGTGAGCTAGAAATGATTATAAAAAAAATATGCATGTATAGCAAATTAAACCACTAACTAGAGCTTCTTGCTAATTGTTTATTTTTTAATGACGGTTGTGTCTGGCTAGCTTATGTGCACCTCGACTATTCCACCAGGTACCTGCTACCTCCCACCAGCACAAGTATCTACCGAGTAACTCTGCCCACCAAAACTTAGGCAGATGGGAAGAAATTGCCTTAGTGTTTTTGCCTCTACTGTGATTTGAACCTGAAACCCCATGGTTCTCCTCCCACTTCATTAACCACTAGACTACACCCTCGAGTACACTTCTCCTAAATTATTTTAGCAACTTAACTGGCTCAACAGGAAACCAGAGGTGCACAAGCACAACGTTCTACGAAATATTAAATATCCTAGGAGCACGTGTGGATCTAGCTTGTAACCTATGGTTCATGTGAACCCAGTAGTTTTATTATTGTACAATAACTTGAGCCGTTATAGGAACCCATAAATTTCTAACTTCAATTCTGGATCCGCCTCTCATAGGAGGAAACAACAAAGATAGTTAATTCGAATAACAAACATTAAAGAAAAAAAGATGTAAACCTTGGCATTGTAGTCGATCAGGCAACCCTTGGCCAGCAGCAGGTCCTAAAACCAGATGATCAGATTTCTTGTATTGTTTCCTTTGTGGAACTCCTGCAGCTGAGTGCTGCCGTAGTTCTAAAACTGGAAAGAAAAAAAAAAGACAATTTTACCATTCATTCTTTTTTTTAAAGAACTAGATTAAGAATATTGAAAAAGGGAATTAACTAACTCAGTATTAACCTGAGAGCATGTGAGCTAAAACAAAAAACAACGGCAAACATAATAGGAACGGGCGCCACCCACTGCACACTCTCTTTCCTAGCATTTCGTGAGGAGTTCGCCGGAAAATGGATTACGGTGTAATTAGAAACTCGATTTCGCCGGAGCAAGAGAATAGTTATGTCTGATTTGAAATTGGGGAGTAATCAATCGGATCCGGGCTCCAAATTTGGATTCCGGTAGAACCGATTGAGCTTTGGCTAGATCTTTTAATCTAATAAATGTTTCTTTATTTTTTTCTTTCTTATTTTGCCAAAAATATTTCAGTTTGTTTGGTTTATTTAATCTTAATTGTTTCTAGTTATTTAGAACTTGATAATTAAATATTTTTATTAAAATAAGAAAATAGTAATTCTCTATAGATGTTCTTACATGACTCTCGAGGACGATAAAAACAAGAGAAATAGTTGGCATATATTGTTGAAAAGTTAATCCAAAGTTGTAGTACGAAACCTTAATTGTTTAGTATTTGATATTTGTTAGTTTATTTAATTCATGTTTAAATAAGATTTGTAGTCAGAATTATATAGGAATAGGTTTTCATGTTTCTAGCTGAAATAAGTTTCGTACTATCCATATATACTATATAAAAAGCACGAAAACCCTCAACGAAATGTCATTCGCCTTTTATATCCTTTAAAAATAGATTTCACATTAGACAAAATTGTAATTTGAGTTGTTTTCCTAATATTTAGGAATTCATAATTAATAAAATTTTATGTATTAAATTTTTTCTTATTTGAACTACTTTAGAAGTCCTAAAATCTAGATTTTAAAAATAAAATAGGATGTTACCTCATATAAAATTTTCTTGTTTGTACTGTCCAGCATAATTGTAATTCATTCCATAATTGTTCGTTATTTGACCCTTTAATTATTATTTAAATATATCCGACCTATTCTTGAAGTTCCAAAACCATACAAATTCTAAATCAAAAGAAACATTGGACGTTCTTGCTTCTGTATAAAGGATTTCATTGGCCTATTCCCATTCTCATCTTTTTTCTTCTTAATTTTTGACAAAACTTCCAAATACTTTTTGTATATCATTCTATTATATACTTTTATTTTATTTGTGTAGATTTGTATTTGTAACGACTCGACCGGTCATTTTGAGTATTATAACCTTGTTCCCCTATATACTGCTCAAGTTAAGCTTTACAGTTATTTTATGACGTACCGGGTTAGTTGGTTCGGGTCCGAAAAGATTTCGGAGTGAAATGCGACACGTAGTCTCTTAATTGAAAACTTAAGTTGGAAAAGTTGACCGGATATTGACTTATGTGTAAACGACCTCGGAATTGAATTATGATGATTCCAATAGCTTTGTATGGTGATTTTGGAATTAGGAGCGTGTCCGAAAAAATTATTTGGAGGTCCGTAGTGAAATTAGGCTTGAAATGGCGAAAGTCGAATTTTTGGGAAGTTTGACCGGGGATTGACTTTTTAATATCGGGGTCGGAATCCAATTCTAAAAATTAAAATATCTCTGTTATGTCATTAATAACTTGTGTGTAAAATTTTAGGTCAATCGGACGTGATTTGATAGGTTTCGGCGTTGTTTGTAAAACTTTGAAATTTTAAAGTTCATTAGGCTTGAATTGGGGTATGATTCGTGGTTTTAGCATTGTTTGAGGTGATTTGAGGGTTCGACTAAGTTCGTATGATGTTTTGGGACTTGATGGTATGTTTGGTTGAGGTCCCGGGATGGTTTCAGATCATTTTTCCTTGTTTTGCAACTGCTGGAACTGGTGTCTGGTATTGTTCTTCGTGAATGCGAAGGGTCTCACGCATTCGCGAAGAAGGATTTTGGGCTGCAGGGATTTACCCATCGCGAACGCGTGAAGGAAACGCGAACGCGAAGAAGAGACTGGGGAAGCCTACGCGAACGCGAGTGGGCGGACGCGAATGCAAAGAGGAAAGGGGGCTGGCGCCTGCCTGGCGTTAAGCCTTCGCTAACGCGGCTCGTGCCTCGCAAACGCGAAGGGCAGAGGTAGGAAGGCATCGCGAACACGATAAAGAGGTAGCGAACTCGATGAAGAGGTCGTGAACGTGATAAAGAGGTCGCGAACGCGAAGAAGGAACCTTTGCAGCACATTTTTTGTGCTTCGCGAACGCGAAGCTATGGTCGCGAAAGCGATGAAGGCATTTCTGGGCAGAATTAAAAGTTTCAAAACGGGGATTTTGAGTTCATAACACAAAATCAAATTGAGAGTTCGATAGAAGGCGATTTTTGGAGAGATTCTTGCATGGGTATTTGGAGTAAGTGATTCTTATCCAGTTTTGATTAATTTCTATGATTATACCTTTGAATCCATCATTTAATGAGTGAATTAAGTTGAAAAATTTAGAAAAGCCGTTTGGTTTAATTTGAAGATTTGAGGGTCGAGTTGAGGTTGGATTTTGGTAAAATTGGTATGATTAGACTCGTAGTTGAATGAGCTTTCGGATTTTGTAACTTTTGTCGGGTTCCGAGATGTGGGACCCATTGGCGATATTTGAGCTAAATTTCGGATTTTGTTGGAAAATTAGTATTTTCTTATAAAATTAATTCTAATAAATTTTATTGACTGAATCGAATTATTTGTGGCTAGATTCGAGGCGTTTGGAGGCCAATCCACGAGGCAAACACATTGTAGAATAAATAATTACACGGCTTGAGA
Organism: Nicotiana tomentosiformis; assembly: GCF_000390325.3. Lineage (NCBI taxonomy): Eukaryota > Viridiplantae > Streptophyta > Magnoliopsida > Solanales > Solanaceae > Nicotiana > Nicotiana tomentosiformis. The sequence continues at coordinate 22,412,454 of NC_090823.1, read as the reverse complement.
TAAGTAACAGTTTTAAATTTGATCCTGAGGGTATGAAATCCCGGATTATGTATTATGTGATTGGTTTTGAGGTGACGCACATGCTAGGTGATGGGCGTGTGGGCGTGCACCGTAGGAATTGTGACTTGGTCAAATTCCATGGAACGATGTAGCTGAATTATCTGTTGATATCCGTACATTCTCTATGTGTTAGGGAAAATTGAGCTGAGACTCGCATTAAAAATCATGCTTAGACATATGTTGTTATTATTGGTAATCACTGGGGTCATTTCTGTGGTTGAATTATATGTTCAATTGTAATTTCACACTTAGTCATGTTTATTCATTTCATATCATGTCTCAGTCTCTGTTGCTATTTATTAAAACATCATATTATCAATTTTGGGCTGATTATCATGATTTCTGAGAGCCCGAAAGACTGGAGAGGTTGATAACTAAGTGAGGCCGAGGGCCTAATTGTGAGGATATTTATGGATCGGGCTGCACGCCGCAACATGTTTTATTGATTTATGCCATGATTGGCTTGATATAGCGCTTGGGCTGAAGGAGCCCCTCCGGAGTCTGTACACACCCCCAGTGAGCGCATGTACCTACTGAGTGCCGAGTGCCGAGTGCCGAGTTATGAGTGACTGTGAAGAATAAGCAACTGTGAGGAAAGAGTGACTGTGAGGTTGGAGTGAATGGGAGGACTGAGTGACGATTACTCTGAGAGGATGTATTGATTGCGTTATTTGCTGTATTTCAGCTGTCATATATCGCTATTTTCTGTGTCAGTCAAATTTTATATGAAATTTCTGTGAAATTTTAAATGTTGAACTTTAAAGCATGCCTACCCTTTTATATTGAAAAGTACTGTATTTGGACTTAGCTGAGAAGCTCGTCACTACTTTCAGTTCCTTATTTATTATTGTTACTTAATGAGTTGACTGTACTCATACTACACCCTGCACTTCGTGTGTAGATCCAGGTGATCCCAGACACAGTGGGTGTTGATTCTTTCACACAGTTGATTTTTTCGAAGATTCAGAGATAGCTGCTATGTTTCAAAGACCTTGTTTCTCCTTCCATATCCTTTTGTTTATTGTATTTGGTCTCGGATTATTATAGACCGGGTTTTCCAGACTTGTAATGTATAGATGCTCATGTACTCAGTGACACCGAGTTTTGGGAGTGCGTTTATTTCTAATGTTTGTGGGATTTATCCTTAAACTTAATTATTTTGTTTTCAGTATTTAAAATAAATTGTGGGTTATTGATGTTATCGGCTTGCCTAGTGCCGAGATAGGCGACATCACGACGGGTAAGATTCTAGGCCGTGACAAGTTGGTATCAGAGCCTAGGTTACATAGGTCTCACGAGTCATGAACAGGTTTAGTAGAGTCTTGCGGATCGGTACGAAGACGTCTGTACTTATCTTCAAGAGGTTGCCGAACCCTTAGGAAAATTTCAATTTCTTGTACTCTGTCGTGCGAATTTGTTGATTTTGGAAACTAAATTTCTATTATTCTATTCTCTTACAGATGGTGAGAACACGTACTACCGGATTAGATGGTCAGCCACCAGTGCCACCAGTTAGGGCCATGAGAGGCCGGGGCCGTGGTAGAGGTCGAGGCATGGTAGAGGTCGGGACTGAGGTAGAGGTTGAGGTGTCGTTTGCACAACAGTTGAAGCAGCATCTGTAGTACCACCAGTTGCTCCAGCTCAGGAGCAGATTCCAGATATAGCTCAGCCGACAGGACCAGCTCAGGCACCAGCTGTGCCCATTGAGATTCAAGGCCTTCAGGAGACTTTGGCCCAGATATTGATAGTTTGCACTGGCCTTGCTCAGGTGGTTTCGGCTCAGGCCGCACTTGCCACTTCTCAAATCGGGGGACCCCTATTGCCCGTACTCCAGATCAAATAGTGCAGGGACTTCAGATACCGGGGTAATACCAGCCCAGTCAGTTGCAGTTGCTCAAGCCCCGGTAGTCCTCGTTATGGCAGATGATGAGTAGAGGAGACTTGAGAGATTTGGGAGGCTTCGACCTCTATCATTTAGCGGTGCTGAGTCAGAGGATGCTTAGGGATTTCTGGATAAGTGCCAGCAGATGATGTGGACAACTGGTATTTTGGAGACCAGTGGGGTCTCGTTCACTACATTTCAGTTTTCTAGGGCTACCTTCAGATGGTGGGAGGCTTATGATAGGCGCAGGCCGGTTGGTGCAATACCACTTACATGGCAGGAGTTCTCCGTTATCTTTTTGGAGAAGTTCGTGTCGCAGTCTCGCAGAGAGGAGCTGCGCAGACAGTTTGAGCAGTTACGTCAGGATGGTATGTCTGTGACGCAGTACGAGATAAGATTTTCTGAGTTGGCTCATCATGTAGTTTGGTTGGTCCCTACTGATAGGGAGAGGATTAGGAGGTTCATTGATGGCCTCACATATCAGCTACGGTTACTTATGACTCGGGAGAGAGTATCTGGGGCTACTTTTGATAAGGGAGTTGGCATTGCTCGGCAGATAGAGATGGTCCGTAGTTAGGAACGTAGAGTGAGGGAGGCCAAGAGGCCTCATGGTCCAGGTGATTTCAGCGGTGTTCCTTCAGGGGGTCAGTTTTACCGTGGTAGGGGTCGTTCTTACAGACACGCTCAGACGGGTCGTCCACTTCACTGTGGTGCATCATCCAGCCATGGTTCATATAGTTTTCATCAGGGTCAGTCATCTCTCAGTTCCCTTCTAGCCCAGAGTTTGTTCCATGCTTCTTCAGTTCAGGGTTCATTTGCACCGGGTGCTTTTAGCCATTATTTTGGTTCTCGGGGCCTTATTCAGTCAGCACCACCACTAGTACCGGGGAGCTGCTTTGAGTGCAGGGAATTTGGGCATATGTGGAGACAGTGTCCCCGTCGCCCGGGAGGTCCAGTGCAGCAGAGGAGTCAGACTACGATTTCGGCACCAGTTACTTCACCACCCGCCCAGCCATCACGGGGTGGGGGTCAGCCATCTAGGGGTTGCCCAAGAGGGGGAGGCCGATCAAGTGGCGGTCATGCCCGATTCTATGCTTTTCCTGCTAGGCCAGATGTCGTTGCCTCTGATGTAGTGATCACAGGTATTGTCCTAGTGTGCCACAGGGAAGCTTCTATATTATTTGACCCTGGTTCTACATATTCGTATGTATCGTCATACTTTACTCATTATCTGGATATGCCCCGTGAGTCCTTAGTTTCACATGCTCGTGTATCTACGGCAGTGGGCGATACTATTACTGTAAACCGTGTGTATCGATCATGTGTGGTAACTATTGGGGACTGAAAACTAGAGTTGATCTCTTATTGCTTAGTATGGTTGATTTCGATATAATCCTAGGTATGGATTGGTTGTCCCCATGTCATGCTATTCTAGACTGTCATGCAAAAACCATGACGTTGGCAATGCCGGGGTTGCCAAAGGTCGAATGGAGAGGTTCTCTAGATTATGTTCCCAGCAGGGTAATTTCTTATTTGAAGGTCTAACGTATGGTGGGGAAGGGGTGTTTGTCATATTTGGCCTTTGTGAGAAATGTTGATGCAGATACCCCTAATATTGATTCAGTACTGGTAATGCGAGACTTTCCGGATGTATTTCCTGCAGACCTTCCGGGTATGCCACCCGACAGGGATATTGATTTCGATATTGACTTGGTGTCGGGCACACAACCCATTTTCATTCATCCGTATCGTATGACACCAGCTGAATTGAAAGAATTGAAAGAACAACTTAAGGAACTCCTTGATAAGGGGTTTATTAGGCATAGTGTGTCATCTTGGGGTGCACCGGTTCTGTTTGTGAAAAAGAAAGATGGTACTCTGCGGATGTGCATCGATTAGAGGCAGTTGAACAAAGTTACAATTAAGAATAAATATCTATTACCGCGTATTGATGACTTATTTGACCAGCTTCAGGGAGCGAGTGTGTTCTCCAAAATTGATTTGAGATCGAGGTATCACCAGTTAAAAATTCAGGATTCGGATATTCTAAAGACTGCATTCAGGACTCGTTATGGTCACTATGAATTTCTTGTGATGTCATTTGGGCTAACCAATGCCCCAGCAATATTTATGCACTTGATGAATATCGTATTCCAGCCATATCTTGACTCATTTGTCGTGGTATTTATTGATGATATCCTTGTGTACTCCCGTAGCCATGAGGAGCATGCACAATACTTGGGTATTGTATTGCAGAGACTGAGATCGGAGAAACTATATGCCAAATTCTCTAAGTGTGAGTTCTGGCTTAGTTCAGTGGCATTCTTGGGACACATAGTGTCCAGTGAAGGGATTAAGGTGGATCCGAAGAAAATAGAGGCAACTCAGAGTTGGCCCAGGCCATCTTCAGTTACTGAGATTCGGAGTTTTCTCGGCTTGGATGGTTATTATCATTGCTTTGTGGAGGTTTTCTCGTCTATTGCATTGCCTATGACTAAATTGACCAAGAAAGGTGCTCCGTTCAGGTGGTCGGATGAATGTGAAGATAGCTTTCAGAAGCTCAAGATAGCTTTGACTACAGCTCCAGTATTGGTATTGCCTATAGGTTCAAGGTCTTATACTGTGTATTGTGACGCGTCGCATATTGGTCTCGGCGCAATACTTATTGCTTAAGGATTATGCTATCACCATTCTTTTTCATCTCGGAAAGGCCAATGTGGTGGCCGATGCCTTGAGTCGTAAGGCGGAGAGTTTGGGCAGCTTAGCATACTTATCGATAGCAGAGAGGCCTTTAGCCTTGTATGTTCAGGCCTTGGCCAACCAGTTTGTTAGATTGGATATTTTTGAGCCGAATCGAGTTTTGGCTTGTGTGATTTCTCGATCTTCTTTATATGATCGCATCAGAGAGCACCAGTATGATGATCCCCATATGTTTGTCCTTAAGGACACGGTTCAACACGGTGATGCTAATAAAGTCACTATTGGAGATGACAATGTATTACGGATGCAGTGTAGGCTATGTGTGCCTAATGTAGATGGTTTGCGTGAGTTGATTCTCCAGGAAGCTCACAATTCGCGGTACTCCATTCATCCAGGTGCCGCGAAGATGTATCAGGATTTGAGGCAAACTATTGGTAAAGGCGAATGAAGAAAGATATAGTTGGCTTTGTAGCTTGGTGTTTAAATTGTCAACAGGTGAAGTATGAACATCAGAGACCGTGCGGATTACTTTAGAGACTTGAAATTCCGGAGTGGAAATGGGAGCGTATTACCATGGACTTCGTAGTTGGGCTCCCACGAACTTTGAGGAAGTTTGATGCTGTTTGGGTGATTGTGGATCAGTTGACCAAATCTACGCATTTTATTCCAGTTGGTACTAATTATTCTTTGGAGCGGTTGGCTGAGATTTATATCCGCGAGATTGTTCGCCTACATGGTGTGCCAGTGTCCATCATTTCAAATCGGGGCACACAGTTTACATCACAGTTTTGGAGAGCAGTGCAGCGAGAATTGGGCACACAGGTTCAGTTGACTACAACATTTCACCCTCAGATGGACAGACATGCTGAGCGCACGGACAGGCCGAGCGCACTATTCAGATATTAGAGGATATGTTACGCGCTTGTGTCATTGATTTTGGGGGTTCTTGGGATCAGTTTCTGCCACTTGTGGAGTTTGCTTACAATAACAGCTACCAATCGAGCATTCAGATGGCTCCGTATGAGGCTTTATATGGGATACGGTGTCGGTCTCCGGTGGGTTGGTTTGAGTCGGGTGAGACTAAACTATTGGGTACTGATTTGGTTCAGGATACTTTGGAGAAGGTTAAATTGATTTAGGATCAGCTTCGCACGACACAGTCTAGACAGAAGAGTTATGCCGACCGAAAGGTCTGTGATGTTGCTTACATAGTTGGGGAGAAGGATCTGCTCAAGATTTCACCCATGAAGAGTGTGTTGAGGTTCGGGAAGAAGGGCAAGTTGAGCCCTCGGTATATTGGGCCTTTTGAAATACTTAAGAAGATTGAAGATGTGTCTTATGAACTTGCATTGCCTCCCAGTCTATCAGGTGTTCATCCAGTTTTCCATGTATCCATGCTCCGAAAGTATGTCGGGGATCCGTCTCATATTTTGAATTTCAGTACAGTGCAGCTGGACGGTAAATTGACTTATGATGTGGAGTCGGTGGCTATTTTAGATCGGCAGGTTCGAAAGCTGAGGTCAAAGAACATAGCATCAGTGAAGGTACAATGGAGAGACCAGCCAGTCGGAGAAGCTACTTGGGAGATTGAGCAGGAGATGCGGAGCAAATATCCACACCTATTTGAGACTCCAAGTATGATTCTAAACTCGTTCGAGGATGAACATTTATTTAAGAGGGGGAAAATGTAACGACCCGGCCTGTCATTTTGAGTATTATAACCCTGTTCCCCCATTTACTGCTCAAGTTAAGCTTTACAGTTGTTTTATGACTTACCGGGTTAGTTAGTTCGGGTCCGGAAGGATTTTGGAGTGAAATAAGACGCTTAGTCTCTTAATTGAAAACTTAAGTTGAAAAAGTTGACCGAATATTGACTTATGTGTAAACGACATCGGAATTAAATTCTGATGATTCCAATAGCTCCGTATGGTAATTTTAGAATTAGGAGCGTGCACGAAAAATTATTTGGAGGTCCGTAGTGGAATTAGGCTTGAAATGGTGAAAGTCGAATTTTTGGGAAGTTTGACCGGGAGTTAACTTTTTGATATCGGGGTCGGAATCCAATTCGGAAAATTGGAATACCTCTATTAAGTCATTTATGACTTGTGTGCAAAATTTATGGTCAATCGGGCATGATTTGATAGGTTTCGGCGTTGTTTGTATAAATTTAAAATTTCAAAGTTCATTAGGCTTGAATTTGGGTATGATTCGTGGTTTTGTCGTTGTTTGAGGTGATTTGAAGGTCCAACTAAGTTCGTATGATGTTTTGGGACTTGATGGTATGTTTGGTTGAGATCCCGGGGGGCTCGGGTGAGTTGCGTTCGCGAAGAAGGATTTAGGGCTGATGGTATTTACCCATTGCGAACACGTGAAGGAGACGCAAACGCGAATAAGAGACTGGGGAAGCCTACGCGAACGGGAATGCGAAGAGGAAAGGGGGCTGGGGGCCTGCCTGGCGTTAAGCCTTCGCGAACGCAATTCGTGCCTCGTGAATGCGAAGGGCAGAGGTAGGAAGGCATCGCGAACGCGATGAAGAGGTCGCGAACGCGAAGAAGGAACCTTGGCAGCACATTGTTTGTGCTTCGCGAACGCGATGAAGACATTTCTGGGCAGAATTAAAAGTTCCAAAACGGGGGTTTTGAGTTCATAACACAAAATCAAATTGAGAGTTCGGTAGAAGGCAATTTTTGGAGATATTCTTGCGTGGGTATTTAGGGTAAGTGATTCTTATCCAATTTTGATTAATTTCCATGATTATACCTTTGTATCCATCATTTAATGGGTGAATTAAGTTGAAAAACTTAGAAAACCCTCTTGTTTTAATTTGAAGATTTGAGGGTCGAGTTGAGGTTAGATTTTGGTAAAATTGGTATGGTTAGACTCGGGGTTGAATGTGCTTTCGTATTTTGTAACTTTTGTTGGGTTCCGAGATGTGGCCCCCACGGGCGATTTTTGAGCTAAATTTCGGATTTTGTTGGAAAATTAGTATTTTCTTATGGAATTAATTCCAATAAATTTTATTGACTGAATTGAATTATTTGTGGCTAGATTCGAGGTGTTTGGAGGCCAATCCATGAGGCAAAGACATTGTAGAATAAAGAATTACACGGCTTGAGGTAAGTAACAGTTTTAAATTTGGTCCTGAGGGTATGAAACTCCGTATTATGTGTTATGTGATTGGTTTGAGGTGATGCACATGCTAGGTGACGGGCGTGTGGGCATGCACCGTAGGAATTGTGACTTGGTCAAATTTCATGGAACGGTATAGCTGAATTATCTGTTGATATCTGTACATTCTCTACGTGTTAGGGAAAATTGAGCTGAGACTCGTATTAAAAGTCATGCTTAGACATATATTGTTATTATTGGTACCCACTGGGTCATTTCTGTAGTTGAATTATATGTTCAAATTGTAATTTCTTACTCAGTCATGTTTATTCATTTCATATCATATCTCAGTCTCTGTTGCTATTTATTAAAACATCATATTATCAATTTTGGGCTGATTATCATGATTTCTGAGAGCCCGAGAGACTGGCGAGGTTGATGATTGAGTGAGGCCGAGGGCCTAATTGTGAGGATATTTATGGATCGGGCTACACGCCGTAACATATGTTATTGATTTATGCCATGATTAGCTTGATATAGCGCTTGGGATGAAGGAGCTCATCCGGAGTCTGTACACACCCTCAATGAGCGCAAGTACCTACTGAGTGCTGAGTGTGAGTGCCGAGTTATGAGTGACTGTGAGGAATGAGTGATTTTGAGGAAAGAGTGACTGCGAGGTTGGAGTGAATGGGATGACTGAGTGACTGTTACTCTGAGAGGATGCATTGATTGCATTATTTGTTGCATTTCTTCTGTCATATTTCGCTATTTTGGAAATTTCGGAAAAACATTATTTTCTGTGTCAGTCAAATTTGATATGAAATTTTTGTGAAATTTTAAATATTGAACTTGAAAGCATGCCTACCCTTTTATATTGGAAAGTACTGCATTTGGACTTAGCTGAGAAGCTCGTCACTACTTTTAGTTCCTTATTTATTATTGTTACTTATTGAGTTGATTGTACTCATTCTACACCCTGCACTTCATGTGCAGATCTAGGTGATCCCGAACACAGTGGGTGTTGTTTCTTTCACACGATTGATTTTTCCGGAGATTTAGAGGTAGCTGCTATATTTCGCAGACCTTGTTTCTCCTTTCATATTCTTTTGTTTATTGTATTTTGTCTCGGATTATTATTGACCGGGTTTCCCAGACTTGTAATGTATAGATGCTCATGTACTCAATGACACCGGATTTTGGGAGTGTGTTTATTTCTAATATGTCAAGACCCAAAATCCCATCACAGGCGTCGTGATGACACTTAGTCTCTAAGACTAAGTAAGCCGATTATAATTACAATTCAAGACAATATTTTTTTGAATTCAATACAGGTGCCAAAACTAACAGCGGAAATAATTACAAATAACCTCCCAAGACTGGTAATACTGAGTCCGAACTCTAACTGAATACATGAAGTGATCTCAAGGATCGAATACTCAATAATGTTTGATTAATAATTAACAGTACAATAAAATGGAAAGACTCCAAGGGACTGCGACGACCAAGAAGCTCTACCTTGAATCCTTGCGATCACACTCTAACTCTGTCTGAGTCTGATATCTCCAATACCTGGCTCTGCACAAAAATATGCAAAAGTGTAGTATGAGTATACCACAGTCGGTACCCAGTATGTATCAAGACTAAACTTAGTGGAGTAGTGACGAGGTACAGTCAAGACACTCACTAGTTGAATAACCTGTGCAATATAGTATACAAGATCAATAGGAAATAAATAACAATAATGGAAACACTAATCAACTAGTGATATAATAGCAGGGCAACATGAACACCATTAATATTGCTCAACAATTAATAAATACAAGTACAACCAATTAATCTAGTCCTTCAAATATAAATCTTTCGCCTATATGCTTCTCAAATAATAATCTTCAAGATATAATACTTTCCAATAAATATATTTCGAATATACTTCCTTCAAATAAATATCTTTCAAATATAATTCTTTCTAATAAATCTCTTTCAAATATAATTCCTTCAAATAAATATCTTTCAAATATAATTCTTTCAAATAAATCTCTCTCAAATATAATTCCCTCAAATAAATATCTTTTAAATATAATTCTTCAAATAAATATCTTTCGAATAAAAGTCACCCTGTGACACTTCATTTCAAAATCATAAAATACGGGTCTCAACCCACTTTCATATTTCCACGGCACCTTGTGCCAGTTTCTCTATCACAACCGCATGGACAACTCACGTGCCAATTTCATCATCATTTAACCACGACACCTTGTGCCCACATTGCATATCACAATTGCACGGACAACTCACGTGCCAATATCATCATTATTTAACCACGGCACCTCGTGCCCACATTTCATATCACAATTGCATGGACAATTCACGTGCCAATATCATCATTCTCACGGCACCTCGAGCCCACATTTCATTTCATAATCCGCCTGGCAATAGCCACATGCTCCCATTTTCAACATAGATCAGACTATTGCACAAGATATAGAAATAAACATAAGAAAAATCACAACATCACATAAAAATTACCAACGCAATAACTCCATATCATCACATATAAATTACCAATGCAATAACTCCATATCATCACATATCATCCCTGACAATAGCCACCCTTATCTCTCCTATAGCCACCCTTATCACTCCTATAATAGCCTCCCTTATCCCTCTGCCCCTGATAATATCAATAACCACCCTTATCGCTCCGTATAATAGCCACTCTTATCACTCCGCCCAGACAATATCCCAACATACATAACCACAATGAACTGCCACCCTTATACCCGCATAATATCAACAGTGAAATGCCACCCTTATATCCTCATAATAATAACTCAAATCACACAATAATTTACACGGAATGTTATCACGACAACACAACACAATCAATTCATATCACAATTTGCCCAATGACCACAACCAATTCAAATGATATAGTAAAATCAATAAAGTTCTCAAAAATAGCCCAAGGCTCCATACAACATATATAAAATCTCCAAACAACAATAGAGATGGAAAAGTAACTCAGCATAGGACAACGACTTCTTTAATCCAGATTTTAATAAATATAAATTAATGCCTCATTTTAAACTTATTTAATAAATTTTTTTGCAGATAAGGATTCTATAATGAATTTTCCAAAACAAATATCAAATCAACAAGCACACAGAATTCACATAAAAATCCAAGTGACAATAACACCAAATTATCATATAAAATACAATTTCGACAAACAAGGAACGTGGCATGACAATTCAAGGATTGACTAAGTTCCAACAATTTTTCAATTTAATACATAAGGGTGTCTACGAATTTTAACCGATATAATTTGCACATATAAACCAAGTACTTACTCATCACCTTGCGTACACGACTTTCAATCACACAGTTTCCACATAAGACTCAATGCCTAAGGGGTAATTCCCTCACTCAAGGTTAGGCAAGATACTTACCTTTTTGAAGTTAGGCCGATATTCTAAAATTGCCTTCTTGCTTGAATTGACCTCCGAACAGTTCAAATCTATCCAAATTAATTCAATTCAGTCAATACTAATTATAGAAATTAATTCCATATGAAAATACTAATTTCCCAACAAAATCCGAAATTTAACTCAAAAATCGCCCGTGGGGCCCACGTCTCGGAATCTGACGAAACTCACAAAATTCGACAACCCATTCAATTATGAGTCCACCCATACCAATTTTATCAAATTCCGATAACAACTCGACCTCCAAATCTAAACTTTTCGTTCTTGAAACGTTTTGCAAAAATCTTGATTTCTTCTATTTAAATCCGAAATAAATGATGAATATAACCATGAATTTATGAAATATAATCACTTTTGGATATATACCCAAGTTGAAGTCGTGAAGAACTCCTCAAAATCGCCCAAGAACCGTGCTCCAAAAATCCAAAAACGAAATGAAGGAATGATCATTTTTGGTCCTTAAGTTTCTGCCCATCCGTCACTAAAAGTCCATTTTTCGTCACTAAAAGTCTACACCAGAACTTGCTTACACCAACAGTTATTATTTTCACTAAAAAGGCTCTAACTCCGTCATACGAACTCGGAATTCGACAATTCTTGTTCTTATGAGTCACAAATAATAATACAAACCTAGTCGTTCAATCGAAACTCAATTCAGAGCTCATTTGCTCAATGCGATATCGGTTTTGCTCGTTAAACAATTAACTCATGTTTCGAGCTAAAAACCCAATCGCGACTTGATGAAATTAGACCAAACTTTCCAGATCACTCCTATAATTCATTATCAAAATCCCGGAAGTCTCGAAATCAAATTTCTATCTCTAGAACTAAAAATGGACATTATGATGATTACATGCTTATGCTGAAAACATCAAACTCTTCCAAAACTCTTCCCCGATAACCTATAGTGTATCAACCATAACTTTTTGTACTCAACTCCAAATGCTAAACAGTTTAAATTTATGCAAACTAGATATAAAGGACTACAACTTTCATGTTTTGCTCATCGCTCAACTCCTTATAGATTGCGAGATATAAGCTCCCAAAGTTAGCCCTGTGCAGCAGAAATTTCTGGTGATGCACACTGCTATAGCCAAAATCTGCAGTACCAGCTTCAGTCAATCGATAATAACTTTTTGTACAAATATCCGCATGATGAATAGTTTATTATTCTGGAAACTATAATCAAAGGGCTACAACTTTCATGTTTTGCAAATTTTCAGATTCCTTATAGATTTCGAGATATAAGCTTCCAAAATCAGCTCTGCACATCAGACATTCCGCACATTGCTGTAAAAAAAACCAGCAGTTAAAAAATGATCCGAACCACTCTGAAACTCACCCGAGGCCCTCGGGACCTCCACCCAATACACCAACAAGTCCTAAAACATCATAAAAACTTAGTTGAAACCTCAAATCACATAAAATAACGCCAAAACCACGAATCATACCGCAATTCAAGCTTACGAAAATTAAGAATTTTCAACTTCTATGGGCTGAGTGCCCGACACCAAATCAATACCAAAGTCAATATCCCTGTCAGGCGGCATGCCTAACAGGTCTGTAGGAAACACATCCGGAAAATCACGTACCACAAGAACAAAATCAATGGCAGGATTCTCTGCACTAATATCCCTCACAAACGCCAAATAAGATAGGCAACCCTTCTCAACCATACGCTGAGACTTCAAATATGAAATTATCCTACTAGGTACATAATCTATAGAACCGCTCCACTCAACCCTCGAAAATCTCGGCATCGCCAACGTCACGGTCTTAGCGTGACAATCTAGAACAACATGACATGGAGATAACCAATCCATGCCCTGGATTCCGACTCTGATATCAAAAAGTCAACTCCCCGGTCAAACTTCCCAAAATTTCAACTTTCGCCATTTCAAGCAAAAGTTCACTACGGCCTTCCAAAAATATTTTCGGACACTCTCCTAAGTTCAAAATTACCATACGGAGCTATTGGAATCATCAAAACTCTATTTCGGGGTCGTTTACACATAATTAACTATCCGGTCAATTTATTCAACTTAAGCTTCCAAAACAAGAATTGTTCTTTCAATTAAATCCTAAATCATCCGAAAACAAAACTTGACCACCCTCGCAAGTCATAATACACATTTCAAAGTTTCTCGAGACCTTAAGCCACCGAACGGAACATAAATTCTTAAAACAACAAGTCAGGTCGTTACATTATGTTTGTGGGATTTACCCTTAAACTTAATTATTATGTTTTCAGTATTTAAAAGAAATTGTGGGTTATTGATGTTGTCGGCTTGCCTAGTACCGAGATATGCGACATCACGACGGGTGAGATTCTGGGTCGTGATAGTATTATAATTGTATGTGTCACGACCCAAAATCTGACATGTCGTGATGACACCTATCTCAATACTAGGCAAGCCGACAACCTAAATAAACGGCAATTTCCATTATGTTTGAAAACATAACATTGAATTTCATAGAAAATCTCACAATTTCTGACATAAAAATACATTCCCAAAATCCGGTGTCACTGAGTACATGAGCATCTAAATGATAATAAAGTCTGACTACTAAAAACACTGTCTGAAAATATAGAATAGTAAAAAATTGAAAGGAAAGAAAGTCAAGGTCTGCGGACGCCAAGCAGCTACCTCGATAATCTCCAACAGATAAAACTCCTAAAAACTAGCAACCGCCGTGTCCGGAGGTACCTGGATCTGCACACGAGGTGCAAGGTGTAGTATGAGTACAACTAACTCAGCAAGTAACAATACTAAATAAAGAGCTGAAGATAGTGACGAGCTTCACAACTAAGTCCAATTATAGTAATTTCCAACATAAGATTTAGGGCATGCTTTCATGTTCAACATTTAACACTCAATAATAATTTCATATCAAGTTTGACTGAAAAAGAAGATAATATCTTTCAGAAATTTCCAACACAGTAATATATGACAATTGTAGTGCAATAAGAATGAAATCATATGCATCCTCTCAGGACCACAACCACTCAGCCATTTCATTCACTCAGCACTCATCACTCGCACTCAGTAGGTACCTACGCTCACTGGGGGTGTGTACAGACTCCGGAGGGTCTCCTACAGCTCAAGCGCTATAATCTGCACGGACAACTCATGTGATGCACTGATAACTCGTGCTATAGTATCAATATCTGGATCCGCATAGATAACTCACGTGTTACACGGACAACTCACTTGCTATAGTATAATATCCAGATCCGTACGGACAACTCACATGCTGCACGGACAACTCACGTGCTATAGTACAATATCAGGATCCGCACGGATAAATCACGTGCTGCACGGACAAATCACGTGCTATAATATAATATCTCACAATCAGTCCCTCGGCCTCACTCAGTCATAAATCTCTCCAGTCTTTCGGGCTCTCAAAAATCATGAAATCAGCCCAAACAACAATGATATGATGCATCAATAATGAACAGTAGAAACTGAGATAAAATAAATAAGTAAACTGTGATTGAGTACAAAACAACAATTAAGCAGATAGTTTAATAGGTACACGACCTTTGTGGGTCCCTACAGTGCCAACACATAATCTAAACATGATTTGTGGTTCAATTTATCTACTACATGGAGAATGTACAGATAACAACAGATTATTCAACTACACAGTTCCATAGAATTTGACCAAGTCACAATTCCTACGGTGCACGCCCACACGCCTGTCACCTAGCATGTGCGTCACCTCGAAACCAATCATATAACACATAATTCGGGGTTTCATACCCTCAGGACCAAATTTAGAACTATTACTTACCTCAAACCATGTAATTCTTTATTCCGCTATGCCCTTGCCACGAGAATTGGTCTCCGAAAATCTCGTATCTAGTCACAATTAATTCGATTCAGTCAATACAAATTATTGTAATTAATTCATAAGAAAATACTAATTTTCCTTTAAAATCCGAAATTAACTCAAAATCGTCTGTAGGGCCCATGTCTCGGAACCCGACAAAAGTTATAAAATATGAACGCCCATTCAACCACGAGTCCAACCATACAAATTTCACCAAATTCTGACATCAACTCGACCCTCAAATCTTCAATTAAAGTCTTTGAAGTTTTCTACCATTTTCAACTCAATCTTTACCCATTTGAACTCAACAATCTTTCCATAAACCTTATTGATACGTATAAATAATACTCTTACACCTAAGAATCATACTCTTAATCACCCATCTTTATCCAAACTCGAAATTGAAGACTAGGGGTTAGAACCTTACCTCTTGGGTGAAGATCTTGTGATATTTCCTTATTGGATTTTAAAGCTTGAACAAGATCTTAATGAACAAAGTACTTGAGCTTCTTCCTCTCTCTAGAACACTCTCCCTTCTCTCTAAAAATGTCAGATTTTTTTGCTCCAAAATGAGCTTCAAGGGCTATAAATTGAAGTTGGGTCGGGTAAAAAATTAGAAAGAATTGAAGCCCCAACGCAGATTTGTGATCGCATATGTGATCGCATATACGATCGCATAACACATATGCGGTCCGCAAACTGGCCGCATAATTGAAGTTCCAAAACAAGGGTCTCCTGGATAGGTCTGCGGTGATTATGCGGCCCGCATACCTATTTTGCGGTCGCGTAATGCATCGCAGAACAGGTCTACGGTCGCAAAATGCACCACAAATTTCCTCAAATCTTGCCTCACATCTGCTTCACACTGCGGCCATTATGCGGTCCGCAGAGTGATTCTGCGACCGCATAGTGGCCCCCAGAAATGTCCTCTTCTGTCGAAAATTTTCCTTTACTCCTCAGTGTATTGTTCAACCCAAAAAGTCTGAGCCGCGGCGAGCCTTTGTACTAATTGATCTACCTCGTCACCACAAAACCTTAATTTCCTTAGCAAAAATTCTCCGGGGTCGTGATACATAAGTCAACATCCGGTCAACCTTTTCAACTTAAATTTTAAACCTTGGAACTTGTCACGACACCAAATTTCCTCCGTAGGAGGTCGTGATGGAACCTAGTCTCTAAGACTAGGTAAGCCTATTAATGCAGAATAATAATAGATATCTGAAATAAATAAACTACATTCAAATAATTACAACTCCCAAAACCCGGTAGAAGGGGACTCCGTAATCTGTGGACACTGACAGATATACCTTGAAGTCTCCGTACACCGGTAACTCACTATGTCTGAGCTGGTAAGATGTACCTGGATCTGCACAAAAAGATGTGCAGAAGCGTAGTATGAGTACACCACAGTGGTACCCAGTAAGTGCCAAGCCTAACCTCGGTAGAGTAGTGACGAGGTCAGGTCAGGCCCTACTTGAAAAATAAATAATGGCATGGTAAAATGTTTAACAATATAATAAGATAAAATGACAATGGAAATGAGTCAAGTAGTATGTCACCCTTTAATTACACCAAATAATGGCAATTAATACCTCGCGAAAATAAAACAAAATTCTTTTCAACTTTAGGAAAATCACAACAATAATCAAAGGCAACTGTGGCCATAAATCAATATCAACAAGGGCACTCCCGAGGTACCGCCTCGTAGTCCCAAATCATAAATAAATTCACAATATCTCATTTCCTTATACCACCGTGGGTGCCTTCATAATTTATTTTAAAGAAATATTTTTCGCGAAATAGCATCCCGCATTTTAGCCACCCTTATCACACCGCATGACTTCTAGTAGTCTCCCTACTAGCCACGCATATCCATCCACCATTATCTCACCGCATGCGTTTCAATACCAAGACCTTATACCACCGCATGCGTATCAATATCACAATATATCACAATTTGCACCTCAAGTGCCCAATATTTCAATTTGCCAAAATAAATCAACAATAATATTTTTCCATAATAAAGAGCTCACGACTCATGCCAAAATAATCCAACAATAATATTTTTCCATAATAAAGAGCTCACGGCTCCATCACAATGAGCAAAAATCTCACAAAATATTCGGGAATAAATAACTCAACAAAATAATATTTTAAAATTTTAATACGTTGCTTCAATACCAAATTTAAAATGTCAAATAATTCATATTAATAATATTTAATTTAAAAAAAATCACTCTTCAAATAATGCACAGAATAAAAGAAACCAAGTTTCAACTAAACAGGTAAAACAATTAGCAGGAAAAGGTCAAGCAAATTTAAAGTATAAACATTTGAATCAATGATGAAGAATATAACAAGGTAAAATTATTTAATTAACATGCAACAATGATCTACACAATTTAAAGACATAATCTTTCACGTTTAGCCCGTGTACACACTCGTCACCTCGTGTACACGACTTTCAACATATTTTGATTTATCACTTCAATACCAATCTTAGAAAATAATTTCCCCCACACAAGGTTAGACAAGTCACTTACCTCGACTTGCTCCAATTTAACCAAGTAGTATGCCTTTTTCTCGATTTTTCGACTCCGATCGACTCGAATCTAGTCATAATTAATTCGACACAGTCAACAAAAATAATAGGATCAATTCTATAAGAAAATACTATATTTTTCCATAAAAATCCGAAAATCTAACCAAGATTGAGTTAAGAACAATTACCCCGATATTTTCTCCAAAAATCTCCCAAAAATCACCTCAATCCGAGCTCCAAATGGAATTAGAACTTAAACTTTCTGCCCAGGCTTTTTCTTCTATGCGATCGCGGCCAAAGGCACGCAATAGCGAAGAAAAAAATAAGGTTGCCCAGAATTAAGCTTATGCGATCGCGGATAACTCCACGCGATCGCGAAACACAGCATTCCTAGACCTACACGATCGTAGACTCATCCACGCGATCGCGAAGGGTTAAGCGCGTGGACCAGGTTCTGCCTCGTTTCCTCTTCGCAAACGCGGTCTTAGCCACGCGTTCGCATAACACAACTTGCCAAACCTACGCGATCGCGGACTCGCCCACGCGATTGCATAGCACAAAAGTTCAGCTGCCCAATTAACCCTACGTGATCATATACCTTGTCACGCGATCGCGTAGAAGGAAACCAGAAAATGATCTGTTAGGCATTCGAAACTCACCCGAGCCCCTCGGGACCTCAATCAAATATACCAACAAGTCCTAATACATCATACGAACTTAGTCGAGTCTTCAAATCATATCCAACAACACTAAAAACACTAATTACACATAGATTCAAGCCTAATGAACTTTGAAACTTTCAATTTCTATAAACGACGCCGGAACATATCAAATCAAGTCCGATTGAAATCAATTGCTGACATTAATCTTAATTCTAATAAAATCATGTGAAGACCAAGGATTAGCAAGTAAACTATGTTGGAAATCATTAACTTTGAACTAAGATATATTTGTGTCAAACAATAACATATATCTGGAAATAAGAGACCTTGTCAAGCTAATTTATGCAAGATTTATGCTTGTCACGACCCTGGAATTCCCACCGTCGGGACCGTGATGGCGCCTAACAGTTCACTTGCTAGGTACGCCAACGTTAGAAAATCATTAAACCAATCCTTATTTCCATTTAGTAAATAACAATCATTAGCTAAGATGAATTATAGTGTGTGCGGAATAATATAAAAACTGTATTAATTGCTACCACCCGGATCTGGAGTCACAATTCACTACAAGTAATAGTCAGGAAGAAATACAACTGTTTGAATGAAAGAAATAGTAAAATAGAAAATATAGACGGGGACTTCAAGGTCTGTGAACGCCGACAGATCTACCTTGAGTCTCCGGATAGCGGTCCAGCAGCTAAAATCTCGATCAACCCGAGCCGATACCAATATCTGCACAGAAAGTGCAGAGTGCAGTATCAGAACAACCGACCCCATGTACTGGTAAATGTCGAGCCTAACCTCGACGAAGTAGTGACAAGACTAAGGCAAGGCACCTACAAATCAACCTGTACAATTTAACAGTGTATATACGAATAATAACAATGAAGAGCTAGACAGGAAATATCAGGATAGGGAAACATGCTGGGGAAATACGAGATAAGGAACTACAACAGAATGATAACTGGCACAACCAATATATTATGAATCAACAGAAATAATGAATACAATAAAGGAAAATGCACGACATCACCCTTCGTGCTTTTACTCTCAATCTCACCATAAAATCAATATAAACTACATGACATCACCCTTCGTGCATTAACTCTCATATCATGGCACGACATCATCCTTCGTGCATTAATACTCACAGTATGGCACTACATCACCCTTCGTGCTTTTACACTCACAATATGGCACGGCATCACCCTTCGTGCATTAACACTTACAATATGGCACGGCATCACCCTTCATGCATTAACACTCACAATATGGCACGACATCACCTTTTGTGCATTAACACTATCCCTTACCATAATGCAATGAATAAATAATAACAGGGAGATAGAATAATAATTACAAGCTTTATCTCAACATTTGATTCCACAATATCAATCTCAACTTCGAAAAATATACTCAATTATCACCAGAAGATTCGAAACATGATAAGAACGATTAATTTAACAACATTAGACTAAACCTGTAGCAATTAGGCATGGGAAAGAGACAATATGAGAAATAAACGGGAGAAAACAGGGAAAAAAACAGGTAAATTGGCGGCGCTTAAGTACTCGTCACCTCACATATACGCCGCTCACATGAATTTCACATAACAAATAGTCTGAGGTTCCTAATTCCCTCAAGTCAAAGTTAGACACAACACTTACCTTGCTCCGAAGGCCACTTAATTTTCAATCATAGCTTTTCCTCTAGAATTCACTTCCAAACCACTCGTATCTATTCAAAAATGACTCAATAATATCAAATATTTCTAAAGGAATCAATTACATTGCATAAATTTAGATTTCCCAATTTTTCCTCCAAAAAGTCAAAAATCGACCCCGGGCCTGCTTGGTCAAAACCTGAAGTTCGGACCAAAATCCATTTACCCATTCACCCTCGAGCCCGGATATATAATTGATTTTGGAATACGACCTCAATTTGAGGTCTAAATCCCCAAATTTCCAAAATCCCTAGTTTCTACCCAAAACCTCTAATTCCACCATGAAAACCTTAGATTTTAGGTTGAAATCTTGTAAAATATAGTGAAATATTGAAAGAAAGCAGTTTAGAATCACTTACCTATGATTTGGGCAAGAAATAGTCTTTGGAAAATTGCCTCCTGTGTTTTAAGTTTTTAAAATTTGGGAAATAAATCAAAAATCCCATCCAAAAGTCATTTTGATCCGCTGCATCACAAATGCGAACTCCTCGCATCTCTACTGCCTTTGCAAATGCAAACCACTTGTTCAAAATTGCAAACATTGAACCATCGCAAATGCGACAGAAATCTCGCAAATGCGAGAATCCCTGTCCCAGCCCTTCTTCGCAAAAAATGCGGCCTGTGATGATCGCAATTGCGATCCTGAACTTTGCAAATGCGAAGGTCCCCTTCCAACCTCACTACTCATAAATGCGAAGCTTCTTCACAAATGCAAGGGTCGCATTTGCGAGCCAGACCTCGCAATTGCAAAGTCTGTAGATCTGAAGCACACCAGCTTTAATTTCTATGTACAATTCACTCTGTAACCTATCCGAAACTCACCCGAGCCCTCGGGGCTCCTAACCAAACATGCATACAAGTCTAAAAATATCATACGAACTTCCTCACGCGATCAAATCACCAAAATAACACCTAGAACTACGAATTTAGCACCAAATCAAATAAAATTCTCAAGAACACTTTAAAATTACTATTTTCACAACTGGACGTCCGAATCATGTCAAACCAACTCCGTTTCTCACCAAATTTCACAGACAAGTCTTAAATATTATAATGCACCTGTACCGTGCTTCGAAACCAAAATACAGACGCCGGAACCAAAATACGGACCCGGTACTAACAATGCCAAACATCAATCAATTCTTAAAAATATTAGATTTTCAGACTTTTAAATTTCATCAATAATTCATAACTCGGGCTAGTGACCTCCAAATTCGATTCCGGGTATACACCCAGGTCCCATAATTCGATACGGACCAACCGGGACCATCAAAATATGGATGCGGGCCCGTTTACCAAAAATGTTGACCGAAGTCAACTAAAATCAACTTTTAAGGCAAAAATTCTTAGTTTCTTCAATTTTCAACATAAAATCTTTCCGGAAACACGCCCGGACTACGCACGCAAATCGAGAAGAGTAAAAATGAGATTTTTAATGCTTAAGAGCGTAAAATCGAGTTCTAAAATATAAGATGACCTTTTGGGTCATCACATTCTCCACCTCTAAAACAATCGTTCGTCCTCGAACGAACATAGAAAAATACCTAAGCTGGTGAAAAGGTGGGGATATCTATTTCGCATATCGGACTCGGATTCCCAAGTAGCTGCCTTAATAGACTGACCTCTCCACTACACTCGAACTGAAGGGTAACTCTTTGATCTCAACTGGCAAACTTGCCGGGCTAGAATAGCCACCGGCTCCTCCTCGTAAGTCAAATCCTTGTCCAACTGGATAGAGCTGAAATCTAACACATGGGACGGATCACTGTGATACTTTTGAAGCATGGACACATGGAACACCAGATGAACTGATGATAACCCCGGTGGCAATGCAAGCCTGTAAGCCACCTCTCCTACCCTCTCTAGAATCTCAAAAGATCTGATATACCTAGGGCTCAGCTTGCCCTTCTTTTCGAACCTCATTACACCCTTCATGGGTGATACCTGAAGCAACACTCGCTCCCCGACCATGAATGCAACATCACAAACTCTACGATCGGCATAACTCTTCTGCCTGAACTGAGCTGTGCAAAGTCGATCCTGAATAATCTTGACCTTATCCAAGGCATCATGTACTAAGTCTACGCCCAACAACCGAGCCTCCCCCGACTCGAACCACCCAATTGGCAACCGGTACCACCTACCGTATAATGCTTCATAGGGAGCCATCTGAATGCTCGACTGGTAGCTATTGTTGTAGGCGAACTCTACAAGGGGAAAGAACTGATCCCACGACCCTCCGAAGTCTATAACACATGCGCGGAGCATATCCTCCAAGATTTGAATAGTGCGCTCGGACTGCCCGCCCGTCTGAGGATGGAATTATGTGCTTAACTCAACCCGCGTACCCAACTCACGCTGTACTGCCCTCCAGAAGTGCGAGGTGAACTGCGTACCTCGATCAGAAATGATAGACACAGGAACACCGTGAGACAGACGATATCACGAATGTAAATCTCTGCCAACCGCTCCGAAGATTAGGTAACTGCCACAAGAATGAAGTGCGCTAACTTGGTCAGCCTGTCCACAATGACCCAAACTGCATCGAACTTCCTCTGAGTTCGTGGGAGTCCAACAACAAAATCCATAGTGATACGCTCCCACTTCCACTCAAGAATCTCTAACCTCTGAAGTAAACCACCAGGTCTCTGATGCTCACACTTTACCTGCTGGCAATTTAGGCACCGATCTACATATGAAACTATGTCTTTCTTCATCCTCCTCCACCAATAATGCTACCTCAAGTCCTGATACATCTTGGCGGTGCCCGGATGGATAGAATACCGGGAACTGTAGGCCTTCTCAAGAATCAACTCACGAAGTCCATCCACATTAGGCACACTAATACGACCTTGCATCCTCAAAACTCTGTCATCTCCAACAGTAACCTGCTTGGCACCACCGTGCCACACTGTGTCTCTAAGGACAAGAAAATGAGGATCGTCATACTGCCTATCTCCGATACGCTCAAACAAAGAAGACTCGAAAAACTGTACAAGCTAGAACACGACTGGGCTTAGAAACATCCAACCTTATGAACTGATTGGCCAAGGCCTGAACATCCAATGCAAGCGGTATCTCACCATTGGGAATATATGCAAGGCTACCTATACTAGTTGACTTCTAACTCAAAGCGTCGGCCACCACATTGGCCTTCTCGAGATGATACAAGATGGTGATATCATAATCTTTCAATAGTTCTAACCACCTCTTCTGCCTAAAATTGAGCTCCTTCTGTTTGAACAGATACTGCAAGCTTCGCTGATCCGTGAATACCTCCCATGGCACGCCATAAAGATAGTGCCTCCAAATCTTCAGCGCGTGAACAATGGCTGCTAGCTCTAGATCATGAACAAGGTAATTCTTTCCGTGAACCTTCAACTGCTGGGAGCATATGCAATAACCTTGCCACCTTGTATCAATACCGCACCCAGACCAATACGAGATGCTTCTTAATATACTGTATAAGATCCTGAACCTATGGGTAACACCAATACCGGTGCCATAGTCAAAGCTGTCTTGAGCTTCTAAAAGCTCGCCTCACACTCGTCTGACCACCTGAACGGGGCACCCTTCTGGGTTAACCTGGTCAACGGGGTTGCTATAGATGAAAACGCTTCCACAAACCAACAGTAATAACCTGCCAATCCCAAGAAACTACGGATCTCTGTAGCTGATGTGGGTCTAGGCTAGTTCTGAACTACCTCAATCTTCCTAGGATCCACCTGAATACCTTGTACTGATACAACGTGACCCAATAAAGCAACTGAACTCAACCAAAACTCATATTTTGAGAACTTAGTATATAATTGGCTTTCTCTCAGAGTCTGAAGAATGATCCGAAAGTACTGCTCATGCTCCTCTCGGTTGTGGAAGTAGAACAAGAAATCATCAATAAACACAATCACAAAGGAATCCAAGTAGGGCTTGAACACCTGGTTCATCAAATCCATGAATGCTGCTGGCATTTGTCAGCCCAAATGACATCACTAGAAACTCATAATGTCCATATCGAGTTCGAAAAGTTGTCTTAGGGACATCGGATGCCCTAATCCTCAACTGATGGTAGCCATATCTCAAATCAATCTTCGGAAACACCTGGGCACCCTGAAGCTGATCAAATAAATCATCAATCCTCGGCAATGAATACTTGTTATTGATGGTGACTTTGTTCAACTGCCGATAATCTATACACATTCTCATCGATCCATCTTTCTTCTTCACAAACAACATAGGTGCACCCCAGGGCGAGACACTAGGTCTAATGAAGCCCTTATCAAGCACAGCTTGCAATTGTTCCTTCAATTCTTTCAACTTTGTATAGCAGAATAGAAATAGGCTGAGTGCCCAAAGCTAATTCAATGCAGAAATCAATATCCCTGTCGGGTGGCATCCCCGATAGGTTTGCAGGAAACACCTCTGGAAACTCACGAACAACCAGCACTGAATCCATGGAAGGAACCTCCGCACTTGAGTCGCAGACATAAGCCAAATATGCTAGACACCCCTTCTCGACCATATGCCGAGCCTTCACATAAGAGATAACCCTGCTGGTAGAATGACCAAAAGTCTTTCTCTACTCTAATCGAGTCAACCCCTGCAAGGCTAAGGTCACCGTCTTGGTGTGACAATCTAATATAGCATGATAAGGTGACAGCTAATCCATACCTAGTATGACATCAAAATCAACCATATCGAGAAGTAGAAGATATATACGAGTCTCAAGACTCCCAATGGTGACCACACACGAATCATAAACACAATCTACAATAATAGCTTCTCCCACTGGTGTAGACACGTACACAGGGGCTCACAAAGAATCACGGGGCACAACCAAATGTGAAGCAAAATAGGATGACACATAGGAGTAAGTAGATCCCAGATCAAATAGAACTGAAGCATCTCTACTGCATACTGAAACAGTACCTATGATAACAGCGTCAGATGACTCAGCCTCAGGCTTGGATGGGAAAGCATAACACCGGGGTTGGGCCCTACCACCCTAAACTACGTCCCTGGGACGGCCTCTAACTGGCTGGTCTCTAACTCTAATGGCCTGACCTCCACCTCTAACAGTCTGGCCTCTACCTCTGGCTGCCTGAACCCTACCTCTGGCTGGCCGAGCAGGTGGTGCAGCAACTGGTGCAGGAACCATGGAACGAGAACTCTGATATTGTGAGATGCCCGTTGCCCGAGGGCAAAATCTAGCAAAGTGCCTCGGATCACCACAAGTATAACATAACCTCGGTTACTGTGACTGCTGACCTTGAAACTGACACTGTCGACCTAAGTAACTACCCTGATAACTCTGGAGTGGAGGTGCACTAATAGGAGCTGGTGGTGCACTGTAAGCTAGCTGGTCGGAATAAAGCATTTGAGGACCACGACCACCTGAGGCACCATGGGATGCCTGGAGTGCTGAATAAAACGGCTTGGGAGGATGGCCTCTACCAAAAGTACCCCTGCCTCTAGATGAGGCACCGCTGAACTCACTGTAGTAACGAGGTCATTTGTCAAACCCCTAACCTCCCTGAGCAAGAACCATCTCGACTCGTCTGGCAACATTAGCAGCCGCCTGAAAAGAAATTTCACTCCTAGTCTCCTTAGCCATCTGCAATCTGATAGGCTGAGAAAGTCCATCAATAAACCCCCTCACCCTCTCTCTCTCTCTCGGTGGGAATCAAAAGAATAGCATGATGGGCCAAGTCCACAAAACTGGTCTCATACTGAGTAATAGTCATACTGCCCTGCTGGAGACGCTCAAACTGACGGCGATACTCCTCTCTCAATGTGATAGGCAGAAACTTCTCTATGAAGAGCTGAGAGAACTGGTCCCAAGTAAGAGCAGGAAACCCAGCTGGTCAGGTCAACAAATAATCTCTCCACCATTTTTTGGTGGAACCAGTCGTCTGAAATGCAGCAAAATCGACCCCATTGGTCTCCACTATACCCATGTTCCGTAGAACCTCGTGACAGCTGTCAAGATACTCTTGGGGATCCTCTGAAGGAGCACCATTGAAGTGAACTCGGAAGAGCTTGGTAAACCTGTCCAACCTCCATAAAGCCTCAGAAGACATAGCTGACCCGTCACCAGTCTGTGGCGCAACAACCGGCTGAACTACTCCGACTGGATGAGCTGCTGGAACCTGATACTCTGGAGCTATCTGCTCCGGAGTGGGAGTAGTGGGAGTCTGGGCTGCTCCCCCAGCCTGAGAGACGGCTGGTGCCATAGGAAATGCGCCAGTCTGGGCCACACTCTCCATAAGGCCCACCAAACGGGCCAAAGCATCCTGAAGTACTGGGGTGGCAATGAACCCCTCCGGAATCTGAGCTGGCCCGAAAAGAACAGTCTGGGCTGGAACCTCCTTGTCAAACTCTATCTGAGGCTCCATAGCTGGAGCTGCTGCTCGGTCTCTGGGCTGAGCCTTTCCCCTACCTCGACCTCTGGCACGACCTCAACCTCTACCCCGCGTAAGAGCTGCCACTGGAGGCTCTGGCTGCTGCTCAACTGAGGAAGCGGTACGTGTTCTCGCCATCTGCGAGAGAATAAGAGTTCAATCAGTATTGAGAAAACAACATCGCACGACAAAGGAGAATATAAGTGAAATTTGTTCCTAAACTTCATAACCTGTGGAAGATAAGCACAGACGTCTCCGTACCGATCCTCTAGACTCTACTAAGCTTGCTCGTGAATCGTGAGACCTAGACAATCTAGTGCTCTGATACCAACTTTTCACGACCCGAAATTCCCACCGTCGGGACCGTGATGACGCCTAACAGTTCACTTGCTAGGCAAGCCAACGTTAGAGAATCATTAAACCAATCCTTATTTCCATTCAGTAAATAACAATAATTATCTAAGATGAAATATAGTGTGTGCGGAATAATATAAAAGCTGTATTAATTACTACCACCCAGATATGGAGTCACAATTCACTATAAGTAATAGTCTAGAAGAAATACAACTGTTTGAATGAAAGAAATAGTAAAACAGAAAAGATAGACGGGGATTTCAAGGTCTGAACACCGCCAAATCTACCTTGAATCTTCGAATAGCAGTCCAGCAGCTAAAATCTCGATCAACCCGAGCCGGTACCAAAATTTGCACAGAAAGTGCAGAGTGCAGTATCAGTACAACCGACCCCATGTACTGGTAAGTATCGAGCCTAACCTCAACGAAGTAGTGACGAGGCTAAGGCAAGGCACCTACAAATCAACCTTTACAATTTAACAGTGTATATATGAATAACAATAATGAAGAGCTAGATAGGAAATATCGGGAGGGGGAAACATGCTGGGGAAATACGAGATAAGGAACTACAACAGAATGATAACTGGCACAACAAATATACTATGAATCAACAGAAACAACGAATACAGTAAAGGAAAAATACACGGCATCACCCTTCGTGCTTTTACTCTCAATCTCACCATAAAATCAATATAAACGACACAACATCACCCTTCATGAATTAACTCTCATATCATGCCACGGCATCACCCTTCGTGCATTAACACTCACAGTATGGCACGACATCACCCTTCATGCTTTTACACTCACAATATGGCACGACATCACCCTTCGTGCATTAACACTCACAATAAGGCACGACATCACCCTTGGAAGGGATTATGGAATTTTGGAAAGAAATGGAAAAATAATCTACTTTCATTAAGTGATTTATTAGATAATCGAAAACAGAGGATCTTGAATACTATTCGAAATTCAGAAGAACTGCGTGGAGGGGCTATTGAACAACTCAAAAAACCTCGTTCTCACTTACGGAAAGTCGAAACCGAAGTCGAGCAGTTTCGAGTGAATGGATACTCCGAAATAGAACGAGAAAAGTTGAATTTTATTAATTTAACTTATAAGACTTTGGAACAATTAGAAAATTACATGAGAATGTTATAGCGCTGTAAAATAAGGACATTCTGACCGACCCGATTGGCTCTCGTTCTGGTTTGGCGAAAAGGTGAAAAACACTAAATCTTTCTTCCTGGTTGGTGTACGGTGGAGGTTGGTTGAAGATGATGTTACGCAGCATTCAAAACCAGTCTTGAAGTGAATGAATTAGAAAGAAGAAGAATATGATTAGAAATTATCAATTTGTTTCGGTAATCATTACATTAACACTCTCCCTTACCATAATGCAATGACTAAATAACAACAGGGAGATAGAATAACAAGTACAAGATTTACCTCAACATTTGATTCCACAATATCAATCTCAACTTCGAAATAAATACTCAATTATCACCAGAAGATCCGTTAACATAATAAGAACGATTAATTTAACAACATTAGACTAAACCTGTAGTAATTAGGCATGGGAAAGAGACAATATGAGGAAAAAACAGGAGAAAACAGGGAAAAACAGGTAAATTGGAAGTACATAAGTACTCGTCACCTCACATATATGCCGCTCACATGAATTTCACATAACAAATAGTCTGAGGTCCCTAATTCCCTCAAGTTAAAGTTAGACACAATACTTACCTTGCTCCGAATGCCACTTAATTCTCAATCACAACTTTTCCTCTAGAATTCACCTCCAAACCACTCGTATTTATTCAAAAATGACTCAATAATATCAAATATTGCTAAAGAAATCAATTACATTGCATAAATTTAGATTTTCCAAATTTTCCTCCAAAAAGCCGAAAATCGACCCCGGGACCGCTTGGTCAAAACCCGAGGTTCGTACCAAAATCCATTTACCCATTCACCCCCAAGCCCGGATATATAATTGGTTTTGGAATCCGACCTTAATTTGAGGTCTAAATCCCCAAATTTCCGAAATTCCTAGTTTTTACCCAAAACCCCTAATTCTACCATAAAAACGTTAGATTTTAGGTTGAAATCTTGTAAAATATAGTTAAAGATTGAAAGAAACCAGTTTAGAATCACTTACCTATGATTTGGGGAATAAATGGTCTTTGAAAAATAGCCTCTTGTGTTTTAGGTTTTGAAAATTTGGGAAATGAATCAAAAATCCCGTCCAAAAGTCAATTTGATCAGCTGCAGATGTCGCATTTGCGACCTGAGCTTCGCAAATGCAAAGCCCGCAAATGCGAGAAAAATATCGCAAATGCGAACTCCTCGCATCTCTGCTGCCTTTGCAAATGCGAACCATTTGTTCGCAATTGCGAACATTGAACCATCGCAAATGCGACAGAAATCTCGCAAATGCGAGAATCCCAATCCCAGCCCATCTTCGCAAATGCGAACAATCGTTCACAAATGCGGCCTATGATGATCGTAATTGCGATCCTGAACTTCACAAATGCGAAGGTCCACTTCCAACCCCACTGCTCGTAAATGCGAAGCTTCTTCGCAAATGCGAGGCTCCCATTTGCGAGCCAGACCTCGCAAATGCGAAGTCTGCAAACCTGAAACACACCAGCTATGATTTCTATGTTCAATTCACTCTGTAGCCTATCCGAAACTCACCCGAGCCCTCGGGGCTCCAAACCAAACATGCACACAAGTCTAAAAACATCATATGAACTTGCTCGCGCGATCAAATTGCCAAAATAACACCTAGAAATATGAATTTATCACCAAATCAAATGAAATTCTCAAGAACACTTTAAATTTACTATTTTCACAACTGGAAGTCCGAATCACGTCAAACCAACTCTGTTTCTTACCAAATTTCACAGACAAGTCTTAAATATTATAATGAACATGTAGAGGATCCGGAACCAAAATACGGACCCGGTACTAACAATGCCAAACATCAATCAATTCTTAAAAACATTAGATTTTCAAACTTTTAATTTTCATCAAGAATTCATAACTCGAGCTAGGGACCTCCGAATTCGATTCCGGGCATACGCTCAGGTCCCATAATTCGATATGGACCCACCGAGACCGTCAAAATACGGATCTAGGCCCGTTTACCAAAATTGTTGACCGAACTCAACTAAAATTAACTTTTGAGGCAAAAATTCTTATTTTCTTCAATTTTCAACATAAAATCTTTTCGGAAACACGCCCGGACTGCGCACGTAAATTGAGGAGTGTGAAAATGAGATTTTTAAGGCTCTAGAATGCAAAATCAAGTTCTAAAACATAAGATGACCTTTTGGGTCATCACAATGCTGCAGTTCTTTTGAGCATTAAGCATTTTCTCAGCAACTTTGTATTCAAATTCAAAAACATGAGTAACCATGTAGTTAATTGCATATCACCATGCACTTTTTATCTTTATAGGATTTTGATTTAAAATATGCAAATAGCTCCAGCTTTCATACCAAAAATTGCTTATATACTGGGATCTTGAGATTTCCTATATTAGTGGTAAGGAAATTAAATGCACATGAAAACACAAGAATTCCTACCTAAAAAAGCTCCAACGCAAACGTGCGCTATATATTATACTATATAGTATTATTTATTATGTTAGAATTGTAGGAATACATACACAAAATTGAATATGTATATATATATATATATATATATATTCATTCTTCTTATATACAATTCTTTTATCAATAGACGGGCTTACACGTGCAACGCACAGCGAAATATCGTTCGTCTTTTTTAACCTTTTAAAATAGAGTTCACACTAGACAAAATAGTTATTTAATTATTATTCTAGCTAATATTTAGGAATTTAAAATTAAATAAAATTTATTATTTATTATACCTTTCCTTATTTGAATTAAGTAAGAGGTCCTTGTATTTATGACTTTAGAATTATTAAAGGTTTATCTTATATGAATTTAAAATTAAAGTATAATTAAATAACACAAAATATTTATATGTTTTACCTTATATATGAAATTTATACAGTTGAATGTTTTTTATTTTAAAAAAATTGTATAATAATGCTAAATTTTAGGTGAACAATTATGATGTAAACAAAACAAAATAAAGAAAAAAATTAAAGAAAGAGGAAGTAGTTTGCTTTGTCCTTTATTCAAAACAATATTTAACCTATAAATGCTATGAGTATTCTATGTGAGATTGATCCATTGGCTATTGATTTTATTCTTCGATCAATAATCTGCTTAGATATAAATATAAATATAGATTTTAAAATATTATTAGAAAAAATAATTACAAAAATATTTAATAATAGCAAGAGAAAGAGAGAGAGACAAAAGTGGTTGACAAATATCATTTACTAACGCTACGACAAACATAAAGTGCAAAAGTTTGATTTTTTTTATCATTTGACAAAACAATTTTTGTGGATAAAGATATAGTTATAATTAAATATTTATTATATGCTATGAGCTAATATTAATAATTTAAATCCTCAAAAAATAAATTATTTATATTAGTGATTAAAAAAGATAATTAAGTATTTTAATTGACCTTTTCCCCCAGATTTGAACTAACTAACTAGAAAAATAATCCAATTTTATTCCTTTCCAAATTCATCATATACGTAAATTATTTGTCAAGTTTACACAAATCTGAGAGGACATAAATTATTTTTCAGAAAAATACCATCGACGATAAAATAAATTAGAATATAAAAAAATAATTAATTATAGTATTAAGAATTAAATTGGTTAAATACAAACTTAAGAAAATAAGGATGAAATAGTAGAAATGTGATGATCCAAAATATCATCTTTAAATTTAATTAGTAATTCTGTATTCTAAGACCTCGAAAATCACTATTTATCATTCCTCGACTTGCGTGCGCAGTCCGTAAAATTTTTCGGAAAGTTTTTATGTGTAAAATGGATTAAAATGTGAAATATAGCCTTAAAACTAAACTGAGTTGACTTTGGTCAACATTTTGAGCAAACAGAACCAGATCAGTATTTTGACAGTTTTGGTAGCTCCGTATCGTGATTCGGGACTTGGGCGTATGTCCGAAATTTAATTTGGAGGTCCCTAGCTCAAGTTATGACCATTTAACGAAAACTAGTAATTTAAAGGCTAAAGATTTCGAAGTTTGACCACCTTTTTGATATTAGAGCCGGAATCCGATTCTGGAAATTTGAATAGCTCCGTTATGTCATTTATGACTTGTGTGCCAAATTTGAAGTCATTCTCGATTCATTTAATATGTTTTGGCACAAGATTTGTAAATTGAAAAGTTTAAAACTCAAAGTCCGAATCGAGGTGTGAATTACAATTTCGATGTTATTTGGTGTGATTTGAGACCCTGAGTAAGTTCGTATTATGTTACGGGACTTGTTGGGATATTTGGATAAGGTCCCGAGGGGTTCGAGTGAGTTTCGGACGAAATTCAGATTGTTTAGAGCATGTTGAAAGCAGCAGGTTCTTGGCAGAACCTGGTGTAATCGCACCTGCAAAATGGTGATCGCAGGTGCGCAGCCACATCTGCGAGAAGCTAGTCACTTATGTGACCCGGGCATTGGCCAGTTGCATCGCTTCTGCGAAGAAATGGGACGCAAATGCGCGACCGCTTCTGCAAAGGCTGAAGCGCTTCTGCGGAAGAGGCCGCTTCTGCGGTCGTTTGGTCGTTTCTGCGACGTCGTAAGTGCGGCATTGATGTCCGCAGATGCGAAATTTCACCTGGAAGCCTCACTTCGCAAATGCAAGATTTTTCTTGCAAATACGAGCTCACAGATGCGAAAATATATCCGCAAATGCGAAAATGCTGGACATAATGCTTAAAAATTAGAAGTTGGCTATTTTTACTCATTTTTGAGTTTTGAGTCTCGGATTTTGGCGATTCCAAAGCGATTTTTCACGACTTTGAATTGGATAAGTGTTCTATAACCAAAAGTGATTATATTTCATAAATCCATGTCTATATTCATCATTTATTTCGGATTTAGATGGAAGAAATTGGAATTTTTATAAAATCTTTCAAAAACGAAAAATAAATTAGATTTGAAGGTCCATTTGACAACGGAATTGGATAATTTTTGTGTGGTTGGACTCGTCTCGGAATGGGAATTCGAATTTCATAAGTGTTTTCGAGATTTGAGACGTGGTTCCCACTATCGAATATTTAAATGAATTTCATACTTTTATCTGGAAAATTAGTAAATTCATATGGAATTAAATCCTACAATTTGTATTGAATATATTGAATTGCTTATGACCAGATTTGAGGATTTCGGACACTAATTCGTGAGGCAAAGGTATATTGGAAACTTGAAATTTGATTTCGAAGTGAAGTAAGTGTCGTGGTTAACCTTGACTTGAGGGAATAGAACCCTTAAATTATTTGTTATGTGAAATGCATGTGAACGACGTATAGGCGAGGTGACAAGTGTCTATACGTCGTCAAATTAATTGTTTGCCTACTTACTTAAAAAATCATAAATTATTTTAAATCATGAATTAATTGTTATAATAATTGTTTCTCTCCTATTCTTTGTCAAATATTAATCCTTGAATTCTTGCATTAATTATTACATGCTATTTGAATTATGTGTCTTAATTGTTATTTAATATTTAGCATATTAAACTGCCTATTTTCTCCCTAATTTCCATAATAATTTGCTATTTGTCATTGTTTGTTTCATAATTAAATCATAATTATTGTATGCTTGTTGTCTTATAATTTTATATTAATTGTTGCATTTATTGGGGAAATTTCTTCTATAAGAATTGGTAAATGGATATATTGGAGGATCGGGTTGCACGCCGCAATAGACTTATTGAAAGTCAATATTTGAGGCATCGGATTGCACGCCGCAATAGACTTATTTAAAAGTCAATATATATACTTGATTAAATAATCATATGAGAGGATTGAAAATGAATATATTGTGAGAGCGGGTTGCACGCTGCAACAAAATTGAATGTGAATATATTGTGAGAGCGGGTTCCACGCTGCAACGGAAATTGATGGAAATGATAATTGGTTATGACTGCTGAGTTGGCTTCAATTATTATAAATGAGTTACCTGATTTATTTCTATTATTTGTTGTTGTTACTAATATTGCATACATGTTAATGTAAGTTACCCGCCTTAGCCTCGCCACTACCTCGTCGAGGTTAGGCTCAGCACTTACCAGTACATGGGGTCGGTTGTACTGATACTACACTCTGCACTTCTTGTGTAGATTTCGGAGTTGGTCCCAGCGGTGTACCATAGACTTGCTCGGATTTTAGCTACTCAGAGGAGACTTGAGGTAGAACTGCACAGCGTCCGCAATTCTGAAGTCCCCATCTATCTTATTTTAGCTGTGTATTTGCTTTCAGACAGCTTTATTTTATTCAGACCTTTATTTGTATTATTCTAGAAGCTCGTGCACTTGTGACACCAATTCTGGGATGGTATTTAGACACCGTTATTTGTATAGATTATTCACTATTTTCAGACCTTACTTCCGCAATTGTTCTTTATTATTAATAAATTTAAAAATTGTTTAAAAATGGATATTATTATTCTAACATTGTCTTTCCTAGCAAGTGAAATGTTAGGCGCCATCACGGTCCGAAGGTGAGAATTTCGGGTCATGACAGTTGGTATCAGAGCACTAGATTACATAGGTCTCACGAGTCACGAGCAAGCTTTGTAGAGTCTGAAGGATCGGTACGAAGGCATCTGTACTTATCTCTCAGAGGATATGAAGTTTAGGAACAATATCACTTCTTTCTTATTCCGTCGTGAAATTTTATTCTATCATCGATGATTGAACCATTCTACTCTTATTCTCTCGCAGATGGTGAGAACATGTAATACCTCTACCGATGGATAGGGACCAGAACCCCCGGTGGCAACTATGGCCAGGGGTAGAGGTCGAGGCCAAGGTCGTGCTAGAGGCCGAGGTAGAGCTCAGTCCAGAGCTCGAGTAACTGCACCTGTTGTAGAACCTCAGGTGGACCTTCAGGAGAAGGTTCTAGTTCAGAATGTACCAGTTGCACCAGTTTAGGTCTCGGAGGGATTCATAGCCACTCTAGTACTTCAGGACGCTCTAGTCCGTTTGGTGAGTCTTATTGTCACGACCCAAAATCCAAAAAGGCCGTGATGGCGCCGGACACCACTGTCAGGCTAGCCAACCATAATCAATTAACTTAATTACCCATTTTAGTATTTTTGAAATAAAAATTTTCTTTAATAAAACTGTAGAGATAAAACTCATAGAGTAAATGATAAATATTTTTACAGCTAAATTTCTAAACAATTCACAACCATTCCCAAAACCCGGTGTCACAAGTGCATGAGCATTTACTAGGGAATTAAAAATAAAATACAACATCTATCTAGAATACCAATTAGACAGGAAGAATATAGTAACTCTGAAGGAGACTCTGTTAGCTGCGGATCGTAATATAGAATGCAGCTCACCTATGTCCCCACAATTATTAACCACACCTCTGCGCCCACAAGGCTGCTATACATATATGTACCTGCACAATAAAATGTGCAGCAAGTGCAGTATGAGTACGAAAACAACGTGTACCCAGTAAGTATCAAGTCTAATCTCAAAGTGGTAGAGACGAGATAGCCGACTTTGACACTCACTATGGGTCACTAATAATAATTGAAATAAAACTAGAATATTTAAATCAGCATGATTCACAGAATATAACAATAATTTATTTAACCAGCAGAAATAATTAAATTTCTTCAAAATGCAACAATTCTCAATATATATATATATATATATATTAAATCCTTCAATTTCAATAAAAATTCCAATTTATCAAATAGCTTTACAAGCTGCAATTCAATTTCAATGAATTTTGAATTTATCAAATAGCTTTACAAGCTGCAATAAACTGTCAAAGTATCGTGTAATTATTATTATTATTAAGTACGATTTCTGCCGAGGTCGTACGACCCGATCCAGAGTGTCGTGTATACTGCCGCGGGACGTGTGACACGATCCATAGATGCATCTATCCTGCCGAGGCATTCGGCCCGCTCCATAAGAAAGGATGACATTTTCTTATGTACCTCCGGAAGGAGAGTATTTATTATGAGATAAATTCGGGAGGAGAACAATTCTTTTAACAATTAATTGATTTAAAAAGAAAATCAAGCATATGAGGTTTTCATCCTTTAATATCTTTATCTAACAATTCACAATATATTCATATATATATATATATATATATATATATATATATCAATTAATATTAATTAATCAAGGAGTATAATTTACACAAGTAATTCATGCTTTGAGTCCTAAACTACCCGAACTTTAGCATTAATAGTAGCTACGCACGGACTCTCGTCACCTCGTGCGTACGTAGCCCCCGCAATTAGCAACAATTATTCAATTTAATCCCTATGGGGTAATTTCCCCCTCACAAGATTAGACAAGAGACTTACCTCGTCTCAAAGTCCACTTTCCAATTATCGTGTCGCATAAAATTTTTGATTCGATGCCGAAAAATCCGAAACTATCCAAAAGTTATATAAAATAATTAATACACGTTCAAAAATTCAAAATTTATATATTAAATAAATTATCCTATCCAAAATGGTAAAATTCCTAAAATTTATCTCGGGCCCACGCGCCCGAATTTCGGAGAAAATCGTTACCCATAATCTCAAGAACTCAAATATAAAATTTTCATCCAATTCCACAACCATTTTCATGGTGAAAAATCAAAAACACCAATTTTCTAGGTTTTCTTTCAAAACTCCAAATTTCTACAAATTTTCATGTCTAAATCTATATATAAACCATGTATTTAACTTGCAATAGGTGGGAATTAACTTACCTCCAAATTGCTAGGTGAATGCTCATCTCAAGAAGCTCCCAAGATCGTCCAAGAATGAAAAGATGAGCAAAAATGCTCAAATCCCCGCTTTAAACACTCACTGCCCAGCGATCATCGCGCCAGCGACAAAATTTTTCGCATCCGCGGCTTTGCACCCGCGATGGATTTCTCGCACCTGCGATGAATTTTTCGCAGCCGCGGCTTCGCACCTGCGATGGATTTTGCGCATCCGCGGCTTCGCACCCGCGTTGGATTTTTCGCATCCGCGATAGATTTTTCGCACCCTCCGCTTTGCATCCGCGATGGATTTTTCGCACCTGCGATCACACCAGATATCAGTTGCCTCAACTCTTCTTCAAATTCCAAATTCGATCCGTTAACCACCCGGAATCCACCCGAGGCCCTCGGGACCTCAACCAAATATACCAACAAGTCCTACAACATCATGCGAACTTATTTGAAACTTCAGATCACATAAAACGACGCTAAAACCACGAATTATGCTCCAATTCAAGCTTAATGAAACTTAAAATTTCCAACTTCTACATTCGATGTCGAAACCTATCAAATCAACTCCGATTGACCTCAAATTTTGCACACAAGTCATAAATGAGATAACAGAGCTATAAAATTTTTCGAAATTATATTCTGACTCCGGTATCAAAAAGTCAACTCCCCGGTCAAACTTTCAAACTTAAATTCTTGTTTTAGCCATTTCAAGCCCAATTTCACTACGGACTTCCAAATAGAATTCCGATCACACTCCTAAGTCCAAAATCACCATACGGAGCTGTTGGAATCATCAAAATTCTATTCCGGGGTCGTTTGCACATAATTCGACATCAGATCACTATTTGAACTTAAACTTTTTAATTATTTCATCAAAATTCCATATCTCCGGCTAGGGACCTCGGAATTTGATTCTGGACATACGCCCAAGTCCCAAATCACGATACGGACCTACCGAAACTGTCAAAATACTGATCCGAGTCCGTTTGCTCAAAAAGTAGAAGCAAAGAAAAACTTAGCTTTTTAAAGCCAACTTAAGGAACCAAGTGTTCCGATTTCAACCCAAACACTTCCAAATCTCGAACCAACCATCCCCACAAGTCATAAATAATTTAAAGCACATACAAGAAGTTTTATTTAGGGGAACGGGGTTCTAAAAGTCAAAACGACCGGTTGGGTTGTTACATTCTCTCCCACTTAAATATACGTTCGTCCTCGAACGTGCTAAGGACTGTTTCGGAGTTGTCCAAAATCACAGTTTAACACTTCGAGCACCTACCCGTGCTACCACACCCAATTGAGGACATTAGCTCGAGCCAATCTGAAGATTCTCCCCTTTATTTAGGCAAATAAGCCTTAAAGCCCAATTCTAACATCTAGAATTCTTCACCATGCATGTTTCCAACCTATGAATGTCGTATCAATCACTACACGATGCACCAATACATGATTGCATACCTTTGTTGAATTTAGACCATGCACTGCATCATTCACATGACTATAATAACATCCTCCGATAACAATAGCCAAAATTCCACGAATCTGATGTTCGCAACACACCTCATGATACCTATATTTCCTGTTCCAACTCTTGAACTGCTTCCACGATGGAAGAAATGTGTAGAAATTCATAACCAACTGCTGAATCAACAAATTATTGAGTTTCTCATTCTAACAAGAACCATTGCCTCATTATGGACAAATAATGGTATTTTCTCTTTCTAATACTTCATATAATCCTATCGTACTGATCCCGAATCCAATAACCTCGTCTCACTTAGTATAAGCTGCTCGGGCAATAAGTTACCTCAAACATGACAAAAAGTCTCATATGGTGCCACAATGAGCTAATAAGCTACGGACTCGATTGCGATACATAAGGAAAATAGACTATGGAAAGGATTACTTAACCCACGTGACTAATTAAACAACTGAAAAGGTGTCATGAACCTTCCTCAGAAAATGGGACACAAAACACACAAAATAGAATATAGGGAACTGTACTCAACATCACACTGTTGCGGCGTGCTACCCGATTCGCACAAAAAGAATCTATATAAAGAAAAAAAAATACTTACAGAGCTAGAATGCTCATTACTTACAAAATATCCGAACATCGGACTCAATCACGCTAAGTGCATAATACCATCCTTGGAAGGACCGACAACGCCATACGCCACAAAACTCAAGCCTCGCACGTACCGCCACAAATCACACGCATAATTCAATGCACTGAAGGAACTGATCATTGCCACCATCATGCCGATTCAACCATTGTTAGCCGACCCGTCTATTATCAATTTATTTTCAACTTACCTTAGAAATAATAATAGCTCCATTCATTACATTATGAACTCAAATCCGTACTCATCCCGAGTGACCTTATTTCACGAGACCACGCTGTTTCAAAATCCACTAATCATCTCATATCCCTCCTTGTGCGCACTTTCACATCTTCAATAGGTACACCCATTCTGATACTTCTTTTATAAATCCGAAGTTATTTCCTTTTGTTTCCCTAATTCTACACCACAACCTGAAGATAACACAGAGTACTCCAAGCCTCGTTTCATAATCTGCTACAAAAGCTCGATACTCAACCATACTATAGACTCGAGATCCTTAGATACCACACTTTAAATTGTTGAATCCACTAGGACCGTTATTGAGAGTCACTTGCTATGACTTGTTCCCAAACATGATCAATTCCAAGGCCCTGCTAGCACATGGACACTTTCTCAAGGAAACACCTGACTATCTCACTTTCCCTGTGCATTACATCTATATGAAGCATAAACTCTGAGTCTTCCCAAAGCCCGAACATGAATCGATAAGGCCAAATATGGCACATATTCCTCAAATCCTTTGCTTAAATTACCACCGATGTTTTCTTTTCTTAGTCGTGATGACCCACCGATATACCGATAACCATAAACAGCACAAGTTGACACTACGCAATCCAATCATAGATGGTGGGGCTCTCCCACTTAGCTTGAAGCTACAATTACGAAATTCTGGAATCCACCGAGATTCTTTCTTCATCGTTGACATGATCCTGCACACGCAACTCACCAAATTTCTCAGAATCCTTCTATTAACCTTTAATAAACACTCCGAACCACTATCCACATTTACATATTAAATCTCTTACCGGGTAGCCAGTAAAATTCTTCGCAGAAGCTTTGTCAACACCACGCGACCGCTAACCTGCTCACATGAGATAACCTACCTGTGGAAATTACATGCCGGCATATTCCATCGCCGCTGCACTAGGTGCAAATAATACAAAATCAGTAGATCATCCTGAGTCCGAGCTTATTCACCAGTTGCACCAGTCCGTTCACTCCTCATGGACGTCAACTAGAGGTGCGACAATACCTTCCAATCCAAAGTCATGTTGTATCCTTCTTCATATCAAGAAACTCCCTCCTGTTGTATCCAATCTTCCTCCATATAGTAGCTAATATTACAACTTAAATCTGTAGACTTAGTTATTGTCCATTCTACATCCCAAATCACTCCAAACGTTTCTCAAGACGTGTAATCAT
Organism: Nicotiana tomentosiformis; assembly: GCF_000390325.3. Taxonomy (NCBI): domain Eukaryota; kingdom Viridiplantae; phylum Streptophyta; class Magnoliopsida; order Solanales; family Solanaceae; genus Nicotiana; species Nicotiana tomentosiformis. Next base: position 22,372,270 of record NC_090823.1, on the reverse strand, counting down.
CCTACCACGTAACCCATATGCTACTTTGCCACTCTTCCACTTTGGTCAACCATCTCCTTTAAGCAACTACTCTGCTTCTGTTTTCTTACACTTGGCCTTTTCGGAACCCAACCACCGCAAGGCACCTTCCACATGTCCTTTTTCATCCTTCGCTGCCCAGTTGTTGCCTTAACTCAAAATCCGTCTCTGTAGCACTTGAACCAATAGCTCGTTACCAGCTTTAAACCTTTCTAACGATCATCCTTCTCGAGACATCAATACTAGAAACACTGCTTCGATCCTGAATTACTGCATACCACGATCTCTAATGACTGCTTCCCCTATACCAATTCCTAACACCCCATCGTGAAGGCGAGTTGAAGAATACCATAACACCGACGAACCTTAACGCATTTTACAAGGCGATGACACCACATCAAAATTGAGAACTCTACCACACTCGAAAATATCAAGCTTCGTTACTCCATCAACCCCAAACCTGAACATTCATAGTCCGATTGCCTTTTCTACGTTGGAATTAAAACATGGAACCTCTGAATCATGTACTGAGAAAACCTTCTTTCAAGTCGTTTACTGCCCTGACACATAGACGGGCATTTTTTTTTCAATTTCATAAACACTGTGCGATAACAACACACGAATCATCATAACAATCAATGCCAAATCTCCAAAACCTTAGGTAGTACTGATACTTAATTTGAAATGACAGAGCAGCCTTTCGCAAGGCGATGACAATAGCCCAATTAATTACACAAGGATAAGTATCATGTACTACATATGTAGTACCATTAAAATTTTCCTCGATCCCTAATTTATAACAAGCGCTTCACGTCGCATAATATTGAATATGAAGGAAATGTAGGCATAAGTATCAAAGGAATCGAATCGCACGATGAGGAATCAAAAAGGGAAGTATTCCTAACAGCCTTGTAGCCTCTCGAAGATAAGCACAGACGTTTCCGTACAGATCTGCAAGACTCTACTAGACTTGCTCATGACTCGTGAGACCTACGTGAACCTAGTGCTTTGATACCATGTTGTCACGATCCAAAATCCAAAAAGGCTGTGATGGTGCCGGAAACCACCGTCAGGCAAGCCAACCATAATCAATTAACTTAATTACCCATTTTAGTATTTTTTAAATAAAAATTTTCTTTTATAAAACTGTAGAGATAAAACTCATAGAGTAAATGATAAATATTTTTACAGCTAAATTTCTAAACAATTCACAACCATTCCCAAAACCCGGTGTCACAGGTGCAAGAGCATTTACTAGGGAATTAAAAATAAAATACAGCATCTGTCTAGAATACCAATTAGACAGGAAGATATAATAACTCTGAAGGAGACTCTGTTAGCTGCGGATCGTAATATAGAATGCAGCTTACCTATGTCCCCACAATTATTAACCACACCTCTGCGCCTACAAGGCTGCTATACATATATGTACCTGCATAATAAAATGTGCAGCAAGTGCAGTATGAGTACGAAAACAACGTGTACCCAGTAAGTATCAAGCCTAATCTCAAAGTGGTAGAGACGAGATAGCCGACTTTGACACTCACTATGGGTCAATAATAATAATTGAAATAAAACTAGAATATTTAAATCAGCATGATTCACAGAATATAATAATAATTTATTTAACCAGCAGAAATAATTAAATTTCTTCAAAATGCAATAATTCTCAATATATATATTAAATCCTTCAATTTCAATAAAAATTCCAATTTATCAAATAGCTTTACAAGCTGCAATTCAATTTCAATGAATTTCCAATTTATCAAATAGCTTTACAAGCTGCAATAAACTGTCAAAGTATCATGTAATTATTATTATTATTAAGCACGATTTCTGTCGAGGTCGTACGGCCCGATCCAGAGTGTCGTGTACACTGTCGAGGGACGTGCGACACGATTCATAGATGCATCTATCCTGCCGAGGCGTTCGGCCCGCTCCACAAGAAAGGAGGACATTTTCTTACGTACCTCCGGAAGGAGAGTATTATTCGGGAGGAGAACGATTCTTTTAACAATTAATTGATTTAAATAGAAAATCAAGCATATGAGGTTTCCATCCTTTAATATCTTTATTTAACAATTCACAATATATTCATATATATCAATTAATATTAATTAATCAAGGAGTATAATTTACACAAGTAATTCATGCTTTGAGTCCTAAACTACCCAGACTTTAGCATTAATAGTAGCTACGCACGGACTCTCGTTACCTCGTGCGTACGTAGCCCCCGCAATTAGCAACAATTATTCAATTTAATCCCTATGGGGTAATTTTTCCCTCACAAGATTAGACAAGAGACTTACCTCGTCTCAAAGTCTACTTTCCAATTATCGCATCGCGTAAAATTTTCGATTCAATGCCGAAAAATCCGAAACTATCCAAAAGTTATATAAAATAATTAATACATGTTCAAAAATTCGAAATTTATCTATTAAATAAATTACCCTATCCAAAATGGTAAAATTCCTAAAATTCATCCCGGGCCCACGCGCCCGGATTTCGGAAATTTTCGGAGGAAATCGTTACCCATAATCTCAAGAACTCAAATATAAAATTTTCATCCAATTCCATAACCATTTTCGTGGTGAAAAATCAAAAATACTAATTTTCTAGGTTTTCCTTCAAAACTCCAAATTTCTACAAATTTTCATGTCTAAATCCATATATAAACCATGTATTTAACTTGCAATAGGTGGGAATTAACTTACCTCCAAGTTGCTGGGTGAATGCTCCTCTCAAGAAGCTTCCAAGATCGTCCAAGAATGAAGAAATGAGCAAAAATGCTCAAATCCCCGCTTTAAACACTCACTGCCCAGCGATCATCGTGCCCGCGGCAAATTTTTTTGCATCCGCGGCTTCGCACCCGCGATGGATTTCTTGCACCTGCGGCTTCGCACCTGCGATGAATTTTTCGCATCTGCGGCTTCGCACCCGCGATGGATTTTTTGCATCCGCGGGTTCGCACCCGCGATGGATTTTTCGCACCCGCGGCTTCGCATCCGTGATGGATTTTTCGCACCCGCGACCACACCAGATATCAGCTGCCTCAACTCTTCTTCAAATTCTAAATTCGATCCGTTAACCACCTGAGGCCCTCGGGACCTTAACCAAATATACCTACAAGTCCTACAACATCATACAAACTCGAAATTTCAAATCACATAAAACGACGCTAAAACCACGAATTATGCTCCAATTCAAGCTTAATAAAACTTCAAATTTCCAACTTCTACATTCGATGTCGCAACCTATCAAATCAACTCCGATTGACCTCAAATTTTGCACACAAGTCATAAATGACATAACGGAGCTATAAAAATTTTTGAAACTGTATTCCGACTCCGGTATCAAAAAGTCAACTCCCCGGTCAAACTTTCAAACTTAAATTCTTGTTTTAGCCATTTCAAGCCCAATTTCACTACGGACTTCCAAATAAAATTTCGATCACGCTCCTCCAAAATTACCATATGGAGCTGTTGGAATCATCAAAATTCTATTACAGGGTCGTTTGCACATAATTCGACATCCGATCACTATTTGAACTTAAACTTTTTAATTGTTTCATCAAAATTCCATGTCTCGGGCTTGGGACCTCGGAATTTGATTCCGGGCATACGCCCAAGTCCCAAATCACGATACGGACCTACCGAAACTGTCAAAATACTGATCCGAGTCCGTTTACTCAAAAAGTTGACCAAAGTCAAACTTAGCTTTTTAAAGCCAACTTAAGGAACCAAGTGTTCCGATTTCAACCCAAACACTTCCAAATCCCGAACCAACCATCCCCACAAGTCATAAATTATTTATTTAAAGCACATACATGAAGTTTTATTTAGGGGAACAAGGTTCTAAAAGTCAAAACGACCGGTTGGGTCGTTACACTTATGGAGGGCGTGTCCCAGAATGGTACATTTCCAGTGGCACCAGCCATCTCACAGGCTGGGGGAGGAGCACAAACTCCCACTACTCTTACTCCGGAGCAGATGGCTCCCCAGAATCAGGCTCCAGCAGCCCCGCCAGTTGGAGTAGTTTAGCCAATTGTTGCGGCTCCGACCGGTGATAGGCTCACCATGTCTTTTGAGGCCTTATTGAGACTGGATAAGTTTACTAAGCTCTTTCCAATTCACTTCAGTGATACACCTTCTGAGGACCCACATGATTATCTTGAACCCTTCCACGAGGTGCTGCGGAACATGGGTATAGTTGAGACCAATGGGGTTGATTTTGCTATATTTCAGATGACGGGTTCCGCTAAGAGATGGTGGAGAGATTATACATTGACCAGACAAGTTGGATCGCCTGCACTTACCTAGGAGCAGTTCTCTTATCTATTCCTGGAGAAGTTCCTTCCTATCACATTGAGAGAGAAATTCCGCAAGCAATTTGAGCGTCTATAGCAGGGCAGTATGACTGTTACTCAGTATGAGTCCCGTTTTGTGGATTTGGCCCGTCATGCTCTCCTTTTACTACCTAGTGAGGGAGAGAGAGTGAGGAGGTTTATTGAGGGACTCACTCACCCTATCAGGCTTTAGATGGCCAAGGAGACCGAAAGTGAGATTTCTTTTCAGGAAGTTCCTAATGTTGTGAGGAGGATCGAGATGGTTCTTGCACAGGAGAGAGGGCAGAGGTCTGATAAGAGGCCTCGTCAGTTCGGTGGTTTCAGTGGTGCCTCATCTGGAGTAAGGGGTAGTTTTGGTAGGGGTCATCCTCCTAGACTATTTCATTCAGCACTTTATGCATCTCACAGTGCTTCAGGGAGTCACGGTCCTATTATGCCTTACTATGGGCAACCAACATTTAGTGCACATTCAGCTCCTATCAGTGCACCACCACTCTAGAATTACTACAACGGTTATCTGACCCATCTGGGTCAGCTTCAGCTTCAGCAACCACGGTATCAGGATGGGTGTTATGAGTGCGGGAACATTGGTCACATCAGGATGTATTGCCCTAGATTGGCGAGTAACAGATCTCTCGGCAGGATTCTCGTGCCATCATACCGGCACCGGTTGCTTCACCGCCTGCTCAGCCAGCTAGAGGTAGGGGTCATGCAACTAGAGGTGGAGGTCAGGCCATTAGAGTTGGATGTCAGGCCATTAGAGGTGGAGGCTAGACTGTTAGAGGTGGAGGCCAGCCAGTTAGAGGCCGTCCTAAAGATGCAGTTCAGAGTTGTCACGACCCAAAAACTCACCACAGGCGTCGTGATGGCACCTAGTCTCTAAGACTAGGTAAGCCGATTTTAATTACCTTTTGAAGCCATTTTTTTTTAAAACTAATAGCGGAAATAATTACAATATACAACCTCCCAAGACTGGTAGTACTGAGTCACGAACTCTAACTAAATACATAGAATGATCACGAGGACCGAATATACAATACTGTTTGATTACAAGTTAACAGTACAATAAAATAAAAAGACTCCAAGGGACTGCGATGACCAAGCAGCTCTACCTTGAATCCTTACGATCCCACTTTAACTCTACTCATGTCCGTTGCCTTCAATACCTGGCTCTGCACAAAAATGTGCAGAAGTGTAGTATGCGTACGCCACGATCGGTACCCAGTAAGTATCAAGACTAACCTCAATGAAGTAGAGACGAGGTATAGTCAAGACACTCACTAGTCTAATAACCTGTGCAATATAATATACAAAATAATAGGAAACAAATAATAATAGGAAAACATGAAACAACCACTGATATGCACATCAGACAACAAGAATACCATTAATATCGCTCAACAATTAATAAGTACAATTACACCCAATTAAATCAAGTCCTTCAAATAAATGTCTTTCACATATAATTCTCTTTCAAATATAATTTTCTCAAATAATTATTTTTCAAATATAATTCTTTCAATAAATCTTTTCAAATATAATTTCCTCAAATAAATATCTTTCCAGTACAATTCTTTCCTATAATACTTTCTAAGTAAAAATACTTCCAAATAAATATTTTGAATATAATTCTTTCAAATAAAAAGTCACCATGTGACACCTCATTTCATAATCATAAAAATACGGGTCTCAGCCCATTTTCATATTTTTCGTAAACACGGGTCTCAGCCCATTTTCATATTTCCACGGCACCTCGTGCCCATAATTAAATCATCATATTTCCCTGGCACCTCGTGCCCTCATTTCATATCACGACTGCATGGACAATTCGCGTGCCAATTATCATTATCATTTCATCACAGCATCTCGTGCCCATATTCCATATCACAACTGCACGGATAATTCACGTGGCAAATATTCTCATTATTTACTCACGACACCTCGTGCCAACATTTTATTTTATAATCCGCCTGGCAATAGCCACAGGCTCTAAATTTCAACATAAAATAGATTGTTATCAATTTACTATCAACAAGACCAATTGCACAAGGCATAAAAATAGACACAAGAAAAATCACAACATCACATAAAAATCATCAACACCACAACCCCACACCATCACATATCGTCCCTGACAATAGCCACCCTTATCGCTCCTATTGCCACCCTTATCGCTCCTATAGCCACCCTTATCGCTCCGCCCAGACAATATCAATAGCCACCCTTATCGCTCCTATTGCCACCCTTATCGCTCCTATAGCCACGCTTATCGCTCCGCCCATACAATATCAATAGCCACCCTTATCGCTCCTATTGTCACCCTTATCGCTCCTATAGCCACCCTTATCGCTCCACCCAGACAATATTCCAACAAACACAACAATAGTGAAATGCCATTCTTATAACCACATAATATCAACGGTGAAATGCCACCCTTATCTCCCCAAAATAACAACTCACACAACACAATAATTTACACGGAAAATTATCACAGCAACATAACAAAAATCAATTCATATCACAATTTGCCCAATGGCCACAACCAAATTCCAAAGCTACAACCAAGTCAATTAATTTCACAACAAATAGTCAAAAGCTTCACACAATGCATACAACAACCCAAAAACAATCAATAGAGATAAAAATTACTCAACATAAAATAAAGTCTTCATAAAAATCAAATTTCCAATAATTATATAAACACCTCTTCTTAAGCTCATTTAATTAATTGTTTGCAGAGGGAAAAATCCAAAATGAAATTAAATTCCAATAATTATCAAACCAGCAAACTCACAAAATTTCATAAATAATCAAATAACAATCACATCAAATTGTCATATAACAACAGAGTCAACAACAAGGATTTAGGCACGCCAAGTAGATGATTAAATATATGCCAACAATTATCCAATTTACTACACAATATGCTCAAGACTTTAACTCAATAAAATTTGCACATATAAATGAAGTACGTACTCGTCACCTCGCGTACATGGTTTTCAATTATATAAAATGCACATAAGACTCAATGCCTAAGGGGAAATTCCCCCACTCGAGGTTAAGCAAGACACTTACCTCGACTTGCTCCAATTTAAATCAAGTAGTATGCCCTTTTTCTCGATTTTTTCCAACTCCGATCGACTCGAATCTAGTTATAATTAATTCGATACAGTCAACAAAAATTATAGAATCAATTCCATAAGAAAATACTACATTTTACAATAAAAATCCAAAATTAACTCAAAAATTTGCCCGTGGGGCCCACATCTCGGAATCCGGCGAAAGTTACGAAATACGAACAACCATTCACTCACGAGTTCAACCATACTAAAATCATCAAATTCCGATATCACTTCGTCCCTCAAATCGTGATTTTTCATTTTGAAAGTTTTCTTCAAAACCAACATTTTCCTCAACTCAAAACACAAATTAAATGATAAAAATGAAGATAAAAATCGTGGAATATATTAAATACTAAGTGAAGAACACTTATCCAATTGAATTGCTTGAAAAACCCACAAAGAATCGCTCAAAACCGAGCTCTATAAGTCAAAATGTGATAAAAATGGCCTAACCCTCGATTTGAAAATCTTATATTTTGCCCAAGTGATTGTGCATCGCGAACGCGGAGAAGGGATCGCGTTCATGTAGAAGAAAAATGAACTGCCCAGTTGTGCTTCGCGAACGCGATGGGTTGTTCGCGAACGCAGAGAGGAAAAATCTAATGGCCCACGACTGACTTACGCAAACGCGAGCAAAGGGCCGCGAACACAAAGTATAAGAACAGGAAACCTTCGCGAACGCGAGATGCTCTTCGCGAACGCGAAGAAGAAACATGAGGCTGCCATGAAGAGCTTCGCGAACGCGAGTGTCTAATCGCGAACGCGGCGGAGGAAAAGACGAACCTTCGTGAACGCGATGGGCTGAACGCGAATGCGAAGAAGAAGTATAAGGTGGTCAGCAGTAACACTACATGAACGCGAGGTGATCTTCGCGAACGCGAAGAAGAACACCAGAAACCAGAAACAGCAGTTCAAAAATAGAAGGAAATGGTCTGTAGCCTATCCGAAACACACCCGAGGCCCCCGGGACCCGTCTAAATATACCAAAAAGTTCCACAACCTAACACGGACTCGCTCGAGGTCTAAAATCATATCAAATAATGCCGAAAATACAAATCGCACCACGAATCAAACTTATGAACTTACAAAACTTTCAACTTCTAAAACTCGTGCCGAAACCTATCAAAGCAACCCGTAATGACGTCAAATTTTGCAGGCAATTCTCAAATAACATAACAGAGCTGTTCCAACTCTCGGGATCACATTCCGACCCCGATATCAAAAAGTCAACCCCCGGTCAAACTTCCCAAAAATTCAACTTTCGCTATTTCAAGCCAAAATTGGCTACAGACCTCAGATTCACAGTCCGGATACGCTCCTACGTCCAAAATCCCCCAACAGAGCTAACAGAACTGACATAACTCTATTCCGGAGTCGTCTTCATATAGTTCTGACTACGGTAAAAATTCTAAGACTTAAGCTTCCATTCAGGGACTAAGTGTCCCAAATCTCTCTGAATCATCCGTAAATCAAACTCGACCACACACACGGGTCATAATACATGTTGTGAGGCTGCTCAAAACCTTAAGTCACTGAACATGGCATAAATTCTTAAAATGACAAGTCGGGTCATTACATTTTCCATCTCTTAAACAAACGTTCGTCCACGAACGTGCTAAGAATTATTCTGTAGTTACCACATTGATGATTTTACTTTTACACATGTACTCACCGTTGATTCCACGTTACCGCCTTTTGGGATAAGCTCGACAACATTATCTCATTTGAGATTATTTCTTTTATCCATATTTGTAAACTTTAAGATCAATTTCTTACACTCCAACATTTCAAAAAGTCTGATTTTTCACAACAACGCACAGTATTAGTCTCAACTAGCTATAGCAACTCGTGCCTACGCACACATCAATTTTCTTGACAGTGTTGAAGTACTTCAAAATTTTTTAGGGTGTTACATTCTCCCCCGCTTAGGATCATTCGCCCTCAAACACATAACATAACTTATCTCTTTCTTTGCAAATCTCAATCCTCCAAATTTTACTAACTCCCTAATTTTTCAAAAATTTCGGCAGAGTCTCCCCTGTAATTGGGCCTATCCACCTGCCAGAGTAACACCAAAATAACTCCTAATAACACATCCACAACTCGATAAAATACCTCAAGGTATATATGAATAACACCAATCTCAGCATTACAAGCACTGCATTATTATTATGATATCAGGACATGAAGCATATCATATGCATGCTCATCACCATATTTCAGGTCTTAAAAGCTGTTCATAATTAATTCCAACATCATCAATTAATCTCATATTAACCACCACCTCATTTCGAATTTTTCACAACACTGACAACAGAACGTGAGGCATGAAGACCTCATGATTGCCTACTCAGATTAGTGAGTCACATTTAACGCCACCTAACTCAATGTTTTCAGCACGAAAATGGCTGAATATGCACAAAACAATCTACAAGAATTATCAAATAAGCCTAACAGGTATGACTCCCTATTAATATTATTGTACAAATTAAATTTCATACACAAAAAATTTTAAACTCATAAATATTTCACTACAAGGACCTCATCCTTATATAACTTCCACCGTGACTTGTAGTCCGGTTCAAATATTTCACATCATATGAAAATGTGATGATCTCGTCCTCAACTCCGAATCACAAGTATTTTGCATATTGTGCCAACTGAAATTTTAATTTCCTTTCTTTCTTCTTTTCAATAAATTTTGTAGACAGTTTTCACAACACATAATGAACCCTCATACCGGTAGGGCATATAATTCATAAAAATTGGAATCAATTATTCCAAAATATATTAAACCCACTGTAACGAATAATAAAAATTAATTTTGGACTTATAGCCCTCAATGGTGTACAAAAATAAATGTCAGACACGGGCACACACCCCCAAATCTCCCAACAGGGATAAACATATAAGTGGGTTACAAATTTATGAAGCTCACCCATAAGTGGAGCATAATAGGAGGACTCACCTCAATATTAAGAACCGAATCAAATTAAGGGAAATATCCTTTTATAATAATAATCAGGATCGTACCTGTAATGACACCATCTGGTGTATTGGCCTCAACCAAATCATAGTGATTAAATCAACGGGTCGGGCCTCCACCTCTTAGGCGCCCACTACCCGCCTGTCCTCCACCTCTAGCTAACCATGCACGTGGAGTATCAACTAGAATAAAGCTTGTAGCTGGAGTGTTCTGATAAAATTCACCCCTCCCAAGTCTGGGACAATCTCTCATGATATGCCTAGTATCACCACACTCATAACAACCCCTCTGAGGTCGCGGCTGCTCGTACTGAGTCTGTGCCGGATAACTGGAATAACCACTGTAAGAATCTCGTGTCGGTGGTGCATTGTAAACTGGAGCACTCCGAGTAATCTGATGTGTGGACTGAGCTGACCGACTGCTCGAGCCTCCGCTATAATGGGTTCTAGCTGAAGAGTAAAATCCACTGAACCCTCCAGATCTTCGAGGCCTTTTGGCCTCCTTAGACTCCCTTTCTTCACCTAAAACATCCTCAATCTTCCTTGCAATCTCCACTACTTGTTGAAATGGAGCATCAGTTTGCAACTCTCTAGCCATGCATATTTTAATATCATAATTGAGCCCCTCAATGAATCTGCGAACCCGTTCCCTGATTGTAGGAACTAAGATAGGTGCATGACGGGCTAACTCACTGAACCTGATAACATATTCTGACACTGTCATAGTGCCCTGAAGTACCATTCAAACTCCGTGCGCCACGCATCTCGGAGAGTCTGGGGAACAAACTCTTTCGAGAACATTTCCAAAAATTGAGTCCAAGTTGGTGGTGTTGCATCGGCTGGTCTACCTTCTTCATAGATTTGCCACCACCGATATGCTGCGCCTGACAGTTGAAATGTAGTAAAGGCAACTCCGCTCACTTCCACAATACCCATGGTGCGGAGAATACAGTGATAATTCTCTAGAAATTCTTGGGCATCCTCTGTAGCTGTGCCACTAAAAGTTGGTGGATCATATTTCTTAAATCTTTCAAATATCTTTTGTTCTTCTTCTGATGCCTCGGGCCTGACCTCAGGCCGAACTGAAATAACAGGTTGTACCGGTACTACACCCAGAACCTGACCAACGTGAACCTGCTGCTCTGGAGTTGTGGTAGGAGTCTAAGCTACTCCCCCCAATCTGCAAAATATTTGGTACAACAGAGATCAATCCTGCCTGAGTTAATGTACCAAACATATTCAGGAACGGCGCTAAGGTATCTTGAAGTCTGGGGGTAACAACAGGTGCTTCTAGCGACTGTCCCCCAATTGGAGCTACTAGTGGCTCCTCAACTGTGTCAGGTGCTCTATTCGCAGTACGTGCCCTTCCTCGACCTCTACCTCGGCCTCTACCTCAGCCCCGACCTCTTGCAGCCCTAGCAGTATGTGCGGATGCTTGCTCAGCTAACCCAATAGCACGTGTCCTCACCATCTGTGAGAGAATGGAGATACAAATGTTCAAATTCCAAATTCAACAAATTCCGCACGACAGGAATGAAAGAAATGGAAATTTCCTAATAGTTTTGTAGCCTCTCGAAGATAAGTACAGACGTCTCCGTACCAATCCGCAAGACTCTACTAGACTCGTTCATGACTCGTAGAACCTATGAACCTAGGGCTCTGATACCAACTTGTCATGACCCAAAATCCCACCACAGGCGTCGTGATGACACCTAGTCTCTAAGACTAGGTAAGCCGATTTTAATTACCTTTTGAAGCCATTATTTTTAAAATTAACAGCGGAAATAATTACAATATACAACCTCCCAAGACTGGTAGTACTGAGTCACGAACTCTAACTGAATACATAGAATGATCACGAGGACCGAATATACAATACTGTTTGATTACAAGTTAACAGTACAATGAAATAAAAAGACTCCAAGGGACTGCGACGACCAAGCAGCTCTACCTTGAATCCTTACGATCCCGCTTTAACTCTACTCAAGTCCGTTGTCTTCAATACCTGGCTCTGCACAAAAATGTGCAGAAGTGTAGTATGAGTACGCCACGGTCGGTACCCAGTAAGTATCAAAACTAACCTCAATGGAGTAGAGACGAGGTACAGTCAAGACACTCACTAGTCTAATAACCTGTGCAATATAATATACAAAATAATAGGAAACAAATAACAATAGGGCAACATGAAACAACCACTGATATGCACATCAGACAACAAGAATACCATTAATATCGCTCAACAATTAATAAGTACAATTACACCCAATTAAATCAAGTCCTTCAAATAAATGTCTTTCACATATAATTCTTCCAAATAATTCTTTTTCAAATATAATTTTCTCAAATAATTATTTTTCAAATATACTTCTTTCAATAAATCTTTTCAAATATAATTTCCTCAAATAAATATCTTTCCAGTACAGTTCTTTCCTATAATACTTTCTAAGTAAAAATACTTCCAAATAAACATGACTGGAGAGGACTCTGTTGTTATATAACAGAGTCAACAATTGGAAATACTTTCAAATTGTCATATAACAGCAGAGTCAACAATCTAATGGCCCATGACTGACTTACGCGAACGCGAAGAATAAGAACAAGAAACCTTCGCGAACATGAGATTCTCTTCCCGAATGCGAAGAAGAAACATGAGGCTGCCATGAAGAGCTTCGCGAACGCGAGTGTCTAATTGCGAATGCGGTGGAGGAAAAGCGAATGCGAAGAAGAAGTATAAGGTGGTCAGTAGTAAAACTACGCGAACGCGAGGTGATCTTCGCGAACGCGAAGAAGAACACCAGAAAACAGAAATAACAGTTCAAAAATAGAAGGAAATGGTCTGTAGCCTATCCGAAACACACGCGAGGCCCCCGGGACCCCGTCTAAACATACCAAAAAGAACAACCTAACACGGACTCGCTCGAGGTCTCAAATCACATCAAATAATGCCAAAAATACAAATCGCACCACGAATCGAACTTATGAACTTCTAAAACTTCTAAAACTTCTAAAACTTCTAAAACTTCCAACTTCTAAAACTCGTGCCGAAACCTACCAAAGCAACCCGGAATGACGTTAAATTTTGCATGAAAGTCCCAAATAACATAACGGAGCTATTCTAACTCTCGAGATCGCATTCTGACCCCGATATCAAAAAGTCAACCCCCCGGTCAAACTTTCCAAAAATTCGACTTTCGCCATTTCGAGCTTAAATTGGCTACAGACCTCAGATTCACAGTCCGGACATGCTCCTAAGTCCAAAATCACCCAACGGAGCTAAGAGAACTGACAAAACTCTATTCTGGAGTTGTCTTCACATATTTCTGACTACGGTAAAAATCCTAAGACTTAAGCGTCCATCTCAGGGACTAAGTGTCCCAAATCTCTCTGAATTATTCGTAAATCAAACTCGACCACATACGCGGGTCATAATACATATTGCGAGGCTACTCAAAACCTTAAGTCACTGAACGGGGCATAAATTCTTAAAATGACAAGTCGGGTCGTTACAAGAGTGGTGGGGCTCAGCCCCGATTTTATGCTTTTCCAGCTAGGCCTAAGGCCGAGTCATCTGATGCTGTGATCACAGGTATTATTCCAGTTTTCCATATAGATGCTTCAGTTCTATTTGATCCAGGATCTACTTATTCTTATATGTCATCCTATTTTGCTTCATATTTGGTTGTGCCTTGTGATTCTATGAGTGCTTCTGTGTGTGTATCTACACCGGTGGGAGACTCTGTTGTAGTAGATCATGTCTATTGTTTGTGTGTGGTTACTATTGGTAGTCTTGAGACTAGTATAGATCTTCTATTTCTTGATATGGTAGATTTTGATGTCATCTTGGGTATGGATTGACTGTCACCTTATCATGCTATATTAGATTGTCATGCCAAGATAGTGACTCTAGACATGCCGGGGTTACCTCAGTTAGAGTGGAAAGGAACTCCTGGTCATTCTTCCAGCAGGGTTATTTCTTATATGAAAGCTCGGAGTATGGTAGAGAAAGGGTGTCTAGCCTATTTGGCTTATATTCGTGCTCCCAGTGCGGATGTTCCTTCTATGGACTCAGTACCAGTTGTTCGTAAATTTTCAAAAGTATTTCCTGCAGATTTGCTGGGGATGCCACTCGACAGACATATTGACTTCTGTATTGATTTGGCTCCGGGCACTCAGCCCATTTCTATTCCACCATACCGTATGGCCCCGCCGGAGTTGAAAGAATTGAAAGAGCAGTTACAAGACTTGCTTGATCAGGGATTTATTAGACCCAGTATCTCGCCCTGGGGTGCACCAGTATTATTTGTAAAGAAGAAAGATGGCTCTATGCGGATGTGTATAGATTATCGATAGTTGAACAAGGCCACTATCAAAAAACATAATCCGTTGCCATGAATTGAAGACTTATTTGATCAGCTTCAGGGTGCCAAGGTATTTTCGAAGATTGATTTGAGGTCTAGTTACCATCAATTGAAGATTAGGGCATCTGATGTCCCTAAGATAGCTTTTCGGACTCGGTGTGGGCATTACGAATTCCAAGTGATGTCATTTGGGTTGACAAATGCCCCAACAACATTTATGGATTTGATGAATCGGGTATTCAAGCCCTATTTGGATTCTTTTATAGTTGTATTCATTGATGATATCTTGATTTAACCCAGCAGTCGAGAGGAACATGAGCAGCATCTTCGGAGTGTGCTTCAGAAGGCATGTTGTATTGCCAGAAGGCATAAGGTAAATCCTAAGAAGATTGAGGCTACTCAGAATTGGCCTAGACCTACTTTAGTTACAGAGATTCGGGGTTTCCTGGGTTTGGCAGGTTATTATCGTCGGTTCGTGGAAGGGTTTTCACCTATAGCATGCACATTGACCAGACTAACCCAGAAGGGTGTCCCATTCAGATGGTCAGACGAGTGTGAGTTGAGCTTTCAGAAGCTCAAGACTGCTTTGACTACGACGTCAGTATTGGTATTACCCACAGGTTCAGGATCGTATACGATATATTGTGACGCATCTCATATTGGGCTTGGTACAATATTAATGCAAGACGGCAAGGTAATTGTATATGCGTCATGGCAGTTGAAAGTTCACGAGAAGAATTATCCTGTTCATGACTTAGTATTGGTAGCCATTGTTTATGCGCTGAAGATTTGGAGGCATTACCTCTACGGTATCTCGTGTGAGGTATTTACTGATCATCGTAGCCTTCGGTATCTGTTCAAACAAAAGGATCTTAATTTGAGGCAGAGAAGATGGTTGGAGTTGTTGAAAGACTATGATATCACCATTTGGTATCACCCCGGAAAGGCCAATGTGGTGGCCGATGCTTTGAGTAGAAAGGCTGTGAGTATGGGCAGTCTTGCGTATATTCCGGTTGGTGAGAGGCCATTAGTTGCAGATGTTCAGACTTTGGCTAATCAGTTCGTGAGGTTAGATGTTTCAGAACCTAGTCTGGTTCTGGATTGCACAGTCACTCGGTCTTCTTTATATGAGTGTATCAGAGAGATGCAGTATGATGATCCTTATTTACTTGTCCTTAAGGACACAGTGCGACACGGTGGTGCTAAACAGGTTGCTGTGGGGGAAGATGGAGTTCTGCGAATGCAGGGTCGTATTTATGTGCCTAATGTGGATGGGCTTCGTGAATTAATTCTTGAAGAGGCACACAGTTCCAGGTACTCTATTCATCCAAGTACCGCCAAAATGTATCAAGATTTGCGGCAACATTATTGGTGGAGAAGAATGAAAAAGGATATAGTTGCATATGTAGCTCGGTGCCTGAATTGTCAGCAAGTTAAGTATGAGCATCAGAGACCTGGTGGTTTGCTTCAAAAGTTAGAAATTCCTGAGTGGAAGTGGGAGCGTATCACTATGGATTTTGTTGTAGGGTTCCCACAGACTCAGAGAAAATTTGATGCAGTTTGGGTCATTGTGGACAGGTTGACCAAGTCAGCACATTTCATTCCAGTGGCAGTTACCTATTCTTCAGAGAGGTTAGCTGAAATTTACATTCGTGAGATTGTCCGCCTTCACGGTGTGCCCGTGTCTATTATTTCAAATTGAGGTACGCAGTTTACCTCACATTTCTGGAGGGTTGTACAGCGTGCGTTAGGCACGCGGGTGGAGTTGAGTACATCATTTCATCCACAGACAGACGGACAGTCAGAGCGCACTATTCAGATATTGGAAGATATGCTTCGCGCTTGTGCTATAGACTTTGGAGTTTCTTGGGATCATTTCTTGCCACTTGCGGAGTTTGCTTATAATAATAGCTACCAGTCGAGCATTCATATGGCTCCATATGAGGTATTATATGGAAGGCGATGCCATTTTCCAGTTGGCTGGTTTGAACCGGGAGAGGCTCGGTTATTGGGTACCGATTTGGTACAGTATGCCTTGGATAAGGTCAAGATTATTCAGGATCGACTTCGCACAGCTCAGTCTAGGCAAAAGAGTTATGCTGACCGTAAAGTTCATGATATTGCATTCATGGTTGGAGAAAGAATATTACTCCGGGTTTCACCTATGAAAGGTGTAATGAGGTTCGGAAGGAAAGGCAAGTTGAGCCCTAGGTATATCAGACCCTTTGAAATTCTTGAAAGGGTGGGTGAAGTAACCTACAGGCTTGCATTACCACCTAGTTTATCAGCGGTTCATCCGGTATTCCATGTTTCTATGCTCCAAAAATATCATGGTGATCCGTCCCATGTGTTAGATTTCAGCTCAGTCCAATTGGACAAAGATTTGACTTACGAGGAGGAGCCGATGGCTATTCTAGCCTGGCAGGTCCGGCGGTTGAGATCTAAGAGTTATCCTTCAGTTCGAGTGCAATGGAGAGGTCAGCCGGTAAAGGCATCTACCTGGGAGTCCGAGTCGGACATGCTGAGTAAATATCCACACCTTTTCTCCAGCTCAGGTACTTTTTCTAACTACGTTCGAGGACGAATGTTTGTTTTAGAGGCGGAGAATGTGATGACCCAAAATGTCATCTTTAAATTTAATAAATAATTCTGTACTCTAAGACCTCAAAAATCACTATTTATCATTCCTCGACTTGCGTGCACAGTCCGTAAAATTTTTCGAAAAGTTGTTATGTGAAAAATGGATTAAAATATGAAATAGAGCCTTAAAACTAAATTGAGTTGACTTTGGTCAACATTTTGAGCAAAAGGAACCGGATCAGTGTTTTGACAGTTTCGGTAGCTTCGTATCGTGATTCGGGACTTGGGCGTATGCCCGGAATTTAATTTGGAGGTCCCTAGCTCAAGTTATGACCATTTAACAGAAACTAGTAATTTAAAGGCTAAAGATTTCCAAGTTTGACCACGGGGTTGACTTTTTGCTATCGAAGCCAGAACCTGATTCTGAAAATTTGAATAGCTCCGTTATGTCATTTATGACTTGTGTGCCAAATTTGAAGTCATTCCGGATTTATTTAATATGTTTTGGTATAAGATTTTGCAAATTGAAAAGTTTAAAACTCAAAGTCCGAATCGAGGTGTGAATTGCAAATTTGATGTTATTTGATGTGATTTGAGACCCCGAGTAAATCCATATTATGTTACGGGACTTGTTGGAATATTTGGATAAGGTCCCGAGGGGCTCGGGTGAGTTTCGAACGAAATTCAGATTGTTTAGAGCATGTTGAGAGCAGCAGGTTCTGCCTGGCAGAACCTAGTGTAATCGCACCTGCAAAATGGTGATCGCAGGTGCGCAGCCGCATCTGCGAGAAGCTGGTCGCTTTTGCGATCTGGCCAGTTGCATTTCTTCTGCGAAGAAATGGGTGCAAATGCGCGACCGCTTCTGCGAAGGCTGAAGCACTTTTGCGGAAGAGACCGCTTCTGCGGTCGTTTGGTCGCTTCTACGACGTCGCAAGTGCGACATTGATGTCTGCAGATGCGAAATTTCACCTGGAAGCCTCACTTCGCAAATGCGAGATTTTTCTCGCAAATACGAGCTCACATATGCGAAAATATGTCCGCAGATGCGAAAATACTGGACAAAATGCTTAAAAATCGTGTGTTAGCCATTTTTACTCATTTTTGAGTTTTGAGTCTCGGATTTTGGCGATTCCAAAGCGATTTTTCACGACTTTGAATTGGGTGAGTGTTCTATAACCAAAAGTGATTATTTTTCATAAATCCATGTCTATATTCATCATTTATTTCGGATTTAGATGGAAGAAATTAAAATTTTTATAAAATCTTTCAAAAACGAAAAACTTTTAGATTTGAAGGTCCATTTGACATCAGAATTGGATAATATTTGTATGGTTGGACTCGTCTCGGAATGGGTGTTCGGATTTCGTAAGTTTTTCCGAGATTTGAGATGTGGGTCCCACTATCGAATATTTAAATGAATTTCGGATTTTTATCCGGAAAATTAGTAAATTCATATGGAATTAATTCCTACAATTTGAATTGAATATATTGAATTGATTATGACTAGATTTGAGGATTTTGGACACTAATTCGCGAGGCAAGGGTATATTGGAAACTTGAAATTTGATTTCGAAGCAAGGTAAGTGTCGTGGTTATCCTTGACTTGAGGGAATAGAACCCTTAAATTATTTGTTATGTGAAATGCACGTGAACGACGCATAGGCGAGGTAACAAGTGTCTATACGTCGTCAAATTAATTATTTGTCTACTTACTTGAAAAATCATAAAGTGTTTTAAATCATGAATTAGTTGTTATAATCATTGTTTCTCTCCTATTCTTTATCAAATATTAATCCTTGAATTCTTGCATTAATTGTTACATGCTATTTGAATTATGTGTCTTAATTGTTATTTGACATTTAACATATTAGATATTAAACCGCCTATTTTCTCCCTAATTTCCATAATAATTTGCTATTTGTCATTGTTTGTTTCATAATTAAATCATAATTATTGTATGCTTGTTGTCTTATAATTTTATATTAATTGTTACATTTATTGGGAAAATTTCTTCTATAAGAATTGGTAAATGGATATATTGGAGGATCGAATTGCACGCCGCAACAGACTTATTAAAAAGTCCATATTGGAGGATCGGGTTGTACACCGCAATAGACTTATTAAAAGTCAATATTTGGGGGATCGGATTGCACGCCGCAATAGACTTATTTAAAAGTCAATATATATGCTTGATTAAATAATTATATGAGAGGATTGAAAATGAATATATTGTGAGAGCGGGTTGCACGCTGCAACAGAATTGAATGTGAATATATTGTGAGAGCGGGTTGCAAGCTGCAACAGAATTGAATGTGAATATATTGTAAGAGCGGGTTGCACGTTGCAACAGAAATTGATGGAAATGATAATTGGTTATGACTGCTGAGTTGGCTTCAATTATTATAAATGAGTTACCTGATTTATTTCTATTATTTGTTGTTGTTACTAATATTGTGTACATGTTAATGAAAGTGACCCACCTTAGCCTCGTCACTACTTCGTCGAGGTTAGGCTCAGTACTTACCAGTACATGGGGTCGGTTGTAGTGATACTACATTCTGCACTTCTTGTACAGATTTCGGAGTTGGTCCCAGCAGCGTACCATAGACTTGCTCAGATTTCAGCTACTCAGAGAAGACGTGAGGTATAACTGCACAACGTCCGCAGTTCTGAAGTCTCCGTCTATATTATTTTAGCTGTGTATTTGCTTTCAGACAACTTTATTTTATTCAGACCTTTATTTGTATTATTCTAGAAGCTCGTGCACTTGTGACACCAATTCTGGGATGGTATTTAGACACCGTTATTTGTATGGATTATTCACTACATTTCAGACCTTACTTCAGCAATTGTTCTTTGTTATTAATAAATTTAAAAATTATTTAAAAATGGCTAATATTATTCTAACACTGGCTTGCCTAGCAAGTGAAATGTTATGCGCCATCACGGTCCGAAGGTGGGAATTTCGGGTCGTGACAAAAAGCCAAAATATATTCATAAAGAAATATCATGTGAAATACAATTTAGCATATTTATAAATCATATAAACAGATATGTGTAGTTACAAAATAATGTACAACTAATTTAACTAAATTCATCATCTATGCATATTCATAAAATATTTAATACAATTACTATGAGAAAAAATATTTTTTTCATTTAAACAAATATTGTATTTTTTTTAATGTCAATGTATATATGTTTAATTGATAGACATTATAAACATGTGCAACGCACATATACTAAAACTAGTTACAAATAAGGGTATTGACAACTTATTTTATGTGTGGAGGACATATAGATTTGTAGAGATCATTCAGAGAAGGTTCAGAGAATATGATAAAATACCTTCCTTCATATATTTTTATAAACTAGTCTCAAGGTACGTGCGATGCGCGTGTATCCTATCTCAATAAATATGATTTATTTAATAATTATATCTAATTATAAAATTTAAATTTAAATTAGTAAAGATGATTATAAATGTTGATCATGTATAACTAACTCAATAAAGAAAGAAACTGCTTCATAAAAGTTCTCAATTATCAATCAACACTTTAACTAAAAAAATTAGCTTTATAATTTTATTACTTCAATTTCACAAATTCTCTTACTTCCTTTTCAGTTTCAGCTAGAACATATAATAGCTTGAAAATCTAAATATCGTTGAAGGATAGAACTTAAAACATATAACCACACGACTATTAATTAATGAATTTCAAATCATCATAAAAACCAAAATGCAATGAAAACCCAAAAATACATTCAAAAGTGACATTAAAGCAAGTTAGTGAGAGAATTTACAATTGAAAATGGGCCATCCATGAGATATTTACTTCATAGAATCACTTAGAATTAGAATTGAAAGTATATATTTGGTTTTGAAGCGTTATTATTCAAGTGAAATTAATATTTAAATTATTCTAATACTGGCTGTAATGACCCAACCGGTCGTTTTGACTGTTAGAACCCCATTCCACTAAATAAAACTTCTCATATGTATTTTTAATAATTTATGACTTGCGGGGATGGTTGGTTCGAGATTTGGAAGTGTTCGGGTTGAAATCGGAACACTTGGTTCCTTAAGTTAGCCTTAAAAGGCCAAGTTTGACTTCAGTCAACATTTTGAGAAAACGATATCAGAATCAGGAATTGGCGGTTCCAATAGATTCGTATGATAATTTCAGACTTAGGCGTATGTTCGAATAGGGTTTTGGATAACCCGGGAGCGTTTTGGCGCTTAATAGTGAAAATTAACTATTTGAAGGTTTAAAGTTCTTTAAAAATTGGTTTGGAATAGGTTTTGGTATAATCGAGGTTCGTTTGGAGTTTCGAGTCTGAAAATAGCTCCGTATAGTGATTTAAGACTTTCACACAAAATTTCGTGTCATTCCGAATAGTTTAAGTATGTTTCGGCGCATTGGAAGTAAATTAAAGAACTTGAAAATTTTAAGTTTGAATCAATTTGGTTTGGGATATGATTCTTAGATTTGATGTTGTTTTACACGTTCCGTGATTTCGAGCGAGTCCATTTTATGATTTCAAACCTGTTGGTATATTCGGGCAGGGCCCCGGGGGCCCCGAGTGTTAATCGGACGAGACTCGGATCAATTTTGGAATTTTGAAGAAGAACTGAAGCCTTCTGTTTCTGGTACGTTCGCACTTGCGCTTGGACAGCCGCAGATGCGACTCTCATAGATGTGACTCTCGCAGATGCGAGGTTTATGCGCAGAAGCGAAAAAAAGGTGCGAGGCAGTGCACGCAGATGCCAGAGGGGGCAGGTGATCGAAACTCGCACCTGCGAGGATTTTCCACAGGTGCGAAAGCCGCAGGTACGAAACCACTGCTTGGCAGAATGGTTAAAAATCGGGGCTCAGACATTTTGAGCCCATGTTTCCTCCATTTTCAGGTGATTTCAGAGGTTTTGAGATGGGAGTTCAACTAACAACTTGGAAGTAAGTGAATTCTACACCCCTTGAGTTAAATACATAGATTATAAGTAGATTACAACTAGTAAATCTTAGAAATCAAAGGCTTAGATGAAAAACCTAGATTTTTATAAAAATGAGATTTTAACCACGAAAATAGTTATGGAATTGGATAGAAATTATATATTTGAGTTCTTGAGATTTTGGGTAATATTTTCATCCAAAAATTTCAAGAATCCGGGCACGTGGGCCCGGGGTGAATTTTAGGAATTTGGTTAGGGTAATTTATTCAATTGCCTAAATTAGAATTTTTGAACATGTATTAATTATTTTGTATAATATTTGGATAACTTCGGATTTTTCGGCACCAAATTGTGCATTTAATGCGACGTGGTATTCAGAAAGTGGACTTTGAGACAAGGTAAGTCTCTTGTCTAATCTTGTGAGAGGAAAATTACCCCATAGGGATTAAATTGAATAATTGTTGCTAATTTTGGGGGCTACGGGGGGCTACGTATGCACGAGGTGACGAGAGTCAGTGCGTAGCTACTATTAATGCTAACGTCCGGGTAGTTTAGGACTCAAAGTATGAATTACTTGTGTACATTGTATTCTTTGTTTAATTAATATTAATTGATATATATGAATATATTATGAATTGTCAGATAAAGATATTAAAGGATGAAAATCTCATATGCTTGATTTTCTGTTTAAATTAATTAATTGTTAAAAGAAATTGTTCTTCCTCCCGAATTTATCTTATAATAAATATACTATCCTCCCAAAGGTACATAAGAAAATGTTCTCCTTTCTTGTGGAGCGGGCTGAACGCCTCGGCAGGACAGATGCATCTATGGATCGTGCCGCACGTCCCTCGGCAGTGTACATGACACTCTGGATTGGGCCCTACGTCCTCGGCAAAAATCATGCTTAATAATAATAATCACATGATACCTTAATAGTTTATTGCAGCTTGTGAAGCTAATTGATAAATTGGAAATCTTTGAAATTTATTGAATTATTATTCCTTCTTGTTAAGGAATTATTGTTATTCCTGTAAATGAGACTAATTGATAAATTTGGAAATTTATTGGAATTGAAGGAATTTAATTAATATATTGAGAATTACTGCATTTGAAGGAATTTAATTATTTCTACTGGTCAATAAAATTACTGTTAACTCTGTGAATCGCATTGATATAAATATTTCTATTTCATGATTATTTAATATTATTGACCCATAGTGAGTGTCAAAGTCGGCCATCTCGTCTCTACCTCTTCGAGATTAGGCTTGATACTTACTGGGTACACGTTATTTTTGTACTCATACTGCACTTGCTGCATATTTTATTGTGCAGGTACACATATGTCTAGTGGCCTTGTGGGCGCAGAGGTGTGGTTAATAATTGTGGGGACATATGTGAGCTGCATTCTGTATTACGATCCGCAGCCAATAGAGTCTCCTTTAGAGTTATTATATTTTTCCTGTCTAATTTGTATTCTAGACAGATGCTGTATATTATTTCTAATTCCCTAGTAAATGCTCATGCACTTGTGACACCGGATTTTGGGAATGGTTGTGAATTGTTTAGAAATTTAGTGGCTAAGAATATTTATCATTTACTCTATGAGTTTTATCTTTACAATTTCATTAAAGAAATTTTTATTTCAAAAATACTAAAATGGGTAATTAAGTTAATTGATTATGTTGGCTTGCCTGACAGTGGTGTCCGGCTCCATCACGACCTTTTTGAATTTTGGGTCGTGACAACATGGTATCAGAGCACTAGGTTCACTTAGGTCTCACGAGTCATGAGCGTGTTTAGTAGAGTCTTGCGGATTGGTACAGAGACGTTTGTGCTTATCTTTGAGAGGCTACAAGGCTGATAGGAATACTTCCCTTTTTGATTCCTCATCGTGCGATTCGATTCCTTTTAGGCTTATGCCTACATTTCCTTCCTATTCAATCTTATGCGACATGAAGTGCTTGTTATAAATTCGGGATCGAGAAATTTTTTAATGGCACTACAGATGTAGTGCGGGAAGCTTCTTCCTGTGTAATTAATTGGGCTATTGTCATCGCCTTGCTGAAGGCCGCTCTATCGTTTCAGTTCAGTATCAATACTACCTAAGGTTTTGAGATTTGGCATTGATTGTTATGACGATTCATGCGTCGTTATCGCATAGTGTTTATCTAATGGTAGAATGCATGTCTATGTGTCAAGGAAGTAAACGACTTGAAAGAAGGTTTTTCTCAGTACATGATTCAGAGGTTCCATGTTTTAATTCCAGCAGAGAAAAGGCAATCGGACTATGAATGTTCAGGTTTGGATTTGATGGAGTAACAAAGCTTGATATTTTCGAGTGTGGTAAAATTCTCAATTTTGATGTGGTGTTATCGCCTTGTAAAATGCGTTAATATTCGCCGGTGTTATGGTTTTCTTTAACTCGCCTTCACGATGGCGTGTTAGGCATTTGTATAGGGGAAGCAGTCGTTAGAGATCGCGGTGTGCAGTGATTCAGGATCGAAGCAGCGTTCCTAGTATTGATGTCTCGAGAAGGATGATCGTCAGAAAGGTTTAAAGCTGGTAACGAGCTATTGGTTCAAGTGCTACAGAGACAGATTTTTAGTAAGGCAACAACTGGGCAGCGAAGGATGAGAAAGGACATGTGGAAGGTGTCTTATGGTGGTTAAGTTCCTAGAAGGCCAAGTGTAAGAAAACAGAAGTCGAGTAATTGCTTAAAGGAGAGGGATTGACCAAAGTGGGAGAGTGGAAAAGTAGCATATGGGTTACGTGGTAGGATAACTACACGGCTTTAGGAAAGTTTGAAGTGATTTGGGATTCATGGTGGACAGTGACTAGGTCTACGGGATTAATTTGGAATATTAGCTGCTATATTGAGGAAGATTTGGTGTGACAGGAGAGAGTTGCTTGATATGAAGAAGGATACAACATGACTTTTGATTGGAATGTATTGTTGCACCTTTAGCTGATGTCCATGAGGAGTGAACGGACTGATGCTACTGGTAAATGAGCTTGGACTCAGGATGATCTACTGATTTAGTAGTATTTGCACCCAGTGCGGCGGCATTGGAATATGTCGGCATGTAATTTCCACGGGTGGGTTATCTCCTGTGAGCAGGTTAGCGGTTGCATGGTATTGACGAAGCTTCTGCGAAGAATTCTACTGGCTACCCGGTAAGAGATTTAATATGTAAATGTGGCTAGTGGTTCGGAGTATTTATTAAAGGTTAATAGAGGGATTTCGAGAAAATTTGGCGAGTTGCGTGTGTAGGATCATGTCAACAATGAAGAAAGAATCTCGGTGGATTCCAAAATTTTGTAATTGTAGCTTCAAGCTAAGTGGGAGAGCCCCACCGTCTATGATTGGATTGCGTAGTGTCAACTTGTGCGGTTTCTGGTTATCGGTGTATTGGTGGGTCATTGCAACTAAGGAAAGAAAACATCAGTGGTAATTTGAGGAAAGTATTTGGGGAATGTGTGCCATATTTGGCCTTATCAATTCATATTCAGGTTTTTGGAAGACTCAGAGTTTATGCTTCGTGTAGATGTAATGCACAGGAAAGTGAAATAGTCGGATGTTTCCTTGATAAAGTGTTCATGTGCTAGCAGGGCCTTGGAATTGATCATGTTTGGGAACAAGTCAGAGCAAGTGACTCTCAATAACGGTCCTAGTGGATTCAAAAATTTAAAGTGTGGTGTCTAAGGATCTCGAGTCTGTAGTATGGTTGAGTATCGAGCTTTTGCAGCAGATTATGAAACGGGGCTTGGAGTACTCTACGTTATTTTCAGGTTGTGGTGTATCAATAGAGTAACGGAGGAAAATAACTTCAGATTCATAAAAGAAGTATAAGAATGGGTGTACCAATTGAAGATGTGAAAATGCGCACAATGAGGGATATGGGATGATTAGTGGGTTTTGAAACAGCGTGATCTCGTGAAATAAGGTCACTCGGGATGAGTACGGATTTGAGTTCATGATGTAATGAATGGAGCTATTATTATTTCTAAAGCAAGTTGAGAATAAATTGAGAAAAGACGGATCGGCTAACAATGGTTGAATCGGCATGATGGAGGCAATGATCAATTCCTTCAGCTCATTGAATTAGGCGTGTGATTTGTGGCGGTACGTGCGAGGCTTGACGGCCGCTGTAATTGATTTTATTTGGAGGAATTCAAGTATTATGACATGTTATGTGTAGAGGGATCCCAGAAGAGTTATGGTGGTTTAGACCACTACTTGAGGCCGGTATTTTCTACGGATATGGGAATTCAGTCAGGTGTTGCAATGGTTCTCTTGAAATAAGTTAAGTAGAAAGTTTCTATATGATGAAGTGTTTACCCTATTAGTGGTTTGGGAGTTATGATGGAATTCTTGTACTCCTGCGCATTTGCGTGATTAAGTGCACTAAGTAGCATGGAATTCAAAAGTTGAGGATTCAAGATTTCGGTTTGGTGTTGACAAGGGTGTCATGAGCTCGGATGAGCAGGAAAAGGATTTAGATGTTTAAAGTAGTATGGTATTGTTTTTGGCATCATCTAAGGTCGATGTCAGGTGTAAGAGACCTTGTGTATTGATTTGTGGATTCTTGATATGCTTTACAACATTAGTGTAACCGGTAGCATGGATGTGTAGACTTGTTACGTGGTGCGGAAGGTCGTGGGAGCGTGTCTCACGGAAAGATTGTGTAAGAGTGACATGTAGTCACTTGATTGAGTGAAGATGGAAATCAAGTATAAAGATTGTGGTAATATCGCTGATTCGAGAATTTATGCCTGGAGGGTGCTCGGTTCATTTGGTTGTCGACTGTGGAAGTATTGTTCCGGTTATGATGGCTATTCTAGTATATTATAGGAAAAAGGGTTATTATGGATACTTGAAAGGTTGTTAGCCTAGTACGATGCGATCAGAATCGGTTTGAGGTATGTGGATGGATTTAAATATGAATATGGGCTCTATATCAGGCCGGATATGTTCATTTCAGCATAACCGCTCCCCATGGAGGAGTATTCAGACGTTGGATGTCGTTTCATCGTCGATTATTTCATGTAATACTGTATTGTGCCGTGTGAGTTGAGAAACGGCTTGATAAATTTCTTATATGTTGAGGTTCCGCATAGTGATGGTGTTATGTGAGCAGGATGGCTCTCGAGATTCGGATCATATATCGCACCTTAGTTGTGCTTGGGTTTTGTAGCGTATGGAGTTGTCGGTCCTTCCAAGGATGGTATTATGCACTTAGCGTGCTTGTGTCCAATGTTTGGATATTTTGTAAGTAATGAGCATTCTAGCTCAGTAAGTATTTTCTTATAGATTCTTTTTGTGCGGATCGGGTGGCACGCCGCAATGGTATCATGTGTGGATCGGGTTGCACGCCGCAACAGTGTGATGTTGAGTACAGTTCCCAATATTCTATTTTGTGTGTTTTGTGTCCCATTTTCTGAGGAAGGTTCATGACACCTTTTCAGTTGTTTAATTAGTCACGTGGGTTGAGTAATCCTTTCCATAGTCTGTTTTCCTTATGTATCGCAATCGAGTCCGTAGCTTATTAGCTCATTGTGGCGTCATATGAGACTTTTTGTCATGTCTGAGGTGGCTTATAGCCAGAGCAGCTTATACTAAGTGAGACGAGGTTATTGGATCCGTGATCAGTACGATCGGATTATATGAAGTATTAGAAAGAGAAAATACCATTATTTGGTCCATAATGAGGCAATGGTTCTTGTCAGAAGGAGAAACTCAATAATTTGTTGACTCAGCAGTTGGTTATGAATTTCTACACATTTCTTCCATCGTGGAAGCAGTTCAAGAGTTGGAACAGGAATTATATGTATCATGAGGTGTGTTGTGAACATCAGATTCGTGGAATTTCGGCTATTGTTATCGGAGGATGATATTATGATCATGTGAATGGTGCGGTGCATGGTCTAAATTCAACCAAGGTATGCAACCCTATATTGGTGCATTGTGTAGTGATTGATACGGTGTTCGTAGGTTGGAAACAGGCATGGTGGAGAATTCTGGATGTTAGAATTAGGCTCTAAGGCTTAATTGCCTAAATAAAGGAGAGAATCATCAAATTGGCTCGAGCTAATGTCCTCAATTGGGTGTGGTAGCACGGGTAAGTGCTCGAAGTGTTAAACAGTGATTTTGGGCAACTCCGGAACAGTCCTTAGGACGTTCGAGGACGAACGTATATATAAGTGGGAGAGAATGTAATGACCCAACCGGTCGTTTTGACTGTTAGAACCCCGTTCTCCTAAATAAAATTTCCCGTATGTGTTTTTAATGATTTATGACTTGCGGGGATGGTTGGTTCGGGATTTGGAAGTGTTCGGGTTGAAATCGGAACACTTGGTTCCTTAAGTTAGCCTTAAAAGGACAAGTTTGACTTCAGTCAACATTTTGAGAAAACGACATCAGAATCGGGAATTGACGGTTCCAATAGGTTCGTATGATGATTTCGGACTTAGACGTATATTCGAATAGGGTTTTGGATAACCCAGGAGCGTTTTGGCGCTTAATAGTGAAAATCAACTATTTGAAGGATTAAAGTTCTTTAAAAATTGGTTTGGAATAGGTTTTGGAATAATCGAGGTCCGTTTGGAATTCCGAGTCTGAGAATAGCTCTGTATAGTAATTTGGAAATTTATTGGAATTGAAAGAATTTAATTAATATATTGAGAATTACTGCATTTGAAGGAATTTAATTATTTCTACTGGTCAATAAAATTACTGTTAACTCTGTGAATCGCATTGATATAAATATTTATATTTCATGATTATTTAATATTATTGACCCATAGTGAGTGTCAAAGTCGTCCATCTCGTCTCTACCTCTTCGAGATTAGGCTTGATACTTACTGGGTATACGTTGTTTTCGTACTCATACTGCACTTGCTGCACATTTTATTGTACAGGTACATATATGTCTAGTGGCCTTGTGGGCGTAGAGGTGTGGTTAATAATTGTGGGGACATATGTGAGCTGCATTCTGTATTACGATCCGCAGCCAACAAAGTCTCCTTCAAGGTTATTATATTTTTCCTGTCTAATTTGTATTCTAGACAGATGTTGTATTTTATTTCTAATTCCCTAGTAAATGCTCATGCATTTGTGACACCGGGTTTTGGGAATGGTTGTGAATTGTTTAGAAATTTAGTGGTTAAGAATATTTATCATTTACTCTATGAGTTTTATCTTTACAATTTCATTAAAGAAATTTTTATTTCAAAAATACTAAAATGGGTAATTAAGTTAATTGATTATGGTTGGCTTGCCTGACAGTGGTGTCCGGCGCCATCACGGCCTTTTTGAATTTTGGGTCGTGACACTGGCTAACTCTATAATACTAAATATTTAATTTTATTTAATATAAAATCAAGAAATCGATCAACATTTCTTGTTCGAACACATGTATTTCCTCTTACATTTAAAGGGCACATCCTTTGGAATATCACATGACAATTATAATCATTTATGTATCATAATATCATCTAAAATGACTGGATATTTGTTGTATGCTTTTTCATGATTCTTTAGAGAGTCTTCAAATTAACACAATTTTTTTTGAAAATTTTTTAATCTTTCTTTTAGAGATTTGAAATAAAGAGGTTGGTCATATAGTTCCTAAAGAAATGTATGATTAAGTGGCAATGTAAATCTGCAAATGACTTATACCGAATGAATATTTTATAATAAATAACTTAATATAAAAATTATTATAGAGAGTCGATTGTAGGAATTGATGAAAATGAAAAAGAAATTAATGTCAGCTTAGTTTAAATACATTTTGTCTTCTATTGAACCGTGTTTGTTTTTTCAAGTTTGGAATTTAAATAATTTAGCTCTTAACACTTTATCGTAAGATTGTGTCAATTGAAATATCTCACTCAATTTTTAGATTTCTTTCATCACCATTGGTCTTTATGAAAAAAAATTTATATGCCTTAAGAAATGTGTCAATTGGGAAATGATTTTAATTATATGATAAATTTTTTAAAAAAAATATTTTTGGTTTATTAAAATTCTTAATGTTACCTTATACTAAATTTTAAATATTTAATTCTAATTACATTTTTTAAATAAGAATTATCTTTTTCAAATAGTTAAAAAATCGAATGGGTGGAAAACATCCACGCAAGACATGTTCAAAACAATATTAGAAAAAGGAAAACTTTGGTAAATCTCAAAGAATTAACAATCATTATTGTAACGACCCAACCAGTCGTTTTGACGGTTAGAATCCCGTTCCCCTAAATAAGACTCCCCATATATATTTTTATTAATTTATGACTTGCGGGGATGGTTGGTTCGGAATTTGGAAGTGTTCGGGTTGAAATCGGAACACTTGGTTACTTAATTTGGCCTTAAAAGGCCAAGTTTGACTTCGGTCAATATTTTGAGAAAACGATCCCGAAATCGGGATTTGACTGTTCCAATAGGTTCGTATGATGATTTCGGACTTAGGCGTATGTTCGAATCGGATTTTGGATAACCCGTGAGCGTTTTGGCACTTAATAGTGAAAATCAACTATTGAAAGGTTTAAAGTTTTTTAAATTTCGTTTGGAGTAGGTTTTTGCGTAATTGAACTCCATTTGGAATTTCGAGTTTGGGAATAGTTCCGTATGGTGATTTAAGATTTGCACGCAAAATTTCGTGTCATTCCGAGTAGTTTAAGTACGTTTCGGCGCGTTGGAAGTAGATTGAAGAACTTGAAGTTCTTAACTTTGAATTAATTTGGTTTGGGGTATGATTTTTAGATTTGATGTTGTTTTACACGTTCCGAGAGTTCGAGCGAGTCCGTTTTATGATTTTAAACTTGTTGGTATATTCGGGTGGGGTCCCGGGGGCCCCGAGTGTTAACTTCTCACTACCCGAAATTTCTCACCGACAGGATCGTGATGACGCCTAACATTTCACTTGCCAGGCAAGCCAACGTTAGAGAATCATTAAACCAATTCCTTATTTTCATTCATTAAGTAATAATAATTAACTAAAATAAAATATAATAAGTGCGGAATATCATAAAAACTGTATTAATTACTACCACCCGGATCTGGAGTCACAATTCACGAGCATTCTAGAATTTACTACAAGTAATAGTCTGAAAGAAATACAACTGTCTGAATAAAAGAAACAGTAGAACAGAAATGATAGACGGGGACTTCAAGGTCTATGGACGCCGACAGATCTACCTTGAGTCTCCGGACATCGGACCAATAGCAAAATCTCGATCAACCAGAGCCAGTATCAAAATCTGCACAAAAAGTGCAGAGTGCAGCATCAGTACAACCGACCCCATGTACTGGTAAGTGTCGAGCCTAACCTCGACGAAGTAGTGACGAGGCTAAGGCAAGGCACCTACAATCAACCTGTACAATTTAACAGTGTATACGCAAATAACAGGAATGAAGAACTAAACAGGAAATGTCGGGAGGGGAAACATACTGAGGGGAATACAAGGTAAAGAAATACAACAGAATGATCACCGGAGCAGTCAATATACCATGAATCAACACGAATAGTGAATACAGTAAGGAAAAATGCATGGCATCACCCTTCGTGCTTTTACTCTCAATCTCAACATAAAATTAATAGAAACGGCACGGCATCACCCTTCGTTCTTTTACTCTCATATCATGGCACGACATCACCCTTCGTGCATTAACACTCACTATGGTACGACATCACCCTTCGTGCATTAACACTCACAATATGGTACGGCATCACCCTTCGTGCATTAATACTCATAATATGGCACGGCATCACCCTTAGTACATTAACACTCTCCCTTATCATAATGCAATGCATAAATAACAACAGGGAGATAGAATAACAAGTACAAACCGTACTTCAACATTTGGTTCCATAATATCAATCTCAACTTGAAATAAAAACTCAATCATCACCAGAAAATCCGTAAACATAATAAGAATGATAATTTGGATAACACTAGTATAACGTGTATCAATTTGGCATAGGAATGAGACAATGTCAGAAAAACCGAGAAACATGGAAAAACAGGTAAATTGGCAGCGCATAGGTACTCGTCACCTCACATATATGCCGCTCACATGAATTTAACTTAGAAATTAATCTAAGGTTCCTAATTTCCTCAAGTCAGGGTTAGACACAACACTTACCTCGCTCCGAAGGCCACTTAATCCTCAATCACAACTTTTCCTTTGGAATTCACCTCCAAACAGCTCGTATCTATTCAAAAATGACTCAATAATATCAAATATTGCTAAAGGAATCAATTATATTGCATAAATTAAATTTTCCAAATTTTCCTCCAAAAAGTAGAAAAATCGACCCCAGGCCCGCTTGGTCAAAACCCGAGGTTCGGACCAAAATTCTTTTACCCATTCACCCCCGAGCCCGAATATGTAATTAGTTTTGGAATCCGACCTCAAATTGAGGTCTAAATCCCCAAATTCCCGAAATCCCTATTTTCTACCCTAACCCCTAATTCTACCATAAAAACTCTAGACTTTTGGTTGATAATTCAAGGAATGTAATGGGTAATTGAAAGAAAATGGTTTAGAATCACTTACCAACACTTTGGGGAAGAAAATGACTCTTGAAAATCGCCTCTACCCGTTTGGTTCTTGAAAAATGTTGAAGAAATGGCTTAAACTCGTGTTTGATTCTATTTTATGCACTGGGCGAGGCCACTGTCGCGTTCGCGAAGGGTACTGGCTGCCAAGCCTACGCGTTCGCGAGACGTTGCTCGCGTTCCCGATGGTTACACTCCCCTGGCCTTCGCATTCGCGAGACATTCTCGCGTTCGCGATAAAAGAACGACCACCCCCCCCCCCAGGTCCCCTAGTGCTTCGCGTTCGCTATGAGCAGGTCGCATTCGCGAAGGATAAATCCCCCATAACTTCGCGTTCGCGAAGAAGGATTCTCAGCCTCACCGGATTACTCTTCGCGTTCGCGAGAGTACTTTCGCGAATGCGAAGAAGGACTTGCAAGAACACAAATTGTGCAGAAAAACCAGATTTCTAAAGTCCAAAACATCCCGTGGCCTATCCGAAACTCACCCGAGCCCTCGGGGCTCCAAACCAAACATGCACATAAGTCTAAAAACATCATACGAATTCGCTCGCGTGATCAAATCGCCAAAATAACACCTAGAACTCTAAATTTAGCACCAATTCAAATGAAATTCTCAAGAACACTTTAAAATCCATAACTTCTCAACTGGACGTCCGAATTACGTCAAATCAACTCCGTTTCCCACCAAATTTCACAGACATGTCTTAAATATCGTAATGAACCTGTACCGGGCTCCGGGACCAAAATACGGACCCGATACTAACAACGCCAAATATCAATCAATTCTTAAAAACAAATAATTTTCAATCTTTTAATTTTCATCAAAAATTCATAACTCAAGCTAGGGACCTCAAAATTCGATTCTGGGTATACGTCCATGTCCCATAATTCGATAGGGACCCACAGGGACCATCAAAGCACGGATTCGGGCCCGTTTACCAAAAATATTGACCAAAGTCAACTAAAATTAACTTTTAAGGCAAAAATTCTTATTTTCATTAGTTTTCAACATAAAAGCTTTCCGGAAACCTGCCCGGACTGTGCACGCAAATCGAGGAGGGTAAAAATGAGATTTTTAAGGCTTAAGAGCGCCGATTCGAGTTCTAAAACATAAGATGACCTTTTGGGTAATCACATTTTCCACCTCTAAAACAACCTTTCGTCCTCGAACGGACATAGAAAAATACCTGGGCTGGTGAAAAGGTAGGGATATCTACTCCGCATATCGGACTCGGACTCCTAAGTAGCTGCCTCAATAGGCTGACCTCTCCACTGCACTCGAACTGAAGGGTAACTCTTTGACCTCAACTGACAAACTTGCCGGTCTAGAATGGCCACCGGTTCCTCCTCGTAAGTCAAATCCATGTCCAACTGGACAGAGCTGAAATCTAACATGTGGGACGGGTCACAATGATATTTCCGGAGGATAGACACATGGAATACCGAATGAACTGAGGATAACCCTGGAGGCAACGCAAGTCGATAAGCTACCTCCCCCACTCTCTCGAGGATCTCAAATGGCCCGATATACCTAGGGATCAACTTGCCCTTCTTCCCAAATCTCATAACACCCTTCATAGGCGATACCCGAAGCAATATTCTTTCTCCAACCATGAATGCAATATCACGAACTTTATGGTCAGTATAATTCTTTTGCCTGGACTGAGCTGTACGAAGTCGATCCTGTATAATCTTGACCTTGTCCAAGACCTCCTAAACTAAATCTGTACCCAATAATCGAGCCTCCCCCTACTCGAACCACCCAACTGGCGACCTACACCGTCTACCATATAATGCCTCATAGTGAGCCATCTGAATGCTCGACTGGTAGCTGTTATTGTAGGCAAACTCCGCTAATGGCAAAAACTGATCCCAAGAACCTCCAAAGTCAATAACACAGGCGCACATCATATCCTCCAAGATCTGAATAGTACGCTCGGACTGCCCGTCTATCTGAGGATGAAATGTTGTGCTCAACTCAACCCGTATACCCAACTCACGCTGAACTGCCCTCC
Source organism: Nicotiana tomentosiformis (assembly GCF_000390325.3). Lineage (NCBI taxonomy): Eukaryota > Viridiplantae > Streptophyta > Magnoliopsida > Solanales > Solanaceae > Nicotiana > Nicotiana tomentosiformis. Next base: position 22,337,331 of record NC_090823.1, on the reverse strand, counting down.
AAAAGTGCGAGGTAAACTGCGTACCTCGATCAGAAATGATAGACACGGGCACACCGTGAAGACGGACGATCTCACGAATATAAATCTCTGCCAACCACTCCGAGGAATAGGTAACTGCCACAGGAATGAAATGAGCTAACTTAGTCAGCCTTTCCACAATGACCCAAACTACATCGAACCTTCTCTAAGTCCGTAGGAGTCCAACAACAAAGTCCATAGTGATACGCTCCCACTTTCACTCGGGAATATCTAACCTCTGAAGTAAACCACCAGGTCTCTGATGTTCACACTTTACCTGCTGGCAATTTAGGCACCGAGCTACATAGGCAACTATATCCTTCTTTATTCGCCTCCACCAATAATGCTGCCTTAAGTCTTGATACATCTTGGAGGCACTCGGATGAATAGAATACCGAGAACTGTGGGACTCCTCAAGGATTAACTCACGAACTCCATCCACATTAGGCATACAAATACGACCCTGCATCCTCAAAACTCCGTCATCTCAAACAGTAACCTGCTTGGCATCACCGTGCCGCACTGTGTCTCTAAGGACAAGTAAATGAGGATCGTCATCTTGCCGATCTCTGATGCACTCAAATAAAGAAGACCGAGCAACTGTACAAGCCAGAACACAGTTGGGCTCAGAAATATCTAACCTCACGAACTGGTTGGCCAAGGCCTGAACATCCAATGCAAGCGGTCTCTCACCAAGTGGAATATATGCAAGGCTACCCATACTGACTGACTTTCTACTTAAAGCATCGGCCACCATATTGGTCTTCCCGGGATAATACAATATAGTTATATCATAGTCTTTCAATAGCTCTAGCCACCTCCTCTGCCTCAAATTGAGTTCCTTCTGCTTGAACAAATACTGCAAGCTCCGATGATCAGTGAATACCTCACATGGCACGCCGTAAAGATAGTGCCTCTAAATCTTCAGCGCGTGAACAATGGCTGCCAGCTCTAGATCATGAACAGGGTAATTCTTCTCGTGAACCTTCAGCTGCCGTGACACATATGCAATAACCTTGCCACCCTGCATCAATACCACACCCAGACCAATATGAGATGCGTCACAATATACTGTGTAAGATCCTGAACCTGTGGCTAACACCAATACCGGTGCCGTAGTCAAAGCTGTCTTGAGCTTCTGAAAGCTCCCTTCACACTCGTCTGGCCACCTGAACGGGGCACCCTTCTGGGTCAATCTGGTCAACGGGGCTGCTATAGATGAAAACCCCTCCACAAATCGACGGTAATAGCCTGCAAACCTAGGAAACTACGGATCTCTGTAGCTGATGTGGGTCTAGGCCAGTTCTGGACTGCCTCAATATTCTTAGGATCCACCTGAATACCCTCTGCTGACACAACGTGACCCAAGAAAGCAACTGATCTCAACCAAAACTCGCATTTTGAGAACTTAGCATATAACTGGCTGTCTTTCAGAGTCTGAAGAACGATCCGAAAATGCTGCTCATGCTCCTCTCGACTGTGGGAGTAGATCAAGATATCATCAATAAACACAACCACAAAGGAATCCAAGTAGGGTTTGAACACCCGGTTCATCAAATCCATGAAGGCTGCTGGGGCATTTGTCAGCCCAAATGACATCACTAAAAACTCATAATGCCCATACCGAGTTCGAAAAGCTGTCTTAGGAACATCGGATGCCCGAATCCTCAACTGATGGTAGCCAAATCTCAAATCAATCTTTGAAAACACATTTGGCACCCTGAAGCTGATCAAATAAATCATCAATCCTCGGCAATGGATATTTATTCTTGATGGTGACTTTGTTTAACTGCCGATAATCTATACATATCCTCATCGATCCATATTTCTTCTTCACAAACAACACAGGTGCACCCCAGGGCGAGACACTAGGTCTAATGAAGCCCTTATCAAGCAAATCTTGCAACTGCTCCTTCAATTCTTTCAACTCTGGCGGGGCCATGCGATATGGCAGAATTGAAATAGGATGAGTGCCCGGAGCCAAATCAATATCCCTGTCGGGTGGGATCCCCGGCAGGTCTGCAGGAAACACCTCTGGAAACTCACGAACAACCGGAACCGAATCTATGGAAGGAACCTCCGCACTAGAATCGCGGACATAAGCCAAACAAGCTTGACACCCCTTCTCAACCATATGCCGAGCCTTTACGTAAGAGATAACCCTGCTGGTAGAATGGCCGAGATTCCCTCTCCACTCTAATCAAGGCAACCCCTGCAAGGCTAAGATCACCGTCTTGGAATGACAATCTAATATAACATGATAAGGTGACAGCCAATCCATACCCAGTATGACATCAAAATCAACCATGTTGAGAAGTAGAAGATCTACACGAGTCTCAAGCTCCCAATGATGACCACACACGAACGATAAACATTATCTACAACAATAGCATCTCTCACTGGCATGGACACATATACAGGAGCACTCAAGGAATCACGGGGCACAACCAAATAGGAAGCAAAATAAGATGACACATAAGAGTAAGCAGATCCCGGATCAAATAGAACTGAAGCATCTCTACTGCAAACTGAAACAGTACCTGTGATAACAGCGTCAGATGACTCAGCCTCAGGCCTGGCTGGGAAAGCATAACACCGGGACTGGGCCCCACCACCCTGAACTGCGTCCCTGGGACGGCCTCTAGCTGGCTGGTCTTCACCTCTAGCGGCCTGACCTCCACCTCTAACTGTCTGGCCCCTACCTCTGGCTGCCTGACCCCTACCTCTGGCTGGCTGAGCAGGTGGTGCAACAACTGGTGCCGGAACCATGGCACGAGAACTCTGATGTTGTGAGCTGCCCGTTGCCCGAGGGCAAAATCTGGCAATGCGCCTCGGATCACCACAAGTATAACATAACCTCGGCTGCTGTGACTACTGACCCTGAAACTGACCCTGTCGACCTGAATAACCACCCTGATAACTCTGGAGTGGAGGTGCACAAATAGGAGCTGGTGGTGCACCGTAGGCTAGCTGGTCGAAATAATGCATCTGAGGGCCACGACCACCTGAGGCACCGTGGGATGCTCGGAGCGCTGAATGAAATGGCCTGGGAGGATGGCCTCTACCAAAAGTACTCCTGCCTCTAGATGAGGCACCGTTGAACTCACCGGAATGACGAGGCCTCTTGTCAGACCCCTGACCTCCCTGAGTAAGAACCATCTTGACTCGTCTGGCGACATTAGCAGCCGCCTGAAAAGAAATCTCACTCCCAGTCTCCTTAGCCATTTGCAATCTAATAGGCTGAGCAAGTCCATGAATAAACCTCCTCACCCTCTCTCTCGGTGGGAAGCAGAAGAATGGCATGACGGGCCAAATCCACAAAACGGGTCTCATACTGAGTAACCGTCATACCGCTCTGCTGGAAACGCTCAAATTGACTGCGACGCTCCTCCCTCAATGTGATAGGCAGAAACTTCTCTATAAAGAGCTGAGAGAACTGGTCCCAAGTAAGAGCAGGCGACCCAGCTGGTCTGGTCAACAAGTAATCTCTCCACTATTTCTTGGCGGAACCAGTCATTTGAAATGCAGCAAAATTGACCCCATTAGTCTCCACTATACCCATGTTCCGTAGAACCTCATGACAGCTGTCAAGATACTCCTGGGGGTCCTCTGAAGGGGCACCACTGAAGTGAACAGGAAAGAGCTTGGTAAACCTGTCCAATCTCCATAAAGCCTCAGAAGATATAGTTGGCCCATCTCTGACCTGTGCTGCAATAACTGGTTGAACTAATCCAACTGGATGAGCTGCTGGAGCATGATACTAGGGAGCCATCTACTCCGGAGCGGGAGTGGTAGGATTCTGGGCTACTGTTCCAGCCTGAGAGACTGCTGGTGCCATGGGGAATGCGCCAGTCTAGGCCAGACTCTCCATAAGGCCTACCAAACGGACCAAAGCGTCCTGAAGTACTGGGGTAGCAATGAACCCCTCCGGAACCTGAGTGGTCCGACAGGAACAGTCTGGGCTGGAACCTCCTCGCCAATCTCTATCTGAGGCTCCACTGCTGGGGTTGCTGCTCGGGCCCTAGGCTGAGCCGTGCCCTTGCCTCGGCCTCTGGCACGACCTTGGCCTCGACCTCTGCCTCGCATAAGAGCTATCACTAGAGGCTCTGGCTGCTGCTCAGTTGAGGAAGCGGTACGCGTTCTCGCCATCTGCGAGAGAATAAGAGTAGAAGAGTTCAATCAGTATTGCGAAAGCAAAATTCTCACGACAAGGAAGAATAGAAGTGAAACTTATTCCTAAACATCATAGCCTCTGGAAGATAAACACAGACGTCTCCGAACCGATCCTCCAGACTCTACTAAGCTTACTCATGAATCGTGAGACCTAGGCAACCTAGTGCTCTGATACCAACTCTCACGACCCGAAATTTTCTACCGACGGGACCGTGATGGCGCCTAACATTTCACTTGCCAGGCAAGATAACGTTAGAGAATCATTAAACCAATTCCTTATTTTCATTCATTAAGTAACAATAATTAACTAAAATAAAATATAACAAGTGCGGAATATTATAAAAACTGTATTAATTACTACCACCCGAATCTGGAGTCACAATTCACGAGCATTCTAGAATTTACTACAAGTAATAGTCTGAAAGAAATATAACTGTCTGAATAAAAGAAATAGTAGAACAGAAATGATAAACGGGGACTTAAAGGTCTGTGGACGCCTACAGATCTATCTTGAACCTCCGGACAGCGGACCAATAGCAAAATCTCGATCAACCAGAGTCGGTATCAAAATCTGCATAGAAAGTGCAGAGTGCAACATCAGTACAACCGACCCCATGTACTGGTAAGTGTCGAGCCAAACCTCGATGAAGTAGTGACGAGGCTAAGGCAAGGCACCTATAATCAATCTGTACAATTTAACAGTGTACATGCAAATAACAGGAATGAAGAACTAAACAGGAAATGTCGGGAGGGGAAACATACTGAGGGGAATACAAGGTAAAGAACTACAACAGAATGATCACCGGAGCAGTCAATATACCATGAATCAACAGGAATAGTGAATACAGTAAGGAAAAATGCACGGCATCACCCTTCGTGCTTTTACTCTCAATCTCACCATAAAATTAATAGAAACGACACGGCATCACCCTTCCTGCTTTTACTCCCATATCATGGCACGACATCACCCTTCGTGCATTAACACTCACAATATGGCACGACATCAACCTTCGTGCATTAATACTCACAATATGGCACGGCATCACTCTTCGTGCATTAACACTCTCCCTTACCATAATGCAATGCATAAATAACAACAAGGAGATAGAATAACAAGTACAAATCGTATTTCAACATTTGGTTCCATAATATCAATCTCAACTTGAAATAAAAACTCAATTATCACCAGAAAATCCGTAAACATAATAAGAACGATAATTTGGATAACACTAGTATAAAGTGTATCAATTTGGCATAGGAATGAGACAATGTCAGAAAAACCGAGAAACATGGAAAAACAGGTAAATTGGCAGCGCATAGGTACTCGTCACCTCACATATATGCCTCTCACATGAATTTAACTTAGAAATTAATCTAAGGTTCCTAATTTCCTCAAGTCAGGGTTAGACACAACACTTACCTCGCTCCGAAGGCCACTTAATCCTCAATCATAACTTTTCCTTTGGAATTCACCTCCAAACCACTCGTATCTATTCAACAATAACTCAATAATATCAAATATTACTAAAGGAATCAATTATATTGCATAAATTAAATTTCCCAAATTTTCCTCCAAAAAGTAGAAAAATTGACCCCGGGCCCGCTTGGTCAAAACCCAAGGTTCGGACCAAAATCTTTTTACCCATTCACCTCCGAGCCTGAATATGTAATTAGTTTTGGAATCCGACCTCAAATTGAGGTACAAATCCCCAAATTCCCGAAATCCCTATTTTCTACCCTAACCCCTAATTCTACCATAAAAACTCTAGATTTTTGGTTGATAATTCAAGGAATGTAATGGGTAATTGAAAGAAAATGGTTTAGAATCAATTACCAACACTTTGGGGAAGAAAATGACTCTTGAAAATCGCCTCTACCCGTTTGGTTCTTGAAAAATGTTGAAGAAATGGCTTAAACCCGTGTTTGATTCTGTTTTATGCACTGAGCGACAGTGTGCATCGCGTTCGCGAGGCCACTGACGCATTCGCGAAGGGTACTGGCTGCAAAGCCTTCGCGTTCGCGAGACGTTGCTCGCGTTCGCGATGGTTACACTCCCCTGGCCTTCGCGTTCGCAAGACGTTGCTCGCGTTTGCGATGGTTACACTCCCCTGGCCTTCGCGTTCGCGAGACGTTCTCGCGTTCGCGATGAAAGAATGACCAACCCTCCCCTAGGTCCCCAAGTGCTTCGCGTTCGCGATGAGCAGGTCGCATTCGCGAAGGATAAATCCCCCATCACTTCGCATTCGCGACCAGGCCTTCGCGTTCGCGAAGAAGGATTCTCAGCCTCACCGGATTACTCTTCGCGTTCGCGAGAGTACTTTCGCGAACGCGAAGAAGGACTTGCAAGAACACAGATTGTGCAGAAAAACCAGATTTCCAAAGTCCAAAACATCCCATGGCCTATCCGAAACTCACCCGAGCCCTCGGGGCTCCAAACCAAACATGCACACAAGACTAAAAACATCATACGAATTTGTTCGCGCGATCAAATCACCAAAATAACACCTAGAACTCTAAATTTAGCACCAATTCAAATGAAATTCTCAAGAACAATTTAAAATCCATAACTTCTCAACTGGACGTCCGAATCACGTCAAATCAACTCCGTTTCAAACCAAATTTCACATACATGTCTTAAATATCGTATTGAACCTGTACCGAGCTTTGGGACCAAAATACCGACCCGATACTAACAATGCCAAATATCAATCTATTCTTAAAAACAAATAATTTCCAAACTTTTAATTTTCATCAAAAATTCATAACTCAAGCTAGGGACCTCCAAATTCGATTCCGGGCATACGCCCAGGTCCCATAATTTGATACGGACCCACCGGGACCGTCAAAGCACGGATCCGGGCCTGTTTACCAAAAATGTTGATCGAAGTCAACTAAAATTAACTTTTAAGGCAAAAATTCTTATTTTCATTAGTTTTCAACGTAAAAGCTTTTCGAAAACCTGCCGGGACTGCGCACGCAAATTGAGGAGGGTAAAAATGAATTTTTTAAGGCTTAGGAGTGCCGATTCGAGTTCTAAAACATAAGATGACCTTTTGGGTCATCACATGACTGGATGAGGCTTGGACCAATTTTGAAAATTTGAGCAAGACTAAAGCATCCAGCTACTGTCATAATCGCACCTGCGCTTGGACAACCGTAGGTGCGAGCTCGCAGGTGCGAGCCACCAATCGCAGGTGCGAAGGAGAGGAGCCTGCCCAGCCATCGTAGGTGCGAAGTATTTTGGCGCACCTGCGAACGCGCAGGTGCGAAGGCCTGATGCGCAGGTGCGAAGGAATGGGCGCACCCGCGCTTGCGCAAAAGCGAGCACTTCTTCTGCAGGTGCGGAACCAGGAAAAGAGGAAAAATGCGCACATGCGAGGAATTTCCACAGGTATGAAAGCCGCATGTGCGGTACTCGTTCCGCAGGTGCGAAAAACCTGTCTGGGCAAAACCTTAAAACGGACGAAAACTCAGTCCATTTCTTTCTATTTTTCATCCATTGTTGGGCGATTTCAGAGCTTTTGAGATGGGGGGTTTCAACTAGCAATCAGAAAGTAAGTTAATTCTACACACCTTGAGTTAAATACATAGATTATAAGTAGATTATAACTAGTAAATCTTAGAAATCAAGGGTTTAGGTGAAAAAACTAGATTTGTATAAAAGTGAGATTTTAGCCACGAAAATGCCTATGGAATTGGATAGAAATTATATATTTGAGTTCTTGAGGTTATGGGCCCGGGGTGAATTTTAAGAATTTTACTGTTTTAGTTAGGGTAATTTATTTAATAGCCTAAATTCAAACTATTGAACACGTATTAATTATTTTGTATAATATTTAGATAGCTTCGGATTTTTCGGCACTGAATTGCAAATTTAACGCGACGTGGTAATCGGAAAGTGAACTTTGAGACAAGGTAAGTCTCTTGTCTAATCTTGTGAGGGGGAAATTACCTCATAGGTAATTAAATTAATAATTATTGCTAATTGCGGGGGCTACGTACGCACGAGGTGATGAGAGTCCGTGCGTAGCTACTATTAATGCTAAAGTCTGGGTAGTTTAGAACTTAGAGCATGAATTACTTGTGTAAATTGTATCCTTTATTAATTAAATTATTTGATGTATATATTGTGAATTGTTATAAAAGGTAGTAAAAGATAAAATTTTCATATGCTTAAATTTGTGTTTAAATTAATTAATTTTTGAAATAAATTATTTATCCTCTCGAATAAATCTTGCAATAAATATTCTCATTCCGGAGGTATATAAGAAAATGTCCTCCTTTCTTGTGGATCGGATCGAACACCTCGGCAGGATAGATACATCTATGGATTGTGCCGCACGTCCTTCGGCAACATACACGACACTATGGATCGGGCCGTACGTCCTCGGCAGAAATCGTGCTTAATAATAATAATTACAAGATACTTTGATAGTTTATTTCAGCTTGTGAAGCTAATTGAGATTTGGAAATTATTGGAATTTAAAGAATTATTATTCCTATTTGTTAAGGAATTATTGTTATTTTCTGAAAATGAGACCAATTGATATATTGGAAATTTATTGGAATTGAGGAAATTTAATTATTTCTGCTAGTTAAGTAAATCATTGTAAACTCTGTGAATCATGCTGATCTAGATATTCTAGTTTTATTTCAATTATTATTATTGACCCATAGTGAGTGTCAAAGTCGGCTATCTCGTCTCTACCTCTTCGATATTAGGCTTGATACTTACTGGGTACACGTTGTTTTCGTACTCATACTGTACTTGCTGCATATTTTATTGTGCAGGTACATATTTGTCTAGCGGCCTTGTGGGCGTAGAGGTGTGGTTAATAATTGTGGGGATATAGATGAGTTGCATTCTATATTATGATCCGCAGCCAAAAGAGTCTCCTTCAGAGTTATTATATTTTCCTGTCTAAATTGTATTCTGGACAGATGCTCTATTTTATTCTTAATTCCCTAGTAACTGCTCATGCACTTGTGACACCAGGTTTTGGGATAATTATGGGTTGCACTGTATTGGAAATTTTTAAAGATATTATTACATATTTCGTAAACTTCATCTTCTGCTATTTTAATTTAGGGGAACAACTATGATTTCAAAAATATTAAAATGAGAATTTATTTAGTATTTATTGTTGGCTTGCCTGACAGCGGTGTCCGGCGCCATCACGACCTTTAATGGATTTTGGGCCGTGACAATATGGTATCAGAGCACTAGGTTCACTTAGGTCTCACGAGTCATGAGCAAGTCTAGTACAGTCTTGTGGATCGGTACGGAGACATTTGTACTTATCTTCGAGAGGCTACAGGGCTGTTAGGAGCATTTCCCTTCTTCATTCCTCATCGTTCGATTCGATTCCTTTGAGACTTATGCCTACATTTCCTTCATATTCAATCTTATGTGACGTGAAGCGCTTGTTATACATTGAGGATCGAGAAAATTTTTAATTGTACTACAGATGTAGTGCAAGATGCTTCTCCCTGTGTAATTAATTGGGCTATTGTTGTTGCCTTGCGGAAGGACGCTCTGTCGTTTCAAATTAAGTATCAGTACTACCTAAGGTTTTGAGATTTGGCATTTATTGTTATGACGATTCGTGTGTTGTTATCGCACAGTATTTATGAAATGGTAAAATCCCTGTCTATGTGTCTTGGAAATAAACGACTTGAAAGAAGGTTTTTCTTAGTACATGATTCAGAGGTTCCATATTTTATTTCTAGCGGAGAAAAGGCAATAGGACTATGAATGTTTAGGTTTGGGGTTGATGGAGTAACGAAGCTTGATATTTTTGAGTGTGGTAGAGTTCTCAATTTTGATGTTGTGTCATCGCCTTGTAAAATGCGTTAAGGTTCGCCGGTGTTATGGTTTTCTTCAACTCGCCTTCACGGCGGGGTGTTAGGAATTGGTGTAGGGGAAATAGCTATTAGAGATCGCTGTGTGCAGTGGTTTAGGATCGAAGAGATGTTCTTAATATTGATGGCTCGAGAAGGATGATCCTCAGAAAGGTTTAAAGTTAGTAACGATCTATTGGTTCAAGTGCTACAGAGACGGATTTTGAGTTAAGGCAACAACTGGGCAGCAAAGGATGAGGAAGGATATGTGGGAGGTGTATTGTGGTGGTTAAGTTCCTAGAAGGCCAAGTGTAAGAAAACAGAAGTCGAGAAGTTGCTTAAAAGAGAGGGTTTGACCAAAGTGGGAGAGTGGCAAGGTAGCATATGGGTTACGGGGTAGGATAACTACACGTCTTGAGGAAAGTTTAGAGTGATTTGGGATTCATGGTGGATAGTGACTAGGTCTATGGGCTTAATTTGGAATATTGGCTGCTATATTGAGGAAGATTGGGTGTGACAGGAGAGAGTTGCTTGATATGAAGAAGGATACAACATGACTTTGGATTGGAATGTATTGTCGCACCTTTAGTTGATGTCCATGAGGAGTGAACGTACTGGTGCAGCTGGTGAATGAGCTCGGACTCAGGATGATCTACTGATTTCGTAGTAATTGCACCCAGTGCAGCGACGTTGGAATATGCCAGCATGTAATTTCCACAGGTGGGTTATCTCCTGTAAGCAGGTTAGCGGTAGCGTGGTGTTGACAAAGCTTCTGCGAAGAATTCTACTGGGTACCCGATAAGAGATTTAATATGTAAATGTAGCTAGTGGTTCGGAGTATTTTTTAAAGGTTAATAGAAGGATTTCGAGAAAATTGGAGAGCTGCATGTGCAGGATCATGTCAACGATGAAGAAAGAATCTTGGTGGATTCCAAAATTTTGTAATTATAGCTTCAAGGTAAGTGGGAGAGCCCCACCGCCTATGATTGGATTGAGTAGTGTCAACTTGTGCGGTTTCCGGTTATTGGTGTATTAGTGGGTCATCACGACTAAGAAAAGAAAACATCGGTGGTAATTTGAGCAAAGGATTTGAGGAATGTGTGCCATATTTGGCCTTATCGATTCATGTTCAAGCTTTGGGAAGACTCAGAGTTTATGCTTCATGTAGATGTAATGCACATGGAAAGTGAGACAGTCAGATGTTTCCTTGATAAAGTGTCCATGTACTAGCAGGGCCTTGGAGTTAATCATGTTTGGGAACAAGTCAGAGCAAGTGACTCTCAATAACGGTCGTAATGGGTTCAAAAATTTAAAGTATGGTGCCTAAGGATCTCGAGTCCGTAGTATGGTTGGGTATCGAGTTTTGCAGCAGATTATGAAACGGGGCATAGAGTACTCTGCGTTATCTTCAGGTTATGGTGTAACATTTGAGAAATGGAAGAAAATAACTTCGGATTCATAAAAGAAGTATCAGAATGGGTGTAACAGTTGAAGATGTAAAAAGTGCACACGGGGCGCACAAGGAGGGGTATGAGATGATTTGTGGATTTTGAAACAGCGTGGTCTCGTGAAATAAGGTCACTTGGGATGAGTACGGATTTGAGTTCATGATGTAATGAATGGAGCTATTATTATTTCTAAGGCAAGTTGAGAATAAATTGAGAAAAGACGGGTCGGCTAACAATGGTTGAATCGGCATGATGCTGGCAATGATCAGTTCCTTCACCGCATTGAGTTGTGCATATGATTTGTGGCGGTACGTGCTGAGGCTTGACGACCGCCGTAATTGATTTTATTTGGAGGAATTCAAGTATTATGGCATGTTATGTGTAGAGGGATTCCATAAGAGTTATGGTGGTTTAGACCACTACTCGAGGCCGATATTTTCTACGGATATAGGAATCCAGTGTCACGACCCAAAATTTCCACCTTCGGACCGTGATGGCACCTAACATTTTACTTGCTAGGAAAGCCAACGTTAGAATAATATTATCCATTTTTAAAACAATTTCTAAATTTATTTATAACAAAGAACAAATGCGGAAGTAAAGTCTGAAATGTAGTGAATAATACATAAAAATAATAACGATGTCTAAATACCATCCCATAATTGGTGTCACAAGTGCATGAGCTTCTAGAATAATACAAATAAAAGTATGAATAAAATAAAACTGTCTGGAAATAAACACACAGCTAAAGTAAAATAGACGGGGACTTCAGAACTGCGGACGCCATGCAGTTATATCTCAAGTCTCCTCTGGGTAGCTGATATCCGAGCAAGTCTACGGTACGCCGCTAGGACCAACTCTGAAATCTGTACAAGAAGTGCAGAGTGTAGTATCAGTACAACCGACCCCATGTACTGGTAAGTGCTGAGCCTAACCTCGACGAAGTAGTGACGAGGCAAGGCGAGTCACTTACATTAACCTGTACGCAATATTAGTAACAACAAAAAATAATAGAAATAAATCAGGTAACCCATTTATAATAATTGAAGCCAATTCAGCAGTCGTAACCAATTATCATTTCCATCAAATCTGTTGTAGCGTGCAACCCGCTCTCACAACATATTCATATTCAATTCTGTTGCAGCGTGCAACCCGCTCTCCCAATATATTTCTTTTAATCAAATCTGTCATATATTTATTTCAGTCAAGTATATATAGACTTTTTAATAAGTCTGTTGCGGCGTACAATCCGATCCCCCAATATTGACTTTTAATATGTCTGTTGCGGCGTGCAACCCGATCCTCCAATATGAACTTTTTAATAAGTCTGTTACGGCGTGAAACCCGATCCTCCAATATATCCATTTACCAATTCTTATAGAAGAAATTTTCCCAATAAATGAAACAATTAATAGAAAATTATAAGACAACAAGCATACAATAATTATGATTTAATTATGAAACAAACAATGAAAAATAGCAAATTATTATGGAAATAAGGGAGAAAATAGGCAGTTTAATATTTAATATGTTAAATGTCAAATAACAATTAAAATACATAATTCAAATAGCATGTAACAATTAATGCAGGAATTCAAGAATTAATATTTGACAAAGAATATGAGAAAAATAATTATTATAATAATTAATTTATGATTTAAAATAATTTATGATTTTTCAAGTAAGCAGGCAAACAATTAATTTGACAACGTATAGACACTCGTCACCTCGCCTATACGTCGTTCACATGCATTTCACATAACAAATAATTTAAGGGTTCTATTCCCTCAAGTCAAGGTTAACCACGACACTTACCTCGCTTTGCAAATTCCAATCAATTACTCAACCACAACATTTCCTTTTAAATTTGTCTCCAAAAGCTTCAAATCTATTCATAAACAATTCAATATACTCAATACGAATCATAGGAATTAATTCCATATGAATTTACTAGTTTTCCGGATAAAAATCCGAAATTCATTAAAATATTTTATAGTGGAACCCACGTCTCAAATTCCGAAAAAACTCACTAAATCCTAACACCCATTCCGCTACGAGTTCAACCATACAAAAATTATCCAATTCCGATATCAAATGGACCTTCAAATCTTAAATTTTCGTTTTTTTGGAGATTTTATAAAAATCTGATTTTTCTTCCATAAATTCACATATTCATGATATAAATGAGTATGAAATCATGAAATATAATTAATATAGGATAAGGAACACTTACCCCAATATTTTCCCGTGAAAATGGCCCAAAAATCGCCTTACCCGAGCTCAAAAATAGAAAAGAGTTGAAAATTGGTCGAAACCCCATTTCTAGAACTTAAGTTCTGTTTCCGGGATTTTTACCCTTCGCGAACACAGTCAGTGCCTCGAGTTGCACAAATTTGTGCTGTCCAACTTTTACTCTTCGCGAACGTGAGGGCTGCCTCGCGAACGCGATGCTTGCCTGGCATGGCCTACGCGAACGCGAGATGCCCTTCGCGAACGCGAAGGCTAATTTTTCTGGCCAGCCTCTTTCCCTTCGCGAACGCGAGGCTTGGATCGCGAACGCGAAGCTTCGCACCTCAAGCCTTCATGAATGCGGCGCCCCTTCGCAAATGCGAAGAGCAATTTTCATCTGCCTCCAGTTTCTTCTTCGCGAACGCGAAGAAGGATACCAGAATCAGATTTTTGCAGTTTTTTCCCAAGTCCAAATATGATTCGTTAACCACCATATCCCTCGGGGCTCCAAAACAAACATGCACCAAAGTCCTAAAACATCATACGAACTTGCTCGCGCGATCAAATCGCCAAAATAACACCAAGAATTACGAATCGGACACCAAATCACAAGAAATTTCCAAGAAAACTTTAAAACTTATATTTTTACAATCGGACGTCCAAATCACGTCAAATCAACTCTGATTCTCACCAAATTTGGCAGACAAGTCATAACTATTATAGTGGACCAACACCGAGCTTCGGAACCAAAATACAGACCCGGGGTCAATAAATCCAACATCAGTAATTTCTTAGAAATCATTAAGCTTTCAAGCTTTTAATTTTTCATCAAAATTCCATATCTCGGGCTAGGGACCTCGGAATTTGATTCCGGGCATACGCCCAAGTCCCAAATTACGATACAGACATATCAGAATTGTCAAAACACTGATCCGGGTCCGTTTTCTCAAAATGTTGACCAAAGTCAACTCAGTTGAGTTTTAAAGCTCTATTTCACCTTTTAATCCATTTTTCATATAAAAACTTTCCAAAAAATTGTATGGACTATGCACGCAAGTCGAGGCATGATAAATAGTACTTTTTGAGGTTTAGAATACAAAATTACTTATTAAATTTAAAGATGACATTTTGGGTCATCACATTCAGTCACGTGTTGCAATGGTTCTCTTGAAATGAGTTAAGAAGAAGGTTTTTATATGATGAAGTGTTTACCCTATTAGTGGTTCCGGAGTTATGATGGAATTCTTGTACTCCTGCGCATTAGCGTGATTAAGTGCATTAAGTAGTATAGGATTCGAAAGTTGAGGATTCAAGATTTTGGTTCGTTGTTGATAAGGATGTCATGAGCTCGGATGAGCAGGAAAATGATTTAGATGTTTAAAGTAAAATGGTATTGTTTTCGGCGTCACCTAAGGTCGATGTCAGGTGTAAGAGACCTTGTGTATTGATTTGTGGATTCTTGATATGCTTTACATCGTTAGTGTGACCGGTGGCATGTATGTGCAAACTTGTTACCTGGTGCAGAAGGTCGAGCGTGTCCCACGGGAAGATTGTGTAAGAGTGGCATGTAGTCACTTGATTGAGTGAAGATTGAAATCGAGGATGAAGATTGTGGTAATATCGCTGATTCAAAAATTTATGCCTGGAGGGCGCTCGGTTCATTTGGTTGTGGACTGTGGAAGTTTGTTCTGGTTATGATGGATGTTCTTGTGTGTTATGGGGAAAAGGGTTATTATGGATCCTTGAAAGGTTATTAGCCTAGTACGGTGCGATCAGAATCGGCTTAAGGTCTGTGGATGGATTTAAATATGAATATAGGCTCTATATCAGGCCGAATATGCTCATTTTAGCATAGCGCTCCTTATGGAGGAGTATTCGGACGTTGGAAGTTGTTTCGTCATCGGTTATTTCATATAATACTATATTGTGTCGTGTGAGTTGTGAAACTACTCGATAAATTCTTATGTGTTGAGGTTCCACGTAGCGATGGTGCTATGTGAGCAGGATGGCTCTCGAGATTCAGATCATATATCGTACCTTAGTTGTGCTTGAGTTTTGTAGCATATGGCGCTATCGGTCCCCCCAGGGATGGTATTATGCACTTAGCGTGCTTGTGTCCGATATTCGGATATTTTGCAGTAATGAGCATTCAAACTCGGGTTGGGTGGCACGCCGCCACGGGTATGTAGTTTGGATCGGGTTTCACACTGCAACGGTATCATGTGTGGATCGGGTTGCATGCCGCAACAGTGCTATGTTGAGTACAGTCCCCTATATTCCATTTTGTGTGCTTTGTGTCCCATTTTCTGAGAAAAGTTCATGACACCTTTTCAGTTGTTTAATTAGTCATGTGGGTTGAGTAATCCTTTCCAGAGTTCGTATTTCTTATGTATCTCTATCGAGTCTGTAGCTTATTAGCTCATTGTGGCGTCATATGAGGCTTTTTGATCGTGTCTGAGGTGGCTTATTGCCTGAGCATCTTATACTGGGTGAGATGAGATTATTGGATCCGAGATAAGTGCGATCGGATTATATGAAGTATAATAAAGAGCAAATACCATTATTTGTTCCATAATGAGGCAATGGTTCTTGTCAGAAGGATAAACTCAATAATTTGTTGACTCGACAGTTGATTATGAATTTTTACACATTTCTTCCATCGTGGAAGCTTTTCAAGAGTTGGAACAGGACTTATATGTATCATGAGGTGTGTTGTGAACATCAGATTCGTGGAATTTCGGCTATTTGTTATCGGAGGATGTTATTATGGTCATGTGAATGGTGCGGTGCATGGTCTAAATTCAACAAAGGTATGCAATCCAGTATTGGGGCATTGTGTAGTGATTGATACGACGTTCGTAGGTTGGAAACTTGCATCGTGGAGAATTATGGATGTTAGAATTGCCTAAATAAAGGGGAGAATCATCAAATTGGCTCGAGCTAATGTCCTCAATTAGGTGTGGTAGCACGGGTAGGTGCTCGAAGTGTTAAACAGTGATTTTGGACAACTCCGAAATAGTCCTTAGGACGTTTGAGGACGAACGTATATTTAAGTGAGAGAGAATGTAACGACCCAATCTGTCGTTTTGACTTTTAGAACCCCGTTCCCCTAAATAAGACTCCCCGTATGTGCTTTTATTAATTTATGACTTGCGGGGATGGTTGGTTCGGAATTTGGAAGTGTTCGGGTTGAAATCGGAACACTTGGTTCTTTAAGTTAGCCTTAAAAGGCCATGTTTGACTTCAGTCAACATTTTGAGAAAACGATCCCGAAATCGGGATTTGACGGTTCCAATAGGTTCGTATGATGATTTCGGAATTAAGCGTATGTTCGAATCGGGTTTTGGATAACCCGAGAGCATTTTGGCGCTTAATAGTGAAAATCTACTAATGGAAGGTTTAAAGTTCTTTAAATTTGGTTTGGAGTAGGTTTTTGAGTAATTGAAGTCCATTTGGACGAGTTTGGGAATAGTTCTGTATAGTGATTTAAGACTTGCATGCAAAATTTCGTGTCATTCTGAGTAGTTTAAGTATGTTTCGGTGCGTTGGAAGTAGATTGAAGAACTTGAAGTTCTTAAGTTTGAATTAATTTCGTTTGGGGTATGATTTTTAGATTTGATGTTGTTTTACACATTCCGAGAGTTCGAGTAAGTCCATTTTATGATTTCAAACTTATTGATATGTTCGGGTGGGGTCCCGGGGGCCCCGAGTGTTAACCAGATGAGGCTCGGACCAATTTTGGAAATTTGAGCAAGACTGAAGAATCCAGCTACTGTCATAATCGCACCTGCGCTTGGACAGCAGCAGGTGCGAGCCACCAATCGCAGGTGCGAAGGAGAGGAGCCTGCCCAGCCATCACAGGTGCAAAGTATTTTGGCGCACCTGCGAACGCGCAGGTGCGAAGGAATGGGTGCACCTGCGCTTGCGCAGAAGCGAGCACTTCTTCCGCATGTGCGAAACCAGGAAAAGAGGGAAAATGCGTACCTGCGAGGAATTTCTGCAGGTGCGAAAGCTGCATGTGCGGTACTCCTTCCGCAGGTGTGAAAAATCTGTCTGGGCAGAACCTTAAAGCGGACGAAAACTCAGTCCATTTCTTTCTATTTTTCATCCATTGTTGGGCGATTTCAGAGCTTTTGAGAGGGGGGTTTCAACTATGGCTGTCCAACGGGATGGAACGGGACGGGTTCGCGGGCCTTAAGTGCCGTTTTACAAAAATAATTATTTAAGCATTGAGTTTGGCAACGACTATTCTTTTGACAATGACTAAGTTTTTAAAGTTTGCAACAGTTAGTTTTTTGACTTATTTAATAAACTTAAAAATTAAATAGAAATTAGGAAACTAAGTAAATAATTATAAAATATTAAAACAAAAGACTTGTAATAAAATATTCTAGTAATTATAAATTTATAATAGAGTTATAATTTATTTAATATAATTTCAAGTTATTAAGTAACTAAGTAAGAGTGTAAGACAATTCATAAAAACAATTCAATGCTTAGAGCCTTTTAGTTTATTAATAGAACTTTCAAATCTCACATACAAATATAATTCTTTTGAAGAGCATCTAATCTACACAGCCACCTTCTAGGAAGGATTCTATTTGAACTAGGCCTCTTAGTAGCCAATTGCAAATTATCATACTAATATTTGTAAGCTCCTATATAACTTCATTGTAACTTATCTATAATTTCTCTCGGACATTGTTCTGGAATTGGCAATGTTGATTGATGTTCCATGAGTTCCATGCCGTCGTAACTCCCAGTGCTAAGTATCTCATTGTATTCTTCTTCTTCCCTAGTTTCACCACCTATTGTTTCCATAGATTTATATTTATCAAATATTGATCTAACATAAGAATATATGTTAGCTTGGCAGTCTTCGAGAGATGGTTGTTCATTTTCTTGAATTGCAAAATTCTCATAAATTTTACGAATAAGTCCATTTGCACCTCTTAATTTTAAAGATGGGTTAAGTATAGTAGAAATTAAATAAACTTGGGGAATAGGGAAAAAATACTTTTTAAATTTTGCAATCATTTCATTAATGGCCGGTGCATAAGTTGGATTAATTTTGCAATCATTTCATTAAGCTAGTTGCTGCAGTTGTGTTAGCACTTAGTAGAAGCATTATCTAAGGTGATAGTTAAAACTTTATCAATGAGTCTATAAAAATCAACAATTTATAGAATAGTAGTTGCAATATATGCTCCAGTGTATTTTGAATCAACAAATTTATAACCAATAATATGTTTTTGCATGTTCCAATGATGATCAACTTAATGACATGTAACAGTTAAATAATCACAATCATTAGGACTACGACCTATATCAGATGTGATAGACACTTTACAATCTAAGTGAAAAAAATACACAATGAATACTGAAGATATTCGGTTTGAAATTTAAAAACATCATTTCTAACCGTGGTCTTAGGAAAACCTTGAAAAGCAGGATTATAAGTTTCTTGTATATAATGCACAAAAACAAATAGGACGCGGGACAGGCGGGACGAGACGGGATGGGACAGGACGGGACGGGATGGGACGGGACGGGACGGGACAAAACGGGATGGGACAAAGGGATGAAATGGCCATCCCGTTCCATCCCGTGTCCCGTTTAACATGGGCCCATCCTGTTTAGAATTAAGTGGGACGGGATGGGACGGCCCGTCCCATTGGACATCCATAGTTTCAACTAGCAATCGGAAGGTAAGTTAGTTCTACACACCTTGAGTTAAATACATAGATTATAGGTAGATTATAACTAGTAAATCTTAGAAATCAAGGGTTTAGGTGAAAAACCTAGATTTTTATAAAAGTGAGATTTTAACTACGAAATTGGTTATGGAATTGGATAGAAATTATATATTTGAGTTCTTGAGGTTATGGGTAACATTTTTATCCAAAAGATTTTGGAATTCGGGCACGTGGGCTCGGGATGAATTTTAAATTTTTTATAGTTTTAGTGAGGGTAATTTATTTAATAGCCTAAATTCGAACTATTGAACATGTATTAATTATTTTGTATAATATTTAGATAGCTTCAGATTTTTCGGCACTGAATTGCGAATTTAATGCGATGTGGTAATCGGAAAGTGGACTTTGAGACAAGGTAAGTCTCTTGTCTAATCTTGTGATGGGAAAATTACCCTATAGGTAATTAAATTAATAATTATTGCTAATTGCGGGGGCTACGTATGCACGAGGTGATGAGAGTCCATGTGTATCTACTATTAATGCTAAAGTCTGGGTAGTTTAGGACTCAGAGCATGAATTACTTGTGTAAATTGTATCCTTTATTAATTAAATTATTTGATGTATATATTGTGAATTGTTATAAAAGGTAGTAAAAGTTGAAATTTTCATATGCTTAAATTTGTGTTTAAATTAATTAATTTTTGAAATAAATTGTTTATCCTCTCGAATAAATCTTGCAATAAATACTCTCATTTCGAGGGTACATAAAAAAATGTCCTCCTTTCTTGTGGATCGGGCCGAACGCCTCGGCAGGATTGATGCATCTATGGATCGTGCCGCACGTCCCTCGGTAGTGTACACGACACTCTGGATCGGGTCGTACGTCCTCGGCAGAAATCGTGCTTAATAATAATAATTTCATGATACTTTGATAGTTTATTTTAGCTTGTGAAGCTAATTGAGATTTGGAAATTATTGGAATTTAAAGAATTATTATTCCTGCTTGTTAAGGAATTATTGTTGTTTTATGAAAATGAGACTAATTGATAAATTGGAAATTTATTGGAATTGAAGGAATTTAATTATTTCTTCTGGTTAAGTAAATCATTGTAATTTCTGTGAATCATGCTGATCTAGATATTCTAGTTTTATTTCAATTATTATTATTGACCCATAGTGAGTGTTAAAGTCGGCTATCTCGTCTCTACCTCTTCGAGATTAGGCTTGATACTTACTGGGTACATGTTGTTTTCGTACTCATACTGCACTTGCTGCACATTTTATTATGCATGCACATATTTGTTTAGCGGCATTGTGGGCGCAGAGGTGTGGTTAATAATTGTAGGGACATAGGTAAGCTGTATTCTGTATTACGATCCGCAGCCAAAAGAGTCTCCTTCATAGTTATTATATTTTCCTATCTAAATTGTATTCTGAACAGATGATGTGGTGACCCAAAATGTCATTTTTAAATTTAATAATTAATTATGTGTTCTAAGACCTCGAAAAGCACTAATTATCATTCTTCGACTTGCGTGCACGGTCCGTAAAATTTTCTGGAAAGTTTTTATGTGAAAAATAGATTAAAATTTGAATTAGAGATTTAAAACTCAATGGAGTTGACTTTGGTCAACATTTTGAGAAAACGGACTCAGATCAATATTTTGATAGTTCCGGTAGGTCCGTATCGTGATTTGGGACTTAGGCGTATGCCTGGAATCAAATTCGGAGGTCCCTAGCCCGAGATATAGAATTTTGATAAAAATTTAAAAGTTTAAGTTCAAATAGTGACCGAATGTCGAATTATGTGCAAATAATCCCGAAATAGAATTTTGATGTTTCCAATAGCTCCGTATGTTGATTTTGGACTTAGGAGCGAGATCGAAATTTTATTTGGAAGTCCGTAGTGAAATTAGGCTTGAAAAGGAAAAAAGAAGTATTTAAGGTTTGGAAGTTTGACCGGGGAGTTGACTTTTTGATATCGGGGTCGGAATCCAATTCTGAAAATTTTCACAGCTCCGTTATGTCATTTATGACTTGTGTGCAAAATTTGAGGTCAATCGGACTTGATTTGTTAGGTTCCGGCATCGAATGTAGAAGTTGAAAATTCTTAGTTTTATTAAGCTTGAATTGTGGTATGATTCATGGTTTTAGCGTTGTTTGATGTGATTTAGAGGTTCGACTAAGTTCGTATGATGTTTTAGGACTTGTTGGTATATTTGTTTGAGGTCCCAAGGGCCTCGGGTGAGTTTCGGATGGTTAACGGATCAAAAGAAATTGGACTTAAACAACTGCTGCAATTTTTCTCTTCTGCAGGAAATTCTGGGCTTTGATCAAGCCCAAGATCGAGGCCCAAAATCAAGCTCCCAAGATCGAGCTCCTATGATCGAGCTCCCAAGATCGAGCTCCCAAGATCGAGCTCCCGAGATCGAGCTCCCCTGATCGAGCTCCCATGATCGAGCTCCCTGATCGAGCTCCCTGATCAGACTAGACAGATCTGTAAGTTATAAAAACAGAGGCATTCGATCCATTTGCCATTTTTGACAAACTTGAGCTTGAGCAGAGGCGAATTTTGATAGATTTTCAAGGAAAGACATTTGGGGTAAGTGATTCCAACTCGGATTTGGTCTATATACACAAATTTATCATTGTTTTCACCATATAATTAGTGTTTTGAGATTGAAATTTGGAAAATTTTAGAAATCTCATAGAAATGAATTTTTGAGATTTCGATATCGATTCGGAGTCGGATTTGAGTGAAACTGGTATGGTTGGACTCGTAATGGAATGAGTTGTCGGATTTCATACCGGATTCCGAGATGTGGGCCCCACGGACGGATATTTAATTAATTTCGGGATTTTTATTTAAAATATATTATTTTCTTATAGAATTGATTCCTATAATTTTTAGTGATTGTATCGAATTATTTGGCTAGATTCGAGCCGGACAGAGTTGGATAATCATGGAAAAGGCCTTCTAGTGGGTTAAATTGTAGCAAGACGAGGTAAGTCTCTTGTCTAATCTTGTGAGGGGGAAATTACCTCATAGTTGATTAAAATTAAATAATTGTTGCTAATTGTGGGGGCTACGTACGCACGAGGTGACGAGAGTCCGTGCGTAGCTACTATTAATGCTAAAGTCCAGGTAGTTTAGGACTCAAAGCATGCATTACTTGTGTAAATTGTATTCTTTGATTAATTAATATTACTTGATATATATGAATATATTGTGAATTGTTAGATAAAGATATTAAAGGATGAAAATCTTATAGGCTTGATTTCCTATTTAAATCAATTAATTGTTAAAAGAAATTGTTCTTCCTCCCGAATTTATCTTATAATAAACATACTCTCCTTCCGGAGGCACATAAGAAAATATCCTTCTTTCTTGTGGAGCGGGCCGAACGCCTCGGCAGGATAGATGCATCTATGGATCGCGCCGCACGTCCCTCGGCAATGTACACGACACTCTGGATCGGGCCATACATCCTCGGCAGAAATCGTGCTTAATAATAATAATTACACGATACTTTAATAATTTATTTCAGCTTGCGAAGCTAATTGATAAATTGGAAAATCCTTAGAATTTAATAAATTATTATTCTTGCTTATTAAGGAATTAATTGTTACTCCTGTAAATGAGATTTAATTGATAAATTGGAAATTATTTGAATTGAAGGAATTTAATTAATATATTGAGAATTGTTACATTTGAAGGAATTTGATTATTTCCGCTGATTAAATAAATTATTGTAAATTCTGTAAATCATGCTGATTTAAATATCCTAGTTTTATTTCAATTATTATTATTGACCCATAGTGAGTGTCAAAGTCGGCCATCTCGTCTCTACCACTTCGAGATTAGGCTTGATACTTACTGGGTACACGTTGTTTACGTACTCATACTACACTTGCTGCACTTTTTGTGCAGGATCGAAGACAGGTACTAGTGGAGGACCTATCATCACATACCCACGTCATCCCGAGGCATAGTGGTGAGCTGCCTTTCTGAGCCGTTCTGCAGCTACCGGTGTCTCTTCTTATATTTACATTCTGTCTATTTCATTTCAGACAGTATTTGGAGTTTTGTATAATCTACTAGATGCTTATGCACTTGTGACACCATGTCTTGGCACACACATTGGTAGAGTTTGGGTTTTATTATATTTTCTTGATTTTAAATTTTATCAATGTATGCTTAATTTATTAGTTGGCTTGCCTAGCTGTAGTGTTGGGCGCCATCACGACCTACGGGTAAAATTGGGTCATGACAACATGGTATCAGAGCACTAGGTTCACGTAGGTCTTACAAGTTATGAGCAGACCTAATAGAGTCTTGCGGATCGGTACGGAGATGTCTGTACTTATCTTTGAGAGGCTATAGGGTGTTAGGAAACTACCTTTCTTCATATTCCATCGTGGAATTAATGTAATACTAAATATCGTTCTCTTATTCTCTCACAGATGGTGAGAACGCGCTCTAATGAGGTTCCAGACCAAGGAAGAGCTACTCCCCAAGTTGCTAGAGGTCGAGACAGAGGCCGAGGGAGGGCTCCAGCTTATAGTAGGGGGCAAGGATGTCCTAGGATTGTTCCAGTTATGCCGCCAGTGGGTCCAGCAGAGAATCCCATTATTGAGGAGCAGGGTGAGGTGCCTGTGGCAGAGCCAGCTCCGGTGGATTTCAAATCTGCACCGGGATTTCAGGATGTCATGGGTCATATGTTGCGATTCATGGATAATATGACATAGGCCGGTTTATTTCCGGTAGACCCAGCCACATCTCAGGCGGGCGGGGGAGCACAGACCCCTACCGCACAGGCCCATGGACAGGCAGCTACTATATATTAGACCTAGAGTGCACTACCGGTGGGTGGAGCCCAGCCAGTGGCAGTAGCTACTCCTGAGCCCAGGCCAGCTATAGCCGTTGATCCTCAGAAACTATTGGACAGATGGACTAGACTACATCCTCTTGTCTTTGGGGTGAACGACATGAGGATCCCCGGGATTTCATTGATCGGTGCAAGGATAGACTATACAATATGAGGATATTAGAGTCTCATGGGGTAGACTTTGCTACTTTTCAGCTAGAGGGCAGAGCCCGTAGATGGTGGCAGTCTTATGTTCTTGGCAGACCAACAGATTCTCCTCCCATGACTTGCGACAGGTTCACTCGTATCTTCCTAGACAGGTATATTCCACCCTCCCAGAGGGAAGATGTAATGACCCGGCCGGTCGTTTCGAGAGTTATAACCCCGTTTTCCCTATTTCTACTTCTTTTTGTGTTATTCAACTATATTATGTTATATCGGGTTAGTTGGTTCGGGTCCGGAAGGAACTCGGAGTGAAATGAGACACTTAGTCTCATAATTGAAAATTTTAAGTTAGAAAAGTGGACCGGATATGGACCTATGTGTAAACGACCTCGGATTTGAATTTTGATGATTCCAATATCTCCGTATGGTGATTTTGGGGTTAGGAGCATGTCCGGAATATTATTTGGAAGTCCGTAGAGGAATTAGGCTTGAAATGCCAAAAGTTTTATTTTTGAGAAGTTTGACAGGGGGATTGACTTTTTGATATCGGGGTCGGAATGGAATTCCGGAAGTTGGAGTAGGTTCGTAGTGTCATTTGTGACGTGTGTGCAAATTTTGAGGTCATTCGGACGTGGTTTGGTTGGTTTTGGCATCGATTGCCGAATTTGGAAATTTAGAAGTTCTTAGGCTTGAATCCGAGGGTAATTTGGTGTTTGGATGTTGTTTTGAGTGATTAGAAGGTTCAACTAAGTTTGTATGTTGATATATGACTTGTTGGTATTTTTGATTGAGGTCCCGAGGGCCTCGAGGTGATTCCGGGTGGTTAACGGATTTGTTGAAGTTTGCAATTTCAGCTGGAGCTGTTGCTTCTGCTATTTCCGCACTTGCGGAAGAAAGGGTCGCAGGTGCGAGGCCGCTGGTGCGTGTGGGGAGTGCGCAGGCGTGGGCGACGCTGGGCCAAGGCTGGGAATGCAGGTGTAAAGAATTGGCCGCATCTACTAGCCCACAGGTGCGAGCCTTGAGCGCAGATGCGGAGAGGAGGAGTTTGGACTGGTTTCGCAGATGCGCACCTGGGACCGCAGATGCTAGTCCGCAGGTGCGAGGAAGGGGTCCGTAGGTGCGGAAGCTGGGTGATTAAGTGAGTTTCGCAGGTGCGGCTTCTTGGACAGCAGGTGCGGTCGCGCGGGTGCGAGAAAATGGTCGCAGGTGCAAAAAACCTGGGCAGAAACCATAAATAGAACCCTTCGCGAATTTGGTTCATTTCCACCATTTCTATTCGATTTTTGGAGCTTTTGGGAGAGATTTGAAGAGGGAATCAAGGGGGTTTCGTTGAGGTAAGTTACTTGAGCCCTAATACTTGTATATATGGTGATTTTCTGTTGTTTAATCATGCTAATTAGTGAAAATGAGGGGTTAGGGCTTGGAAATTTTGGAAAAGTAATTTAAGGATTTGAAGGACCAAACGATGTCGGATTTTGATGAATTTGGTATGGTTAGATTCGTGAGTGAATGAGCTTTCTAGTTTTGTGAATTTTGTCGAATTTCGAGACGTGGGCCCCACAGGCGATGTTTGAGCCAATTTCGGGTTTTGGTCTAATTTTGAAGCTTTTCTTGTGGAATTCATTCCATTAGCGTATATTGATGGTATTATACTGATTGTGAATAGATTTGGAGCATTTGGAGGCCGAGTCCAGAGGCAAAAGCATTGCGGGGTAGAGATTTGACCGGTTTGAGGTATGTAACGATTGTAAATCTAGTCCTGAGGGTATGAAACCTCGGATTTCGTATTATTCTAACATTTTGAAGTAACGCACATGCTAGGTGAAGGGCGTGTGGGCGTGCACTGTTGGGGATTTGTGACTTGGTCCATCCCGTAGCAACTGTAAAGTTGCATACTTTGTTGAAACCATTTGATACTTATATGTTTTAGAAAAAATTTCTGTAAATTGGGCTGAATGCCATGTTTGGGCCTTGCGCCAATGCTGTTTGGACTCTTAGGGGCTATTTCTTACCATCCTCTCATTGTTTTCGATTGAAAATCTATACTCAGTCATGTTTATACTTGTTTACCGCATAACTCAATTTTATGACTCTATTTTGATGCATATAAATGTTTTGGGCCGAATGCCCTGTTTTACTGAAATGCCCGAGTGGCTTGATTTGTGAGGATGAGTGTGGATCGGGGCTACCAGCCTGCAGCGTACTTTATGACTGAGTGAGGCCAAGGGCCTAATTTGTGAGGATGAGTGTGGATCGGGGCTGCCCGCCTGCAACATACTTTATTATTATCGCACGTGAGTTGTCCGAGCAGATTATAGTGCTTGGGCTGAAAGAGCCCCTTCGGAGTCTGTACACACCCCTAGTGAGCGTATGTACCTACTAAGTGCGAGTGCCGAGTGCTGAGTGACTGGGAGGCATGAGTGATTGAGAGGTATGCCCGAGTGGCAAGAGTGATTGTGAGGTATGCCCGAGTGGCAAGAGTGATTGTGAGGTATGCCCGAGTGGCACGAGTGACTATGAGGTTTGCCCGAGGGGCTGTATATGAGTGATGTTTTTCCCGAGGGGCTGTTTATGATTTCATCATTTTTGCTCACCTTTGCATTGAGCGTTTGTTTGAAAAACTATTGGAAAAATATTTTTAAATGATTTTTACTGGAACTAGGTTTAAACGAGATGCTTGATTCAAATCCTGATTTTTAAGAGCATGTGGTATTTTACTGAGATTTCCTGATATGAACGTTATATGCTTTATTGCTCGTCACTACTGGTCAGTCTTTATTTATTGTTGTTACTTACTGAGTTGGCGTACTCACATTACTCTCTGCACCTTGTGTGCAGATCCAAGTGTAGCTGGACACGGTAGCGGTTATTGAGTGTTCTGGTTGCAGATTTTCTTGGAGATAGCGAGGTAGCTGTTTGGAGATCGCATCCCCTGCTCTTCTCCTTCTTATCTTCCTCTAGTTGTATTTAGCTATTTTTCGGGCTGCGTTAGCCTTGATATTGTTAGACAGATTGTAGTATATGCTCATGACTAGTGACACCCCGATGTCGGGCTTTTCTTTTTCGCACTTCTGTTTTTTTTTATTTGAACTCTTTAAATGGAGGTTTTATGTTAAATAACCTTGGAATTTTCTTTAAAAAATGAAAATATTGGTTTGTTTTGGAAATGAGTCGGCTTGCCTAGTTCCACGATAGGCACCATCACGATAGGGGTTAGTTTTAGGTCGTGACAGATTGGTATCCGAGCCTAGGTTACATAGGTCTCACGAGTCATGAGCAGGTTTAGTAGAGTCTTGCGGATCGGTACGGAGACGTCTGTACTTATCTTCGAGAGGCTGCAGAACCTTTAGGAAACTTCACATTCTTGGATTCTTGTCGTGTGAATTTGTTGATTCTAGTAATTAAACATATGTTGTTTCATTCTCTCACAGATGGTGAGGACTCGAACTACCGGTCAGGAGGGCCAGCCACCAGTACCACCAGCTAGGGCCGCGAGAGGCCGAGGCCGTGGTAGGGGTAGAGGTGCAGCCCGTACAGCAGTTGGGGCAGTACCTACAGATCCACCGGTTGTCCCAGATCAGGACCAAGTTCCAGTTGTTGATGCACCAGCTCAGGCACCACTTGTGCCTATTGTGATTCCAGGCCTTCAAGAGGCCCTAGCTCAGATTCTGACAGCGTGTACTGTCCTTGCTCAGGCGGTCTCTATTTCGACGGCCGCAGTCACTTCTCAGGCCAGGGGAGGCACTCAGACTCCTGTCGCTCGCATACCCGAGCAGGTTATTCAGGGACTTCAGACACTGGAGGCACCACCAGCCCAGCCGGTTGCTGTTGCTCAGGTTTATGTGGTTCCTGCTATGCCTGAGGATGATCAACATAGGTTGGAGAGGTTTGGGAGACTCCAGCCACCACCTCTCTGTGGCACAGAGAGAGAGGATGCTCAGGACGTTTTGGACAGGTGTCAGAGGATACTCCGTACTGCTTGTATTTTGGAGGCTTGTGGGGTCTCATTCACTACCTTTTAGTTTTTTGGGGTTGCACTCAGATGGTGGGAGACTTACGAGAGGCATAGGCCTGTTGGCGCAGCACCCCTTACTTGGCAGCAGTTCTCCGTGGTCTTTTTGGAGAAGTTCGTGCCTCGATCCTGCAGAGAGGAGCTGCGTAGACAGTTTGAGCGGCTCCGCCAGGGTGATATGTCTGTGACGCAGTATGAGATGCGATTCTCTGAGTTGGCCCGTCATGCTATCTGGTTGGTTCCCACGGACAGAGAGAGGATCATGAGGTTTATTGATGGTCTCACTTATCAGCTACAGTTGCTCATGACCAGAGAAAGGGTTTCAGGTGCTACTTTTGATGAGGTAGTCGACATTGCTCGACAGATTGAGATGGTTCGCGGTCTGGAGAGGGTTGAACAGGAGGCAAAGAGGCCTCGTGGTCAGGGTGGATTCAGCGGTGCTCTTTTTGGGGGTCAGTTCCAACACGGTAAAGGTCGTCATTTCAGATAGGCTTAATCAACTCGGCCATTTCATTGGGGTGAATCATCTGGCCATGGTTCTCACAGTTCTCATCAGGGCCAATCATCACTTAGTGCCCTTCCAGTTTAGAGTTCGTCCCGTGCTCCACCTGTTCAGGGTTCTTCCGTGCCAGGTTCTTTAACCAGTCATCCCGGTGCTAGGGGTTCCCTTCAATTTTCGCCACCAGCGCCAGGGAGTTGTTTTGAGTGTGGAGAGCTTGGGCATATGTGGAGAAAGTGTCTTCATCATCATGGAGGTCTATCTCAGCAGAGGAGTCAGCCTCCGACTACAGCACCAGCTACCTCACCACTCACCCAGTCAGCTCGGGGTCGAGGTCAGTCAGCTAGGGGTCACCCTAGAGGGGGAGGCAGATCAGGGGGTGGTCAGGCCCGTTTCTATGCTCTCCTTGCCAGACCAGATGATATTGCTTCAGATGCTGTGATTATAGGTATTGTCTCAGTTTGCCACAGAGATGCCTCAGTATTATTTGACCCTGGTTCCACGTATTCATATGTTTCCTCGTATTTCACCCATTTTCTGGATATGCCCCGTGAGTCCTTAGTTTCATCTATATATGTATCTACTCCTGTGGGCGATACTATTATTGTGGACCGCGTATATCGGTCATGTGTGGTGACTATTGGGGGTTTGGAGACCCGAGTAGATCTATTGTTGCTCAGTATGGTTGACTTTGATGTGATATTGGGTATGGATTGGTTATCTCCATGTCATGCTGTTCTAGATTGTCACGCTAAGACGGTGACATTAGCTATGCCGGGAATTCCGAGGGTTGAGTGGAGCGGTTCTGTAGATTATGTACCAAGTAGGGTGATTTCATATTTGAAGGTTCAGCGCATGGTTGAGAAGGGTTGCCTATCTTATTTGGCTTTTGTGAGGGATGTTAGCGCAGAGACTCCTGTCATCTATTCTATTCCGGTGGTACGTGATTTTCCGGATGTGTTCCTGCAGACCTACCGGGCATGCCGCCTGACAGGGATATTGACTTTGGTATTGATTTGGTGACAGGAACTCAGCCCATTTCTATTCCACCGTATCGTATGGCACCGGTGAAGTTGAAGGAATTGAAAGAACAGCTTCAGGAACTCCTTGATAAGGGGTTTATTCGGCCTAGTGTGTCACCTTGGGGTGCACCGGTTCTATTCGTGAAAAAGAAGGATGGTTCCATGAGAATGTGTATTGATTACAGGCAGTTGAACAAGGTCACAATCAAGAACAAGTATCCTTTTCCTCGTATTGATGATTTATTCGACCAGCTTCAGGGAGCGAGGGAGTTCTCCAAGATTGATTTGAGGTCCGGTTATCACCAACAGAAGATTCGGGATTCAGATATTCTCAAGACAACTTTCAGAACCCGATATGGCCATTATGAGTTCTTGGTGATGTCTTTTGGGCTGACCAATGCCCCAGCAACGTTCATGCATCTGATGAACAGTGTATTCCATCCCTATTTGGACTCATTCGTTGTTGTATTCATTGATGACATCCTGGTGTACTCTCGTAGCCAGGAAGAGCACGCTCAGCATTTGAGGGCTGTATTGCAGAGACTGAGGGAGGAGAAACTTTATGCGAAGTTCTCTAAATGTGAGTTTTGGCTCAGTTCAGTAGCATTCTTGGGGCACGTGGTGTCCAGTGAGGGTATTCAGGTGGATCCGAAGAAGATAGAGGCAGTGCAGAGTTGGCCCAGACCGTCCTCAGCCACGGAGATTAGGAGCTTTCTTGGTTTGGCGGGTTACTACCGTCGCTTTGTGGAGGTATTTTCATCTATTGCATCGCCCTTGACCAAATTGACCCAAAAGGGTGCTCCATTCAAGTGGTCAGATGAATGTGAGGAGAGCTTTCAGAAGCTCAAGACTGCTTTGACCACAGCTCAGTGCTAGTTCTACCATCAGCTTCAGGTTCTTACACCGTGTATTGTAATGCCTCGAGGATAGACATTGGTTATGTTTTGATGCAGGAGGGTAGGGTGATTGCCTATGCCTATGCCTCACGCCAGTTTAAGACCCATGAGAAGAACTATCCTATCCATGATCTTGAGTTAGCAGCCATTGTTCACGCCTTGAAGATTTGGCGTCATTATTTGTATGGGGTTCATTGTGAGACCTATACTGATCATTGGAGTCTGTAGTATCTGTTAAAGCAGAAGGATCTTAATTTGCATCAGCGGAGATGGTTGGAGCTTCTTAAGGACTATGATATAACTATTTTGTACCATCCGGGGAAGGCCAATGTGGTGGCCGATGCTTTGAGTCTCCAGGCAGAGAGTTTGGGGAGTTTAGCATATCTTCCAGCAGCAGAGAGACCTTTGGCATTAGATGTTCAGACCTTAGCAGGCCAACTTGTCAGATTGGATATTTCGGAGCCTAGTCGGGTATTGGCTTGTGTGGTCTCCAAGTCTTCTCTTTATGACCATATCAGGGAGCGTCAGTATGATGACCATCACTTGCTCGTTCTTCAGGACAGGGTTCGGAGAGGTGATGCTAGGGATATGACAATTGGTGATGACGGGGTGCTGAGAATGCAGGGCCGGATATGTGTGCCTAATATAGATAGGCTTCGAGAGCTGATTCTTAAGGAGGCCCACAGCTCGTGGTATTCCATCCATCCGGGTGCCGCGAAGATGTACCAGGATTTGAGGCAGCACTATCGGTGGAGGCGGATGAAGAAGGATATAGTTGGGTTTGTGGCTCGGTGTCTAAACTATCAGCAGGTTAAGTATGAGCATCAGAGACCGGGTGGCTTGCTTCAGAGGTTAGAGATCCCAGAGTGGAAGTGGGAGCGGATCACTATGGACTTTGTAGCTGGGCTCCCACGGACTTCGAGGAAGTTCGACGCTATTTGGGTTATTGTGGATCGGCTGACCAAGTCCGCTCACTTCATTCCAGTTGGTACTACTTACTCTTCAGAGCAGTTGGCTGAAATTTACATCCGAGAGATCGTTCGCCTGCATGGTGTCCCAGTTTCCATCATTTCAGATAGGGGTACTCAGTTCACATCGCAGTTTTGGAGGGCCGTGCAGCGAGAGTTGGGTACTCAGGTTGAGTTAAGCATAGCTTTTCACCCTCAGACGGACGGGCAGTCCGAGTGCATTTTTTGATATTGGAGGACATGTTGTGCGCTTGTGTCATTGACTTTGGGGGTTCATGGGACCCGTTTCTGCCACTCGCGGAGTTTGCATATAACAACAGTTATCAATCGAGTATTCAGATGACTCCGTACGAGGCTTTGTATGGGAGGAGGTGTAGATCTCTGGTTGGATGGTTTGAGCCAGGTGAGGTTAGGCTCTTAGGTACAGACTTGGTCCAGGACGCATTAGATAAGGTGAAATTGATTCAGGAGCGGCTTCGCATGGCGCAGTCCAGGCAGAAGAGCTACGCGGATAAGAAGGTATGTGATGTGTCTTTTATGCTGAAGGTATCACCCGTGAAGGGTGTTATGAGGTTTGGGAAGAGGGGCAAGTTGAGCCCCCGATTCATTGGGCCTTTTGAGGTGCTTCAGAGGATAGGAGAGGTGGCTTATAAGCTTGCCTTGCCACCCAGCTTGTCGAGTGTGCATCTAGTGTTTCATGTTTCCATGCTCCGGAAGTATATTGGAGATCCGTCCCATGTTTTGGATTTCAGCACGGTTCAGTTGGAGGGTGATATGACTTATGATGTAGAGCCGGTGGCTATTTTGGATCGGCAGGTTCGAAGGTTGAGGTCAAAGGATATAGCTTCAGTAAAGGAGCAATGAAGAGGTCAGCCTGTAGAGGAGGCCACCTGGGAGACCGAGCGGGAGATGCAGAGCAAATATCCATGCCTATTCGAGACTCCAGGTATGTTTCTAGACCCGTTCGAGGACGAACGGATGTTTAAGAGGGGGAGGATGTAACGACCCGGCCGGTCGTTTCGAGAGTTATAACCCCGTTTCCCCCATTTCTACTTCTTTTTGTGCTATTCAACTATATTATGTTATATCGGGTTAGTTGGTTCGGGTCCGGAAGGAACTCGGAGTGAAATGAGATACTTAATCTCATAATTAAAAACTTTAAGTTAGAAAAGTGGACCGAATATGGACCAATGTGTAAACGACCTCGGATTTGAATTTTGATGATTCCAATAGCTTCGTATGGTGATTTTGGGCTTAGGAGCATGTCTGGAATATTATTTGGAAGTCCGTAGAGGAATTAGGCTTGAAATACCGAAAGTTTTATTTTTGAGAAGTTTGACTGGGGGATTGACATTTTGATATCG